>NC_136734.1:19480000-20080000 GCF_936440315.1 Barbus barbus | reverse complement strand
TCTATGCAAACAGCTCTGTGCTAGACTCAGCCCTGTGCAAATGCGATTTCACACAGCGGCGAACAGGCCAGCATTTAATTATACAGTTTATACACTATAGTTTATATACGATTTATTTAGCTTCAAGAAGACTATGCGTCTCTCATTGGTCATTATTTTTTAATCTTTATATTTTTAATTGACGTAAATCCATGGTGTGTGAGGCAATCTTTAAATCATGTGATAAAATTCAGTTTTAAGAGAGTTCAAGGAGGAGGACTGTTTTTTATAGGGAGGTGTGAAAGTGCAGCTAAACACCCCTACGATACAATTTATCTTAATAATACTACATCACTGCAACACTATTACTACCACTATCAGCCATTACCAAGAAATTTACAGATTAAGATTATGTTGCCACAGCTGCTATTTCCTCAGAGACCAGCCCACAAGTGACCATATTCAATTTGACGAAACAAGGCTGTGACCATATTCAAGAATGAAACAAGGCTGTAAGGGTTATAGGTTAAAACCTTGCCTGGAAAGCATCTTGTCATTGCAACCACAAGAAACCCACATTTGAGATAACAGTCCTTTTAAATGCTACAAATAGGTATCACAATATTATAAAGTACAACATGAAAAATGAACATTCATTTTGAGATTTGCTATAGATTATATTTAAAAGTGTTATTAAATTGTTTTTTAAAGTATTTGTATTTATTAAAATATTTTTAAAGATAAATTAGATGACGCCAATATTAATCTAAATATAAAATATGGGAAATGGGCATGAACATTTAAATGAATAAATATGAAATAATTTTTTTATACCACTATAAAGAACGTTTTGTGCAACTGGAAGTTTCAATTAATGTTTAAGATTATGATAGAACCATTATTTTTAAAAGTGAATAACAGTATATTTTTCATATTTCTATTTGCTACAGCTGCCTCATTAAAAAATAAAACACACACATAAACAATAATAGGACTGCAAGTAAAACAATATTTCCAAAGGCTTCCTTCACTGCAACATTTCCTATGATTTCTTCTACTCATATAAACAAGTTATCGCAGGTTATCACAAGAGTGAGTTCAAATTGCATCTGTGGTAATAAATTGCCCTGTTTCACAAGCATCTATTTTGAAATTAGAATCAGAATGTCCTTATTTTCTGCAGAAAACCCCACCATTAATTACTGATGTTCACAACTTCTACAAAACAAGAAGTAGATCCTGAGCATCACTACAGCAGACAAACACACAATGGCCTGGAGTAGGAACTTACACACTCCATTCTGGATCAACACGACCTGCAACAGCACATACACACCACAGTTGTTCTGATGACAATGGTAGAAATCCAAAACACATTTTATCCAGTGGGTCTACATAATGCTCACTGAACCCAACAGCAGACACTGCTGCCCTTTATAGCACACGGCTCATGCACATTCATTAGCCCTTTTAAGAGACATACAAACATATTCACATGAGAAGCAGAGGTGTGTTTCATAGGCTTCATTTGCAAGTGCATTTAGACCATCTCTTCTTGATAACTTCCATTGAACTGCAAATTATTTGCTGAATTACCATGTTAAAACATTTAATAAAGAGACGCCTTTATCTTGTAAATATTCACCTGTTCCTTTCTAAACATGTTGTCATACCACATACACTAAACAACAGACTAGTGATGTGTAGGGTTACATTGCAATTATTGTAAAATAACGCCATGAAGGCCTTTCATGCTGTAATTTGTTAGCCACTGTTTGATAAAAATAAAAGCAAAGGACAAAAAATTGTTTTATAGTGGATGCACTTCATGTGCTTTCAACAGACCGACAGAAGAGCCTAGCGCAGTCTAATAAATATATAAATTACCCAGAGAACAGACTGCACATAGTGCCGCTGTTTCAACCATACAGCAGATTTACCTTGTAATTTCTAATTAAATAATTATATAATTAGTTGACAATTAAGTATTAAACCAATTACGTCAAAAGAAAAAAAATAATTAAATCCTTTCATATTTATTAATTGTCTGCCATAATTAAATAAATAAATAATGAATTTAAAAAAGAGAAGATGAACAACCATTGTTTTGTTTTTTTCTTTATTGACTTGATTAATGAGTTCAAGAAAGTTTCATTGATAGGACAATTAAAATGCACGCTCTTTTTTTAATTATTTAAATATATATATAATATTATATTAAACATCTCAGAGCTGATTAAATGAATAAAAATGAATTGTACTGAGGAAACAACAAATGTTTAATGTTCAAGAAAGTCTATTCCCTTTCATCTCAGTGGCAGTTGCTTGGCTGACACAGGACCACCTGGAGGCACACAAAGGGACATTTGCCATTTTTGCTCATGAAGCCAGAGTAAATCACCTGAGCTTTAAATGCCATGTGACTAACAAACCACAGAAAAATTACGTCATTGCAATGCTGATTGGCTGATGGCACCACAAGAATGTGCAAAATACCAAACATTTGCGTAATTCAAAATATGTGTAAAACAATCTGTAAACTCATAAACAATCTGAGTGAAAAATCTATATGGAAAATTCCCTTATATTCATTGGGCCGTATTTTTACAGACCTTTCTTGAAGTGTATCCTGACTTGTGACCAAAGCTGGATTGGTAATCTGACATACCGTTTCCCAGTGGGCTGGCGCACTTTGGGGCAGATACAGGTTTGTTTGTTTTTTTGGCCAAGAACTGGCCCATCATGCAGAGAAAGCAGCCCATTGTTTTGTGTTGTATTACTTCAGACCTGTAAATATTTTGAAATATTACAAGTCTATAACCAGGAAATTAACAGAGGCCAGAGACGGGACACAAGAATAAACACGTAATTAGAACTATTTGAATAAAATCTTAAATATTGAATTTGGGGAGGAGGTTTATATGAATGTTTCTCAGACTTCTTCAGAAAAGTTTCAATAGCATTTTCTTTTCATATATGGGTGGTGGCATGGGTTTGGCTGCTTAGACCAAAAATGCCAAGGCTGATTGTGACATCAGGTCTATTTCACTCTTTTAAGAGCATCCACTAACAGAACTTCTATAAATATACTACCATACACATACTGCAACTGCATATTACTATATATTATAAAATAACTGCAATTGATAAGTAAATTGACAAAATACACATCTTTTGAATCCCTGCAAATAGAGAAAGATGCCTGCCAAATAATGTAGCAAAGGCATCTAACAGCAGTGGCTATTTAGATCATGTTAACACTTGACTCCTTGGTTGAAATAAGCAAAAAACAAACAATATTTGGTTCATTTCCACTTTTTTTATATTAATATCCAAGCCTGCAAAACACAACACCACAAAAACAAAGGACTCAACTTGAAGAATTGCTCATGAAGAAAAACCTTGGTTTACTGCCAGCGTCTTGTTAGTCTTATCTATTACCCAAATCTCAACACAAAGATATGAGATAACAACCCTACACAGTCAATAGATCTAGAAAAACCCCTGAGTCATCCTGGCATGTGTGTCCATCTCATTTGTGCAGGGCATGACGATATTAGACCAGCATTTCTGCTCCAGGCAGAGAAACACTACAACATTAAGCCAAGCAGCCTGTGAGAAAACATTTTCTGATGTTATGTGGTTTACACATTTCAGATCATTTCCTATGTGCCCCTGGGGGGAGGATGTTGATGAAATCTTTGATGGTATGGAGTATTCATATTAGTGATCAAAGGCCTCCAGTCACAGAAAAGCACAACCTATTCTGTGTGTCAGGAAATATGACTCAAACATCTCGCTACACATAATCTGACTAAGAAGTGTTAATCGCAGTGCTTTGAAACTCAGTTAAACAGGACTAATAAAGCTACCTCAAATTACATACACTACTCATTATATATAGTAAGGTCCAGAAAGTGGAAAAGTGCAGTTTACCTTGACGTAGACATTAGACTAATGAAAAGACACAAAAGACTCATGAGGGAACATGGAGTAGTGAAGATTCATTAGCTTTTAAGTGACCAGCTATGGCCATTAATAAAGCAGCACGTGTGTCAAAACTAAGATGATGAAAAATTCAAAAGAACCAAATTAAGCCAACCAATAAAGATTGTGAAGCCTACAAGACTGAACTGAGAAAACATTTTCACCGTACTATTGTTTGCAAAACTAAGGTGGAAAATGTCAATTTAAGTGGCTTTAGAAGAGTTAAGATAATTCCACATGTCACAGCCGAGCAAGATTGTTATTGATAGGCATGGCATGAATCACAATTATGCAAGATACATGTGAAATTTTATTTTATATACAACAAGAATAAATAACTTACATTTTAGACACAATAATGTCCCAGTTAGTTTGTATAATTTCGCTCAGCCAACAAAAATAGTTCCACACAAAGTTGTGTCCAAGCAGCACACAACAGTATTTGTTTCCAGAATGATTCAGTGTTTGAATCGGTTGAGTGAATGATTCAATGACTCATTTATTTAAAGGTCACCTGATCGTCCTGAAAGGGTTAGTTAACACAAAAATGATTACCCCATGATTTATTCATCCTCAAGGCATCCTAGGTGTATATGACTTTCTTCTTTCAGAAAAATCCAATTGGAGTTATATTATAGCATGTGCATATGTCCTGCATCATCCGCCCGGAACGGCTTCTGTGTACGACAGATAGTGCAAGAGTAGAAAAAACTGTTTATAAGGTTTTAAATATGAATATTTTTCTTACAAAAACGCATTGATTCACTACAGGAGGCCTTTATTTACCCCATGGATTTATTGGACTTCTTTTGGACTGTTGAACAAAAACACCCACCCACTGCCATTATAAAGCTTGGAAGAGCCAGGACATTTTTTTTAATATAACTTCAATTGGAAGAAGAAAGAAAGTCATATACACCTATAGGATGCCTTGAGGGTGAGTAAATCATGGGGTAATTTTCATCTTTCGGTGAACTAACCCTTTAATCTGTATTTGAACAAATCGTTTGAATGAATGAATCAATGAATCACATCTAAAGACATTTGCTTGTCGCCACCTACTGGCTGTAACAAAATTCTGTAAGCATGCAGAAAGAGTCACTGAAAATCCCTACCAAACTGACTTGCTGTCTTAAAGGGGACATCAGACGCAAAATTCACTTTTACATGGTGTTTCAACATAAATGTGTGTTAGCATACACAACCACCCTATAATGATAAAAATCCACCCAGTACTTTTTTTTAAATCCCCAAAAATCATGTGCACTGTCTCAGATCAAGCTCTTCTCAGAATCTGGCAGAGTGACGTCACACAGGCACAGGCCCCTCCCACAACTATTGATGAACACTGCCGTTTTAGCATAGACCCGCCCTGAGTGATCTATCAACAGTCCACAATTGTTTCGACGCTGGAGCAGGTGTAAACAACAATGTCTCCTAAGCGATTGTGGTGTTTTGTTGTTGGATGTTAGAATGAACATAGCGGTCATCATTTACTCCCAACATCTAAGCCACTGAAGACGCAGTGGATTATATTTCTTTTTTAAGGGAATGTGTGTGTGTGTGTGTGTGTGTGTGTGTGTGTGTGTGTCCCCCCCGTCTAAATACGTCTGTGTTTGCACCAATCATTCGTGGTCCAGCTTCACCTACAGAAGAAGTATAAGTTTTTTTTTTTTATGAATCTTTGCAAATAGCCTTTCCTAATAATGTGCTAGTTAGTAAGTTCCAGAATGAATGTGGCTAAAGTTTACAGTCTCAGAGAACTGCTTGTCACCCCATGGAAGAGAGGGGCGGGGTGAGCAGAGCTCATTAGCATTTAAAGGAGCATGCACCGAAATGGGTCGCTGTGAACAGAGCTGTTTTTGACGAGGTAAAAAAGGGTCTTGTTTTACACTACCATTGAGAAATTTTAACCAAAGTATGTCATAGACTTTTCATGAAGACCCTAAAGAATCATACCAACTTGTGTGAAATGACCCACTTACATAAAGTAAAGTATAATGACTAATTATTTAATTTATTTTTAATTTTTTTTATATATACAGTAACTACGTATACTAAACCAAGTGGACAGTCTAAATAATTAAAGATTATGCAGCCCTGACACTTCAATAAGACAAGTCAGCATATTGGCACAAATTATTGTCTCAGAGCCAGAAAGTACACCGACTGCCAGAAGCTTCTTCCACTCTCAGCTGGTGACAGAAACTTCCATGGTGAGGTAATAAAAACGTGATGACGTGGCACAAGAGGACTGCCATGAGCAGTAGTGGTTGTACGCACTCTTCACTTATGACCTTACCTAATCTGCTCTACAGTGACATTGCATTGATCTATATCTAACAGTCGCTCTATGAGAAATAAGCCCTATTTGTTACATTTTCAAACAGAATAAACAGAAGAACAGAACCTCAGTATGGCAGCAAGGTATTATATAATTGCTATGGAGGAAAGATATGGTAGAGGGTGTAATTATGGATCAGGCTAAATGGGTCACTGATTCTTTCATTGCCTTTTCTGCATACAATGTCACTGAACTTCTCAAACCCACATATTGTATCATATTACGTGCAGAGATTTTGATCTTTCCATGAATATCTGAGACTTCGTATAAGTAGCCTAATGTAAATTGCCTACATTGAAAACATGACTATTTTTTATTTGTTTTGTTTTGATTTTTTGTTTTTTAAAGATGACTTATACAAATGGTAATATATATATCCCTCTGAGTTTGAAGAAGGTAGTTATTCTGCAGTGTTGCTGACCAGACCATGTAGATAAGTTTGTTTCTTCATTGCAAAAAAAAAGCCTCTATCCATAATAGTGCTTTCTTCAGGGAAAAGGTCCTTTGAATTAGGAGAGAAATATGCACAGATCAAGTTTCAAATATAGTTCACAGTTGTAAACAAATGCCAGAAGAGGCTATTTAAAATTAAAACGCCTTAATGACAGATTTGTTTATTACAAACATGTAGATTTTCACTTCATAAGAGATTAACAGACTGATAGACTGGAGTCGTGTGGATTATTGTGATGTTTTTATTATCTGTTTGTACTCTCATTTTGACAGCACCCATTCACTGCTATTGGTAAGTAATGTAATAATAAATTTCTCCAATTTCTGTTCTGATGAAGAATCAAACTCATCTACATCTCGGATGGCCTGAGGGTGAGTACATTTTCAGCACTTTTTTTGTGAACTATCACTTAAATAAATATAAGCCCCTCAAATAATTAAGCATAAGTATTTATTCTCTTTCTGCAGCATTACATCAAAAAATCTCAACAAACTTTTAAACTCCGACATTCTAAATTATTCAACCACCGATCTTGCTGTCTATTCATTTTTAACATGACCAATTGGGATTCACAAAATAATGAAATGAAGGGCCAATTAATAAACTGATAGCCTAAAAAACAGGTTCTCTTTCGCAACAAGGTCAATGCTTAAAACTTAAAATAGTACTGTTGATAAGAGAATTGCTGTGAAATTAAGTATTGCTTTCTCTTGCATTTCCATTGTTTGAAAAAATAGATCAAATAAAAAAAAACTAATTGACATTCTTATACCTGAAAAAACTTTATAATGTCCTGTTTATGCCATTGATTACATTCAACAGCTGATTTCATTTATTTACTGTTAATTAATATTTGCACAAAGTGAATAATGCCTCCAATGTGAAACAGCCGACAACCTGCAGCAGTTTTCAGCCAAGACTTTAAAGCTTCAACTCTTTGCACTAGTTGCACCTAAGATTGCAGATAAGAAGTATTCAGAAGTTTGCTTTGTTGCACATAACAGCCTCATTAAGGCAGATATGTCATTTCAAACGGCTGGGATATTTGTATATCAGGTGTGACAACCACAAAAGCTGCTACATGTTAACAACATCACTATTTAAAGGCTTTTAAGGCAATGACTATCATTCTCATGACACAGATCCAGGGGTGCAGTGGCAGGAGTGCAATCTCTGTAAAACTTTTATCCAGTATTTAGAAACAATTGGGAAAATCATGGGGAATGTATTATGGGAATCCTTATGTGATGAACTTCACTTGTGGTCACTCTGCTAGGATACTTGTGTAAACTTGAGGAAAAAATGACTACATACATTCATCACAAGTGACACTGACACTAGTTAGTTAAAAGTATTTGCAAAAATGGCTGTGAAAAGTAAAGTTAGTAAAGGTCTGTAATAGATGCCATAGCAGATGGCATTGGTTTGATATGCTGTTATCTAATGCAGTGACATTGAAGTGTGGCTTAAGTGGCTAAATACAAGGGGCCACTGAATGTGACAATTGTGAGATCTTGTTAATTAAGTTACTTCTTAGTCTCTCTAAAGCACAAATCAGTACGCTACACAAGAAGGGAATCGGCAGCACCACACATTGACAGATCAGTCAACAATGTTAACTGCTGTCTAAATACCCCACATGGGAGATGACCAGACGATATTCAATTTGCAGGTCAGTTAATGAGAAGACAGTGAAGCGTGAAGAAAAAAAAATTTCTCAGGATGCAAAAAGCTCACTCATGTCACTTTCCTGTTTATCTTGTGTTTTAAAAGCACACTTACCAGGTCACTAGCGTTTTTAGCCAGCTCATCCTCACTGGATGCTGCCGAATCCACCACCAGCTTCTGGAAGCAAGTCGAGCCCAAGGACGAGCTCTTCTGCTGGGACATCACCAGATGAGACACCAGCAGCTTCGGGCTTCCGTGCGCAGAGACGGAAATCTCCGGTTTACTGGCTGAAGTTCCATCAGCAGCGGCCAGCGGTGAGATCCCGAGCCCTTTACCAGCGCTGGAGTCCGGCTGCTCGCACAGGGTCCTGTCGCCTACGAAAGACGGCGGAGTTGAGCAGCACAGATTGGGCTGCGAGGACGAGAAGACCCGGTCCAGGACCTGTTTCTTCTTTCTTTTAAACATACACAACCCGCTTTCTTTTTTATCATCCCCGCTGCGTCGTTCGGACCCCAGTTTGGGGCTCAAAAACGGTTTGGTCTTCTCTTGGAAATTCCTCCACATCCTTCTCTGGTAGGACGTTGATTGCGGGTCTTTGGCGCTGCCATCCTTGTGTTTCTCCTCCATGGTTCCTGTCCAGCAGCAGCAGCGGCGGCAGCAGGCTGTTAGCGCGCGGAGCACCAGTGACACTGAAGCGCGCGGGCGAGCGCACAGGAGCGCGTGCTCTCGATCGCAAATGACACATGGGCACTTACAACACATTCACTTTAGCCTATCTGGTGATGCTGCTACTAGTGACATTATTCAGAGGGTCTTCCACGGCACCTTAACCTTAAAGTCTAAACTAAAACCTATTACCGGACCATTTGTTCTCATTTAATAAAATAGACCTAGCTTATAGAAGAAAACATGAGGTAAAAATCAGAAGAATAGCTAACAAACAACAAGGGTTACATGTGAAATAAACGTGACTGTGCATCTGATTCACTCTTTAATGACTTAATGACCTGACAGTAACCTAAGAAACAGCCAGAACACGAATACATAATTGCAGAATACGCCTCCCTCTGGTGAAAGTCCGTAATTATAAGGAATTTGGTGAATGTATTTACAGTATAGGCTAGGTCGTTTGTCATTACATTACATAATGTTAATACAAGCCATTTGAGCTATTAAATGTTGTTTGTTACTTTAAAAAGCGCTGATAATACAGATTGCATTCCGGAAAGACGCATGACTGCCTCAACAGAAGTATATCAATAATAGCATAAAGACAAATTTTATATATTAATTTGATAAAACTTCAAAGAATAACTTTAAAAAAGCATTTGCAGCTGTGTACTTTGATATATGAGCTGAGGTGGGTCTGAGCAGGCATAATTTAGTTTGGCTTTTATGCACCATTGCAAATTTACACTGAATTTTAATCAGGCACAGATTAGCCTTATACCTGGACTGTGTAAAGGCAACTTTAGAGTTTATCATTTGACAGGTTTTAACTGTATATCATTTTTGTATTCTTTTTCCATTACAAATACTAGCATTTACAGTGTAAATAGCCCAGCTATCGGTTTAAAAGTGAATGCAAATCCAAGAGAATACCACCCACAATAAAACCCACTCAAATTTCCTTTTAAAGAATTAGAATTTGAATTATTTAATTTTATGAAGGCTGTAACAGCTGCTATAAAGGCCTGACTGTTTGACGAAGAGCTGTAAAGTTTAAAATGTTTATGTGTATCAAATTGATTTTACACACAGCAAATAACAGCACACATTAGGACATTAATAATTCCCCTGAAGAGACCATCATTACTTAGCTCTGAAGCGTGGGAATACCGAGTACATTTGCTATTGCATAATAGATGTGTTACAAATCACAAAAGGGAAATCATTTCTGGTATTCTGGTCAGAGAAGCCCATGAGAATTAATGAGGAGTCTGAGATGTCTGGCTTCTATCTTAATACTTTATTATGCTTTTTTTCAAATTATAGCATGATGAACTGTTTTTAGTCCATCATCCTAAAGCTGTCACAGAAGGTTAATTAGTAGTAATTACATTACATTTAGACAAGCTGATGTACATTTTTTAAATACCGTATTTGCAAATTGTCTGCATTATCTAGTTGTCAAGTAATGACACTCCTATCAGCACATGCCATGCAATAGCTAAGAGATCTGACTAAACAAACATAGACTACAGGGAAACAGTTCACAAGTAAGTAAAGATTTCAGCTTTACTTTGCATTATATATATATATATATATATATATATATATATATATATATATATATATATAGCCAACATGCATTCACATTTTAACTCTTTCTTTTGTCATTGCTGCTGTTATGATGGATGGCTATATTAAAACTGTAAATGCTCAATCAAAAGGATTCACCTCTGCTAAATGAATACTTCATTCATGAGTTCATCAGGGTGAAACGGTACTCAGCGGCAGATAATCGATACTTGATGTAGTTTACTGGAGCCCTTGAGTTATGCTCACTACATTTAATGCAATGTAAGAGAAAGCAGGGTTGCATTCTTGCAGCTTTAAAAGGTATTTGATTAAGCTTCATTTCGACAGTATGGCTGTGTACTGTATTTCTTTTATAAAGTAAAGCATTCCCAGACTCTGTTTACTAATTATACTATACATTTTACAATATTAAATTACATCAAATAAGTACACTGTAATGAGATGTAACAGGCCTTGCAGTTTGCCTTTGATGAAGAGATTTTAAAATTAAGTTTCAGATGACCAGCTTCTGAAAATAAAGATTTTTACTGCCGGACTTTACTTTAACACTCTGTGGGCTTGACTGTTAATGTTTAAAAGCCTAAAATATGGGGCTCTAGCAAATGAGTTCTAGTTGTGTAATTAGGTTTTGAATTAAATGCTTATAGGACATATGGAGAGCCGCATGACCAATCAGGAACGCACTCTGAGCATTCTACTGGAACAAGCCACGAAGATCAGGGACAATGTGGTGACTGGTCTACGTCAGGGTTCAGTCCTGATGGAGTCGTCTGCTAGAAAACTACTGGAGAGCCACATTCAGATCATAACTCACATTGTCAAACAGCTCAGCAGAGACATCCAGGTGCAAAATTAACAATTATAATTACATATTATTATATTATATTATAAGTTTTTGTTTGTTTGTTTGTTTGTTGTTGTTGTTTGTTGCTGGGGCAAATTAGATTGCAAACAAATATTTGTTGTATTTTCCATTTACCACTATAAAAGTTTACCCAACTATGATGACTTCTGCTTCTGAGAACCCTGGAAATGTGAAAGGGGTTTGTTATGCTTACTTCTATGTTTCTCAGAAAGGTCTGAACTAATTACATTGATCAATAACACCCATGATCAAAGCATCTCAAAGTTTTCCATTTACTGTTAATGTGAAAGCTAAAAATGTAACAATGTTTGATGAGTGAGGTACAATTTGAGGGAACATGCCAGCCAGCAGCGCCATTTACCTGATGGGATACATTATGCAGAACATGTGCATAAAAAATGAATGAATCAAATAAATCTAAACTCAGCAGTCACCACAGCCAGAATGAGGCTTTTTTTTTTTGTCCCTGAAAAGTAATGACGTAACCAGAAAACACTTGATGTGCAAACGGAAAAAATAGGAATATGCTAGGCCTAATTGCTTGTGCTAAACCACTTTTGTCTTTCCCTCTAAAATTACAAAATATGTACTCTAGGTACATTATCCAATTTAGGAGCTATTTAAAAAATAAAAAATAAAAAAACAAGATCCTTCTAATAATTATGGAAATATTCTGAAGTCTGTCAAACTGTGATTGCAGTAAGTGACTGCTGATATGAGCAATCACACTGTTATATGACCGTGAGGACAGAGCAATCTTCTATCTCCCCAGGTGCTGGAAGCCCAGATTATTGAGAGAGACGACCTTGCTGCAGGGACGACTTTTGCAGTCAAGAGCTTGGATCACAAGAACATGACGGGTATTGGGGATTGGAGTGGCAAGGTCACAATTTACACCAAGATTTTATTTAGAGGTCCAAATATCTTAATTTTTAATTAAATTTAATTTTAATCAAATTTTTCATTTAATTTAATTATTTAATTTCTCATTTTGCTTACATATTTTTCCATTTTATTTTGCCTGAGGTCCTTCAGTCATAATTTCTAAATACATGACCATGAACTCAGAGACTAGGCTGTTATTTCACAATACTATGAAGTGATTCATAAATGATTATGATTGTGTTGTTAATGATGTTTTATAACAATGAGGCTGAAAATAAAATGATTACTCATGTGTAAGTGTTACAAGTGTGTGCACGTACAGAAGAAGTTCCAAAACAAATCTTTAATAATAATAGTACACAAAGGCAGCAGTAAACACTCCAAAACACAAATGTAACAAGACACTGAACTGAGGAAATGCAGGAACTTAGGAGCACAACGAATTTGGTAAATAATAGAAACAGCTCAACAGAACAAGTAGTCACAGTAACCAAGACAAGAAAGGAAGAGCGGGGGGAAAACACGGGAACTAATAAATACAAACTAAAAGTTCATGAAACTGAAACTAACTGAAAATAAATGTGACATTAAGAATGTATATTTCCAAACAACTAGCTTAGTTGTTAACTTGTTAACTTATTAGAGATATGTCTTCTTGGCTTTTGTTTATTCAAAAAAGCCTAATATTTATATAGAAATGAATGTGGAAATAGATAGAGGGCAGAGGGTTAGCAATGTCTTTTCAGGCATAGACACAGCAGGCTGGGAATGGTGAGATGAACTGAGATGTTGGAGATGTTGGCTGGCTGCATGACTTTTGACTCCTCTCTTATCAAGTCCTCTCCATCTTGCCATATCCACCCCTTCACACATTAATAGTAAATATATTCATTAGCTCATATTTGTGAAATGAAAAACATCTAAACTAGTCTTGCCTGTTGTGCTCAAACAAGATGTGTGACCAATCAAAAGTTCTCTGCCATCTTCTACAGTTGCAGTGGCAGATGAGGTCACTCACTTTTAGATGACAAAATGTCAAATTGCAATATACACAATTATTTTATTTTATTTATTTTATTTGTGACCCTGGACCACAAAACCAGTCTTAAGTCACTGGGGTATATTTGTAGCAATAGCCAAAAATACATTGTATGGGTCAAAATGATCCATTTTTCTTTTATACCAAAAATCATTAGGATATTAAGTAGAGATCATGTTCCATGAAGATATTTTGCAAATTTCCTACCATAAATATATTAAAACATATTTTTTGATTAGTAGTATGCATTGCTAAGAACTTCATTTGGATAACTTTAAAGGCGATTTTCGCAATATTTAGATTTTTTTGCACCCTCAGATTCCAGATATTCAAAAATTAGGCCAAATATTGTCCTATCCTAACAAACAATACATCAACGGAAAGCTTATTTATTCAGCTTACAGATGATTTATAAATCTCAATTTCGAAAAATTGACACTTATGACTGGTTTTGTGGTCCAGGGTCACATTTATTTCAAAAGGACAAACTGCAATCTTTACAGTTCCATAAATGCTCCAAAAAAATGTTTATTTTATTTGTATGGAAAATTTAGGAAAAATGTCTTTGTATCTTGTATGAAAAAAACCTACTTTATGTTTTTACTTGAATTAACTGATACTAACTGTTACTTTAAATAGTTTCTATGACCTTATAATTATAATGTATAAATATTTTATTTCTTATAATTAACTTTTAAAAATAAAAAATGTTGATGTTTTTGCTGCACAACGCAACTAAAAAGAGTTTTCCAGTTGAAAAGCAAAAATGTAGCAAAAAGTGTTTTAATGGCAGTTGTATGACTGCAATACAAAAACACGAAAAGGTTTTTTTTTTTTTTTTACTATTTTTGTTTTCAAAATAAAGATCAAATAAAGAGTAGACAGACAGACTAAACCGACTGTTTATTGAAAATCAATTAAATATATCCAAAGGGTTACTTTGAAAGGTCAGTGGCCAGTGGTTAAGCAATTTATGATATACATTTGTAAAATATGTTCAAAAGAGTTTACATTTTTAAGAAGATTTAGATGAAAATGTTGCCAAAATTATGGAATATTTTGCTATGTCATTAAAACCCAAACTGGAACAGATGAAATACTTAAAGTTGTTTAAATTTCTTTTTAGTGAAGTGAAGTGACATACTGCCAAGTTTGGTGACTCGTACTCGGAATTCGTGCTCTGCATTTAACCCATCCAACGTGCACACACTGTCACGGTTCATGAATTCACTGGGTGCTTCATGTCTCATGTAATTGTTGTTCTCTGTGTGTGTGTGTATGTGTGAGTGGGCGTGTCCGCTCAGTGCTCATCAGCGCGCCAGCTGATCTCATTCCCCGCACCAGCTGCTGCCAATCCACTCACCTATAAAACCTCACCGCACTCTCCTCTCATTGTCAGATCGTTGGTTGATGTCCTCAGTGTGTCTTCTGCTTCCTGGTTCCTGGTCTTTGTTCCGTCTTCGTGGTTCGTCTCACCTGGATGTACACCTCTTCTGGATTCACCAACACCACTCACCACCTGCACGCTGTCTGTCGAGTCCCTGCGCCACCTGCCCACCCGAGAGACTTTGATTCAGTGTGTTTGTCATCTGACCCAATAAATCCGTGTTTGCTTGCATCCTTGCTTCCTCCTGATTACTCCGTGACACACACACACAGCATTGAACACACACACACATCGTGAACACACACCCGGAGCAGTGGGCAGCCATTTATGCTGCAGCGCCCGGGGAGCAGTTGGGGGTTCGGTGCCTTGCTCAAGGGCACCTCAGTCGTGGTATTGAGGCTGGAGAGAGCGCTGGACATTCACTCCCCCCACCTACAATTCCTGCCGGCCCGAGACTCGAACCCACAACCTTTGGATTACGAGTCCGACTCTCTAACCATTAGGCCACGACTTCCTTTTGCCTTAGATGTGATGCTAGCATTGCTCAACTTTCATCAGACGTTAGTTCTGGATGGCAGGAAATCCTGAAACTCCAGCAGGAAGTGAGCAAGTTACTCTCTGGGCTGGAGCAATGTAAAAATATATCCATGCAAAGGAAATTAATTTAACATCAACACTTTGCAAAAACAAGGTGCATGTCAAAGAACGTCTCAGGTTACAATGTAACCATGTTTCCCTGAGTAGGGAACGAGACACTGCATCCTCTAGGGGTCGCTATGGGGAATGGCGTCAGCGTGACCCGTGTCTGAAGCATACATACAAAAACACCATATGTTGGCCAGCGACAGCCTATGACGTCACTACCTACCGCCGCGACCACTTCGGACTGCGTCCTCTAGGGGTCGCTATGGGGAACGGAATACCCACGCCACCATGCTGAGGGGAGTGCAAGCCAAGCACAAAAGGCGAGCACTAAGTACCAACTCTACCGGGCTAAGGGAGTTGCCCCTGGGACGGTTAGACAGCTGTCAGTGACATTATCCCCTACGGCCATAGACCCGAGCTGCATGCCCTAAAAAACGTACCTGTTAAGGGACGGGACTCCCGGACCCAGGGTAGAGCTCGAAGGCTTAGAATCATAAGAAAAGATTCCTTTAAGGGGATACAGCCAAGTGCCTAGGATAGTAGCTAGGTCCTGGCCTGTCACCCAGGGGCTACCGCTTGCACTGCACGAGCTCGCTGAGGGAACTGTCTCAACAGACTCTCAGTAACACCCCACTGTTCAAGCCCAGAAACATTGGGAGAAATAGGTAGAGTGGGGCCCAAGGCGAAACCGGGGCCTGACCAACTCAAAGAAAGGGAACGAAGCCGCAGCGTGTAACCCCTACCATACAGGTTTTTAGAAAGAATGCAAAACACTTGATGTGCGATCTTACCACAACATGGATTTCAGAAAGTGCACAGAGACTAGTGTGCGCACTTACCATAACATGGATTTGTAAACACCGTTCTAGGGAGTCACAGAGGCTGTTACTAGACAAGCCCAGAGACCCTAAGTGACCGTTTTTTTGGCACTCGAAAGAGCAGTGCTCTTTTCATTTTATAATAGAGCACACATAGATGGGTTAGCTGCTTCTCATAAAACAACTGTCATATGAGGGGTCCGTAACTACCATCACAGTCACAGCCAGGTTGCTAGAAGTAGCTAGCATAGCTGAAGGTGACATAGTACCCCGCTCTCAGCTGAGAGGGGACTAATATTCTTGATCTCTTGGTGCTACAGTCATCCCGCAAAGCGAGCAACTTAACAGGGAGGCTATTTAGCCTAAAAACCTGAAGTTGCTGACTCAGAGCTCTGGGGAGCGGAGAACTCAACTCTTAGGATGAGAGGGAAACTCCAACGCTCAGGGAGGGGCAGCGTACTCGAAAGAGACACTCGGAGTGAGGGGAGCACTGCCGAACTCACCATGAGATCAGCCTAAGGGGGAGGGCGGAGAAAGGGCCTGACCCCTTTGGAATGGCTACACGGTGGATCCCACAGAGCAGAGAATCCAACTTTCAGGATCAGACAGAAACTCAGATGCTCGGAAGGGAGCAGCATGCTCATAGGTGACCCTCTATGGTGAGGGGAGCAATGCTAGCTCGACCAACAAGGAGATGAACCTAACAGGGAGGCAGAGAGAGGCCTAACCACCTGAGGCCGCTGTGAATGACAGAGCTCTGGAGAGCGGAGAACTTAACTCTCAGCATGAGAGGGAACTCAGACTCTCAGAAGGGAGCGGCATGCTCATAGGTGACCCTCTATGGTGAGGGGAGCAATGCTAGCTCAACCAACAAGGAGAGCAACCAAACAGGGAGGCATAGAGAGGTCTAACAACTTGAGGCTGCTTAATGACAGAGCTCTGGGGAGCGGAGAACTCAACTCTCAGAATGAGAGGGAACTCAGACGCTCAGAAGGGAGCGGCATGCTCATAGGTGACCCTCTATGGTGAGGGGAGCAATGCTAACTCGACCAACAAGGAAAGCAACCTAACAGGGAGGCATAGAGAGGCCTAACAACCTGAGGTTGCTTAATGACAGAGCTCTGGGGAGCGGAGAACTCAACTCTCAGAATGAGAGGGAACTCAGACGCTCCGGCACCTGGTCTGAAGGCAATGCTCAAGCCATCCCACACGGTGCTGCTTACACCCTCTATCAGCAGGTGGTCCCACACTAGCTAACCTGAAAAACCCCGGTAAGCCCTCCAAAGAAGCTGCCACAAGAGTGGGCTATTTACTTACACCCTAGCAGGGGAGAAGCATACTCTAGGCAAGGCCTCAGGGAGATTGTTACTTATAAACCCCAGGGGGGGGGAGCAGTCCCTGAGCTAGCACATAGATATCCTCAGATAGCCATGCACCTAGGAAGGCTACCAGAGAGGGACCAACTGAGACTATCCAGACCACATAGAGTGGGCTGTTTGCGTTAAAAGAGTAAAGCCGCTCAGTACCTCAATAAGAGGAGCTTCACTCAAAGAATGCGTGATGATAGAGTGGGTAATCTAACAACAGTAACAGGCGTCCCAGCCATAGAAACTGATAGTAAAAAGACCCGCAGGTCTTGGAGTTGCAGTGCTGGAGACCTGATGACCAAGGAGGCTCCCACAGAAACCTACGACTGGGTCACACGATCCAGGGGTATGAGGCTGGGAACAGGGTTCTCATCCTAGCCTGGATCTAATATCGACGAGTGAGGTCATCATTGCACAGAGTCGAAGACAAGAGGTTAGAAAAAACACAAAACGACAGGTCCCAGAGATACTGCAATGAATGGCTACACAATACCAGTGAACCGTTAGAACTGGATCATACTCACCCATCCATGGTTCCTGCACATGAGATCAGTCCCGGAGGCGAAGTCCGAAGAGTCGGGTCCGGACCATCAGTAAGGTAGTTTCCATGAAACATAGAACCTAACCAAAACATCATAAGTCCAGCATAGAGACTGCAATGTCAAGCGCAGGTTTCTAGGTTCACACCTAACCTCGGTCAGGTGGAGTTAACAGTGGTTGCAGGGGAATTAGAGAGGGGAAGATAAGGGCAGATGACAGGCCCCGAGAGAAGGGAGTAGATGTTCAAGTCTTACTCTGGTCCGGACGAGAGCATTGAGAACGCCTCGTCTGGATCACCTCCCTCAGGGCTTGCCTACCTCTCTTTGACCCGCCCCTCCCTCTAGCCTTACCCGCAGGCGGTGGAGGGGCATGAGTCACGACACCAGCCTTCTGTGCCCATCTCTGATCCCCCCACGGAGATGGGGCAGGACCCCTGCGTTGTTCGGGTTCAGACCTGAACCTTCTTGGAATGAAGGTTTTGAAGGCCAAATCAGTGGTACGGCGTAGCTCAGCTACTTCATCAGGTGACAAGCCCTGACCCTTATCCAGGTCTTTCAGCAGATCAGCCTGGTATGCCTGAAGCACCGCCATCGTGTGCAACGAAGCTACAGCCTGACCTGCTGCTGCGTATGCCCTGCCATTTAAGCGAGATGTTTCCTGAAGGGACTTAGATGGCAAGGAGGGAGCCTTGAGTGAAGATGTCTTGCCCATAGAGAGATAGCTAGCTAGTGCCTCTTCTACAGGGGGCATCTGCTCATAACTGATTTCACACATCCCCTCAATGTTAGCATAACTAGTATGCTGGAACCTATGAATGCGAGAGGAAAATGGCTTTTTCCATTCCCTCTCAACCTCCGCATGGAGATCAGGAAGAAATGGAAGGCTCACTCCAGCTGGGGGGCTATGGCCAGAAAGATAACGCTCATCGAGACGACCCCGCAGGGCCACCATCTTGGCCCGCTTCCACGGCAAGTCAAGCCTCGCCATGGCGCGTTCCATAACCTCCAACAACTCGTCATACGCAGGGCAGGAGGATTGAGAGGGCTCAGTCTCAACTTCTTCGCCCTCAGACATCTCCTGCTCTTCCTGGGCATAACCCAACAGAGCACTAGCCACTGGATCAGATGATGTCAGAGGAGATCGCATCATCATCATCCAGCAACTCACTCTCGTTCGCGGCCGATGAGCGCAAGAAAGAAAGCCCCCTCTCTAACTCATCAGCCAGATCCACCTGCGAGCCCCACGAGCTCATTCTCCCCCGTGCCTTGGCAACAGTGGGTCTTGAACCGCGGGAAGCAGACAGCTGGCCCTCCTTCCTCGAAAAGAGAGACAGACGAGAGCGAAGCTTTCTCATAGAAAAAAAGCTCACAGTGCTCGCAGATTGCCCTCTCGAGGACATCGCGTGCGTGCTCCTCGCCCAAGCAAAATATCGTGTGTGTCATCATGTGTCAAATAACGAGGACACGGATGCACACATCTCTTAAACGCCTTGCTAGTGCTCGCCATGGTAACAGTGGAAAATCATTCTTACCAGTAGAATGCATGCTTCAAACAAAACAGTCACTGAAGACGAAGAAGAGGATGACGCATTTTCCCTGCGCCCCTTTATACTGTGGCCGCGCCGGTAGTGACGTCATAGGCTGTTGCCAGCCAACATGTGGGCTGTATCCGAAATCGCCCCCTATACCCTCATTCACTATTCCCTACATTAGTCCACTCATATAGTTCACTTGAAGGAGTGAATGAAAACGAGTGAGTGAATTCGGACACTAAGTGCATTAGTGTCTGACTGTGACTGCCGCTTTTGCATTGTTTGCTTCCTGTTAAATAATCATTTGATACGCAGCTCCAATAGTAAGATTGAAGGATTTATCTAGAACTCAGTCACGGAAATTATGTATAAGCCCTAATAGTCAATTTACAATTAATTTGTACCTGTGTTGTATTACGCCGTGGACGAGCGCTTCTAAAATGAATGGATGGATGAGTCAGCTGCGGGCGCCATCTTCTGGTGAGATGTGGGAATTCATTCGGCGCGCGACTCTCACAGTGCATTCTGGGGATTCTCTAGCCGTTGAGTGTACATCGCTTGTACACTCGTTTTTGCGGTGCATTGTGGGATTGAATGAGTGCACTCGAGAACATCCACTATGGTTTCGAACACCACTTAAAATGGCTGTCCCCTCAAATAGTGCACTATTTGAGGGTATAGGGGGCGATTTCGGATACAGCCGCGGTGTTTTTGTATGTATGCTTCAGACACGGGTCACGCTGACGGCATTCCCCATAGCGACCCCTAGAGGACACAGTCCGAAGTTCCCTAGAAAGGGAACACAGTATCACCATATTAAAAAAAATAAAAATAATAATATATATTTATATATATATATATAGTAAGACTATGGTTCTTTGTGGCATTGACGTATTGACATGCCTGCACTGGTTTTCCTTTACTTGTGACCAAGCCAGCATGTGCAGTATGAAATTGCAGGAGTTTTTTTCCACTGGCAAAACTGCAGCATTGTCATCCAAATACTGAAGTCTGAGCATGGTGACAGTGTGGGGAGTAATAGTAAATCACAGTGATTGCAGTGCATTAGCTCTGGGGAGTGGGCACCACACAACAGTAATTGAAAATGAAAGGGTGAGGACAGCCGGAGCTTGTGTGTGTGTGTGTCAAATGCACATGGGAACACCGGTTTTCCATGAACGCTGATGTCAAAACATGCCAATACACATTCTTTGTTAAATTTATATTTGTAGGAAAAATTTATTTGTTTCTTTTATGTAATAGCTGGTTTAGGAATTTTCGGGATAATCTTTTAACCAGCTCAGTTTAATACAGTTTGGAGCTCGAAGGACATAGAAATCTATGTGAAGTGAGTGTGATGACAGCTGTATTTTATATTGTCTTGTCATCAGCCAGCTGTCTCAGGATGTAGGAAAACTAGAGGTGTCACTGTCAGAGAAGTTCATTTCTCAGAGGAACGCCACTGGAGATTTACAGAAGGAGATACAACGACTGTGAAAGTGAATCTAAAGTGAGAGCAATTAAAGCCACTTCTCAGTAGTCACTGATATGATTGGTTTACATGTACACTCTCAGAAAAAAAGTGGGGCAGTGCCATTTCAAAAGGTACATGTTTGTACCATAATTACCCTTAAACATGGCCTATTAGTATCTTAAAGTATCTTACATATTAATACCTAAAGTGTGTATATTAGTACCATTTGAAAGGGTCCACCTTAGTGACAGCTTTTATATTTTAATTTTTAGAGAGTATAATATTCATTCAAGAGTGAAACTAGAGGACTATCTTTATGGCTCATTGAATGATTCACTTAACCAATGTCAGTAATGGCAATAAACAATGTCCATTAACAACGTAATACAAAAATTGATTCTAATTTATTGACATTAAAAACACAACATTTTTGGTATTACAAATATTCTTATTTTTTGGAAATTTGAACTGAACAGCAGATAAATTATGCATATTAGATTTCACAAAACATTTTTCTTAAAATATATACTGACTATAAAACATCTGCTGGAGCATTTTGAAATAAATACTGATTACTTTTGTGACTTGTAAATTGACAAGGAAACCATTTGTAATGTTTTTGTATTATTGTATTCATACCGCACAAAAATGTTTTTAATATGGAAAGTTTCATTAAGAAGCAATTAATTATTGTATTGCATACTGTAAAAAATTCCTTCTAATGTAATGTTATTAGGTTTTTTATACTCTGGCAGTTGCTCTTGTACATTTTTTAAATGTTATTGTATTTAGCAATAAAAGAAAAACATTGACATGCTCAAAACAAAAGCGAAATCTTGCGGAGGAATCTTGCATGTCTCATATAACCAAATTGGAATATACTAAAGCGTGAGTTTAATTTTTCACTTATTTTTTTTTACTTGGCAGACATGTTTTCAAGTGATTTGGGCTTTGGAACTGCTAATATTTAATTGTTAAAAGAAACAATAATCGGACCTGTTGCAGACATCTTTTAGGCCCCTAGTTTCTTCTAATAAAATTTCTATGTGAAGGGCACTAGTGAAGGGACTTGACAGCCCTGACATCACTTATTGCGATACTTTCCCACCGGCCAACTCTACCGAATCTGCTGTCAAGAGGATTAGTTCTGTTGAGACTGATGTAAATAGGAAACTTGAGAAGCGCCCGGTGTTTGGGCACCAAATGGTTCCCAGGGGAACCAATCACTCACCAGATATGCCTCCAAATAGTGAAAATGCCATGTGGTCTATGTGGTACCACATGGGCTTCATGGCATGTGCAAGGTGATGCTCTCCATCTCGGTGACAATATTAGCTCTTGACTGCACTGTGGAGCACAGATGGCAGCTTCAGCACGCTGAAATGGAGCCTTGCCCGTGATCCCAGTGGAAAACGTATTTTCATGGTGTGACAGAATCAAAGCAATTGGCTGGCTATGCTTGGCCTGTTATGTAATAGTGGTGAGTCAAGATAGCTTACAGTGACTCAGGAAGAGAAGCATATGGGCCAAAAAAAATTAACACATTGAGAAAGAAGCCAGGAACTATAGCATGAGCCCAAATATGAGAGTGATGTCTATTAGACACAATTTAACCTTTATTAAAGGAGGTCAGGGCTAGTTCACACACTTCTTACTTCAATGAATATTCGTCAGTGTAGTTATTTTTGAAAGTCAGTTTGTGTAAAGTTTTGGCTACAATAAAAAAGCCATTGAACATTTATGCCAAACACTAAAATAGTTATGAAATAGCAAATACTGAAGATGTAACATAAAAATATCATACTATTGATTGGTATTGTTTTGTAAAATTGAAATGACAAAAAGACACCTTGACCTGATCTGGCATTTCCATAAAAGTAAACATAAGATGCTGGAAATTATTTATATCATAGATTTGCCTTAATCACAATATCTTAATGGCATTAGTTAATACAATAGAAGATTAATGCAATTGCAGTATGTAATGTGGCATGTATGTATGTATATTTATGCAGGATCTCTAGTGGTCTGAGGGAGGTGGAGGAGCAGACGACGAGACTGAGGAAGTGGGCAGAGAAGCAGATAAAAACCACAGTTCAATCACACACAGAGAGCAGCCAGCAGCTGCACACATTGCTGCAGGACAAAGTGGTAAATGTGTGAATGTGTCTTTCTGAGTAAATATAACAAGTGAGCAATGTCACCGTGGTATAACGTTTGTGGTCTCAAAGTCAAACTACAAATGAAAGGTCTTTGTAGAGAGCACACCTACTAGTAAATTATGTATATACTTATATAAATTAATAATATAATTTATATATACAGTATATAGTTCAGTCATTAAACACTAGATGGGACCGACTGATATGTCTTTGCATCAAATCATTTACATGACAAGCTAATTGGCCTCAACATTTAAATAGTCTGGTTCAGTGGACTTCAGAAACCCTCCACCTCCCCCAGCTCCACCTGTCTGCTATGGTATTTATGTATACCTATTCATGCGGCAGCATATCTTACATGCTCATAGCAGCATATTTTTGCATCTATTGGCAGTAGAAATTACTCTGCATCAGCAGTGTGTAGCAGATCTAGTCTGGCAATACCACATGAATTTACATTGTCATATCCATTAACATGTTAAACTATATGTACATATTCTGTGCAAAACATGTACTTAGGTTGAAGTGGAAAGCGAGCTAAAGGAGAACATCGTTGTTCTCTCTAGTCATCTGGAGAGGTTGGAGGCACAGTTGGAGAAGGTGCGATCTTCTGACAGGACCAAGCACTCAGAGAGCAAATTCAACAGCAAGATAAACACTTTGGAGCAGTGCTTCAGAGAAGAACTAGAACAGATGAAGAGGGAGTACCAGTAAGGCAAGTCTTAAATTAGGATGACATAACCATACATGTACAATAAACCCTTTAGAACATTGGTCTCAAACTCAATTCCTGGAGGAATGTACATGGCCCTTCAGGAATTTAGTTTGAGACCACTGCTTTAGAACATCTCAACTTGTTAACTACCATTCAAAAGTTTGGACTCCAAACTGTATATGAAAAGCTGAAGTATAATGTAGACCTTTTTACTCCATCTGCCCATACCTCTGAATGACAAATCATTGCAAGCCAAAATCTGAACAGTAAACTAGCACACCTTACATGTTATGTCATTTCTTACAAACAGATTGGAAAGATTGTGTTCTAGCTGCCTGACATGCAATACCAACCAAAATGAGTGGCCTAATGTATCTGGCTGTTTTCCCAGGCTGTTTGCTTGTAAAATTAAAGTGCTAATTGAAAGCATGGCACAAACTGGGACTGAATCAGTCTTTTGGTGTCATTTGAAGACATTTATTAGTTTATCTTCCAACTGCTCAATTTCCAAAGGTTATGGATTGACAGACTACGCCGTTTTCCAGACATTCAGTAAGACCAAATCAACCTCAATAAACAAACAGAACAAAGAATTCACATTCATTGTAACCTCCTGCCTTGAACTGTTCTGTATAGTAGTACATGACTTTTGCTCTCAAATTCTTTTTGAGACTCCTGTGACGAACTGAAGGCAGGTGTTGCATTATAGATGAGACATCTAACACACTTCTGCCACAGAGTCAATACTCCCACAGCTTTCTGAAGGTGATCTCCTCCATTATATGTGCCAGGGTTCCATGCGGTTCATGATGCCATTGCATCTCTGAGACACACTGGCAACACCAAAGCCAAGCTGGATAAAGGAGAGCTGCAACGACACATCAGACAGATCCAGAGAAACATGGTAGGACTGAAGGAGCCCTGACTTGATCATTCTTTTAGAAGACAAATATACTGGAATATACAACCTGTGTGAGAACACCAAGTATGATTCAGCAGAATGTGGGCAGATGGACAATACAATCAAATAAGCTCTACATTTGTTTTCTAGATTGAAAAAAAAGGATTTAGCCAGTTTGCATGAGGACATTTCCTTTAAATCTCTTTTTGCTGGACTAGACTTTAAAATCAGATCCTGAGTGAACAATCATAGTTGATGAAATTCAATCAAGGTACAATTACGACAAATCCTAGATTAGAAGCACAATACTCATGCGGACTCAATACTGAAAGATTAGGAAGATGAATTGTTCTGTGTTTGTCCGCATGTCCCCAGGCCAGTATTGATTGTAATAAATGCTAGAATAAACCAACAAGATTTTTTCTGTTTTTGATATGTGCTTTAATATTTCAGGGACTCAATAGCTTTCTGCAGTCGACCGTAGGTCAGTTCTGCAGAGATGAGTAAAGTCAGTTATTTGGAAATGACAGTGAGGAAAAACAGAGGTTAATTAGTTCTGCCAGTGCTTTTGTAGGGCAAAGATAATGATGCGTCGGATAAAAGGCAATTCATTTGAATTCTTGGTTTCTCTGACCATAAACAGACAATCTGAAGAGCAGATATCCCACTGCTGCAATTTCAAATGTGCCCAATAGTGATTTTGGATCCGAAGCAATGACTCTTTTGAGTTGCATAATTGCAAAAGCAGTAGATTTAGTTTATTATAGTCAGCTGAGCCTTGTGGCGATACTAATTATGGCGAAAAACAGTCGCTTTGGGGAAGGCACATAAAAAAAATCATGAATCATTAATGTAATTTCTCATGTCAATGCTTGTGTGACTGCAATACAGTGAGCATAGGCTAATTCAGTTATACCATAAACTGCTATTAAAAGAGCCATTCATATAGATCAAGTGTCTTTTTAAATTAGCTTAGCAGATATATCCATACATAATGAAATGTACTTGGTCATGTAAAGACTTTCAGATTTGTAAACGGATTGATCGGTGAGTAAACTGCTCAGTGTGCAAGAGATGAAGCAGAACAACTGGAGCTGCTCGATGGTAAGGTGAAATGCAGGTCTCCTGAGGGATGTGAGGATGGTGGATGGTCTCAGCTGGATGGGTAAAGGTGTCTGTGGAAATCCACCAGTCTGCTGTCTCCTTCTGCTGTAGCCTTCACCAACAGAGTCTACAAGCCCAAAACACAATGCCATTTCTTAAAGGGGTCATGACATGGATTTTTAACATTATTTTAAAGGTGCCAT
Organism: Barbus barbus; assembly: GCF_936440315.1. Lineage (NCBI taxonomy): Eukaryota > Metazoa > Chordata > Actinopteri > Cypriniformes > Cyprinidae > Barbus > Barbus barbus. Next base: position 20,053,670 of record NC_136734.1, on the reverse strand, counting down.
AGAATGGAAAACTGAATTTACCTTGGCATGGTTGAATAATAACAGTTCAGTACATGGACATAACATACTGTGAGTCTTAAACACCATCGTTTACTACTTCTTATATAAATCAAGTGTTTGCAAAAGACGACTGAAAAAAGGGCAAATTCCAACACCACACCGACTGTTACGTAACAGTCCAGAGGCGTAATAGTTACGCCCACCACATTTGCATATACCCGCCCATGCTCTAGGCCAGCCGGACCTGCGCAGACGAGACGAGTCATCCGAAGTCCGAAGACAGTGCCGACAATGACGGATCATGGCTATAAATGTTACGTTCCAGGCTGTGCAGGGGATGTGAGCACTTTTCATTCCCTTCCCACAGAAAAGGACTGTCAACAGGCATGGTTGATGTTTATCTACAACCGGATACCGCAACAATTCAATTCGAAGTTGTTAGTTTGCTCTGCCCATTTTACCACGGACAGTTTTTCGAACCTGGGACAATATCAAGCAGGCTTTGCTCAGCGTTTGACACTGAAGAAGGGGGCAATTCCAACTATATTGCCATTACAACCCCTACTGCAAGCAGTAAGTAGTGTTTTTTTCCACTTATTGACTGTTATAGCGATTTATATTTATAACGAATGTTTCTTAGTGAGCTAACAACGTTAGCAATAATTTACCCTGTGTTGTCGAGATCAAACGTGAAATGCTAGTACAGTAACCTTAACCTAAGATAACTAGCAAACCAAGTAACTAGCATAAATAACGAAATAATCTGAAGACCTTACGTTATTTACGCAGAGGTTAATATTATTTCCTGCATGTATTGCCATATAAATCTACAAAATACAACCGTAACGTTAGATGCATCTATATAAATTCCGGGTAGATTTATAATGTAGCCTATATTTCATCAACACATTATTTTTCATAAAGGTCAGGAGCTAACTAGGTTAGTTTGGTTGCTTACAGATATCTCACTCGCTCCTTTTAGGTAACATCACCTTCTCCACCACTTAAGTTGAAAGTATTGTCATTTGACAAGTATTCTAGTCATTTTGTTCAAATATTTTTGGTTTGACAGTTGAAGTATGATTTTTTGGCACTCTTGTGTTTCAGAGTACATCACAGACCTCGTGTACAAATGATGTAGGCTGCCAAACTGATGGCCCTATTGTGTTATCCAGGGGAACACAACTATCTTCGAAAACAGCCAAAAGGCGCCGTGTTGAATTGGAGGAGGATATGGAAATGGGGGATGTTTCCTCTGTATGCCCTGATCCACAAGATTCTACATATGATCCTGCACGGTCTGTTACAACTGAGACAGAATCGTCACAGGTTTTGTAAGTACATTTATATTTCTCTAACAATTCAGCAATGTTTTCACACAAACTGACTTTATTTTTTGTTTTTTACTAACAGGCACAATGTTATTTCTTTTTTTTTCTTTCAGTGCCACATCATTGCCATCCCATAAGGATGCAAAGTTCATAGTATTTGAAAAATGTCTTCTTAGCCTGTTTGAGAGTTGTCCTGTTTGCACCAGAGCTTGTAATGTCCGTCCACGCAGAAGAGGGACCTTCATAGCCATTGACCAACTGTGCCCTCACTGTAACTTCTTTAGACAGTGGAGGAGTCAGCCTGTCATTGGCAGCACCCCTGTGGGCAACCTTCAGTTGTCTGCTGCCATCTATTTCAGTGGAGCTTCCTTTCTGAAGATGCAAAAGGTATTGTCTACTTTGTACACACCAAATGGGTCCAAGTTGGACAGGCCAACTAATTTTTTTTTTAAATGTTTTAAAAGGTGTTTAGGGCGATGTACCTGAAAACGCATACATACGATGCTTATAGAAGGCATGCCAGGACATACCTTGAACCTGCTGTCATCCACAAGTGGAATGAGGAACAAAATTTGCAACTGCACTACTTGAGCCAGAACAAGAATGTCATTCTTGGTGGTGACATGCGAGCAGACTCGCCAGGTGGACATTTTTATGTCTATTTGTTCTGTTGATATTAAAACATTACATTGCACAAGCCCATGTAAATATGCAGATGATGATGTGATCCTGTCATATAACTAATTCTGCTGTATTTTAAAATGATTAGAAACACTGTCTTTTTGTAATTGCAGGACATTCTGCCAAGTATGGGAGCTACACCATGATGGACTTGGAGACAAATAACATTATAGACATACAGCTGGTGCAGGTATTTGAACACTCTTATGTACAACTACTTAAAAATTGCAAGTATACAACCTTAATCATCAATTTTTACAAAGAGATCAAGAGATTGCTACTTCTCAAACACACTTCATAATATATATGTAATTTATTGAGATATTAAAATACATTTTATCTTTGTTTTTCTGCACAGAGCAACGAGGTAGGGGGAAGTTATCACATGGAGAAGGAGGGCCTTAGAAGAAGCTTGGATCTCCTGGAGAAAAGCGGTGTAAAGTTGGACTGCATTGTCACTGACCGTCACCCCCAGATACAAAAGTTCCTAAAGGATCGTAAAATTAACCACTATTATGACGTCTGGCACATGGCGAAAGGTAATGCTTGCATCTTGGTTTACAGAAAATACATTTCAAATATTCATGGTTGAAGTACCCACTACCTGAAGAAGCTTACTGCATCAACCTTTAATTTTTACTTCATTAGGATTGTCAAAGAAGGTGGAGAAAATTTCCAGAGAGAAGGACTGCAGTTTGGTGAAGAAGTGGCATAAGAGCATCATCAACCACCTGTACTGGTCTGCCACTAGCTCTGATTCAGGACCAGAGAAGTTAGCCAAATGGACCTCTATCATCAACCACATTCAAGACATTCACACACATTCTGAGCCAGCATTCCCTAAGTGTCAGCATGAACAAAGGGTGTCTAAGGAACGTAGCAAGTGGTTTCAACCAGGTGTGTAACCTCAGTGTGTTAATTGCCTAAAACACTCATAAGCATGTTATGGGGCATGTTGCGTAAATACTCCAGTATTTATGTGTTGTATCAATAACATTAGACTGATTTTCCCCAAGGTTCGACAGCACTGAATAGGCTACATAAGGTCCTGATAAACAAGAGAGTCCTTTCAGATGTGGAGAAGCTGAGCCCACATTACCAAACATCAACTGTGGAGTCATTTCACAAAGTCATCTTGGACTTTGCACCCAAAAATGTTGTCTTCCCCTTCATCGGAATGCTATGCAGGTACGTCGTCTCTCTCACAACTTGAACATAGGTCACAAGACTATGCAATAACAAGTATGTGTGAAAGGGGGCCCAATATGAACTATTTGTTTGTTTTATTGTCTTGTGCTTTAGATTGTACCTTTCTGCAGTGCACTTCAATGAGAATTGTGTCCGGCCACAAACGACAACATCTAAAGGGAAACTTGTGTACAAGCTTCACTTTCCAAAAGCCAAAAAGGGAGGATATACCGTCAAACCAGTAAAGACAGAGCAAACATTTTGTAAGCTTTTCCAAAAAGTATTTATTTTAAACATACTAACAAATGTGCAAAGACACAAAGTCACTGTGCAAATAAATGAATTGAACTTTACTCATAATTCACAGGCTATGTCATCAACTTGATGGACAGTGTTTTTGAAGAGGTTGTCCATGATCCCTTTCCATATCTGGATGCCATAGAGCGGATTCCTGTGCCTCCGTACCTGTCTGCTCAGTATGAAAGACCTTCCATGGAGAAAGCCATTGCTGAGCATGTGTCACGTTTCAGTCGAGGGGGGGTCTAAAGCCGACATATTGCCCTGCAGCATCAGGAAACTCCCTTCGTATGCGCAGCTCCACACATGAAGGGATGACAACACGTACACTTCTTCCAAGGAAACCCCAGCACCAGCTGACAAACCATCTATAGGCCAAATGTCTGCACCGCCTGCATTGAGAGAGGGAGAGGAAAGCACATATTGTTCATTTTAGTATTTATTTTGTTAACAGGTTATTCTTGTTTTATGTTTGTATGATGCGGAGGAACAATAAAAATGTCACATCAATAAGTATCTGTCATTATTGCATGTTTTGTCATTTCTAACATAGATCAGACAGTATGGCTGTGCAATGCACTGAACTCATAAAGTAATATGGATGTAACAGCACAATTCTATTTAGACAACATGTAACAACTGTGTAAGATTGGCCTTACCTTTCCATCCCTCTGACGCTCACACGCCCATAGTCAGCTCTATAAACATTCGTTGCATTTTGCAAAGAATATATATTTAAACACACAGGTTCAAGGCCGGGATGGTCTGTCATGCATGATATGTCGTGGGGAACTTGGCTCATTCTTCTTGTGACCTGTAAAAGAAAAAATCATAATGGCACTGTTATTTACAGTAATCTTTCATATTTTTGAAGCAGGAAAAAGCACATGGGTTGCAAAAAATATATCAAGTGTAGTTGTGGAGTACCTGTGGTATTTCCCTGCAACATATATTTTCTCTCTCGAGGGCCATGCGTGCACAATTTCCTCAAGTACACCTGTAAAACATATATTTATAGACATTGATGTAAATTTGTGTTATTAATACGTTAAGAAGGTAAGTCCTAATCACACTACAGCAACAGAGTAGTAAACCTGACACTGACTACACTGACATCGAAAAACGTACTCTAAACCTTACTTTGGTTGGCTACATAAATCTACCTGACAGTAGGCTACTCAGTTATTTACAAACAACACATTTATGGGGTGCTCAGTTCGCAGGTTACAGTTATTGACACAAAGTGAAAAAGCTATCATTGTAAAATCGTATGGTTACACATTAAAATAATTCCAATGTTGTGAAAGTGCTAAAAATAAAGTCGTGACTGCTGACGTTATGAGTTACCGTGCAAAGTTAATGCTATATGCTATATAACCTTGACGTTACAGTTACCTTTTGCAGGTCCTTACTAAAAAACTAAATAATAAACTTACCATTCAGAAGGGTCGATGTGCAATCTCAGAAAAACGGGTTGTTCTTCAAAATCGGTATCTTCGTCTGATACAGGCTCAAACATATAAGGTTGAATGCCTAGTCCCTCCATCATTCACGCCAGACAGTAAAAATCTGTTTGTGCTACTGAAAAAATCCGCGCTGAGAAACAGCCAATCAGAGCAGACCTCCTCATTACTATTCATGAACCTTCCAAATAAGGCAAAAACAGACTGTGTCATTCTAGGGACAAATTCTAGGGTTGTAAATGGACATGTAAAACCGTTTCTGGGCATTTTTTCCCCTTACCTAAGTTACATACCTTCTATGTAGATATCAGAGAACAATTTAAAAGATTGTTTCAATACATTCTATGGCACCTTTAATGTTTAACTGGAGGTTCACTTCATATACACTTCAACAGTCATAATTTTGAAAAATGGTTATTTTGAACCCTCACTCTGACCCTCTGTATAAAATGATGCTGGGGACCTTCTGAATTTGTCCTGTTGTCTGGAGTAGCTCAAGTGCATGGCATACATTACAAAGTGAACAAGCATATGTAGACTGCATCCAGTGTATACAGCGTCAGTGATTATAATGGGTTATATTTGCTTTTAATGCAATGCTTGCAGTTCAACCAGGCATCAGACTGAATGCCAGTGGGCGGGGCGTACAGTGCGATGCTGTAAATGCTCTAGAGGTAGTTATATGAAAATGTATTTGCCAGCGTGAAGTCACAAATCCCAGAATATCCAAACGAGATGATTTTTGAACTTGGTTAGATCCTTTTTATATACTGGTGAATATGTTGTAAGCTATGACATTTGCAGGATGTTTTAATGGTACAAATACTTATATATAAAAAAAAACTCTGGAAAAATTGATTTATCATGTCATGACCCTTTTAAATACAAAGCTTGAGCTTGTGAATGTAGTTCATTCATCTCATTAATTGTATTAGATGGCCAATAGGTACCATTCAGACAATTATAATGACATCTGAAGCAAGAAAAGAACATTTATAAAATAATTAGTGCTGTCAATCACGTTTAATGCATCCAAAATAATATTTTTTAATTACATAATACATGTGTGTACGATGTATATTTATATCATGTATATACAAATACACACATGCATGTATACACAGTATTTAACAAAAATATGTCATGTTTATATATTAAATATATTTATATATAATATAAATTATTTGAATATAAATATACATGTAAATATTTTCAGAATATATACTTTTACATAAAAATATACACAGTAAACACACATATATTATGTAAACAAAAACTTATTTTGGATGCAATTAATTGCGATGAATCATTTGACAGCACTAAAAATAATAAACGGATAATGAAACACTGTATTATTATAGGTATTAATACCTATATGCATATGTATTAATCTTAAAATAGTAGGTAGTTGAAGCTGAACTTTCATTACGTTTTATTACATTGGAATCAAATCTGATAAGGGCAACACAAGCCTGAGTTACTCATTTGTTTTCAAGTAGAGAGAGTGAATGCAATTGCTCACATCTATCAGCTCCAGGTCATCTTTGGCATGCAGGTGGCGCAGGAGGTACCAGCGTGCCACTGACGCTATTGTTTCAGAGCCACCTGAGGCTGAAGCATAAACAATATTCTCCTACAGGTGACGGGTTTCCCTGTGGAAGAACAAACCATTATCAATCTGATCCTGATCCAGTTTACCCTCTGATATCATGAATAAAGGTGATATATTTCATATTTAAATAGACTAAATATGAATGCAATGCCAAGAAGAGGCAAACAATGAAATACAAACATGTGGCATAGAACAGGTCGGACTGATCTGATATGTTGACTGAATATCAAGGTGACAATAATTACGAACACAAAACCATACTAAAGCTATATGCAAAAATCCTCTCATATGCAGCAAGAGAATGGCACAAAAGTATCTTGTGCTTTGTGAAATGGCCTTACCTGGCACTCATCTTTATAGAGAACTGCAGTAAGGCTTGAAAGAGCAGAGCTACTGGTGAGCTACCCATCTTTAAGACTTCAGTGCTGGCCTCCAACACCAGATCCTTCCACTCAGAGACACAGACACCAGCCTGTTGTCAGAAGTACAATTAGCCATCTTTACACAGTGTTTACTTGCATTGTAGAATGGTCTGTAAACTTTGTGCAATGGAATGAGTAATTAAAAAACCTTCTAAAACAAGGATTTTAAATGCATTTTAGCTGGCAAAGTTCAGACTAATATATGACCGGAGTCTGGATATGCTGAAGGCTGACACACTTTAATTAAAAGTAATGAAAGTCCAGCCACAAAGTGTCTAATTCAATTTAGCAGGCAATGCTGCAGTCAGTGGATGGGGTTAGACAAAAAGAAAAGGGAGGGAGGACGAGAAAGCAGAGAAAAAGGAGCAAATGTGCATGAAAGATGCCTGAAGGTGCTGTAAGAGGCTTAGCCCAAAATAATAATGTTCATTTTTATTAGCAGTCACACAGACACTAACAGACAAACTACTTTAAAATGTGACAAGGAAAACATGTATCCAAATGTATTAAAATGTAGTAGAAATGATTAAGAAATTGTACACAATAAATATATAAAATAGTGCTGTCAAATGATTAAATCGCATCCAAAATAAAAGTTGTTTACTGTGTGTTTACTATTTCTTATGTTTGTTTACTGTGTATATTTATGTATATATAAATACACACTCATGCAGTATATATTTTGAAAACATTTACATGTATATATTAATATTTATATAATTTATATTATATATAAATAGATTTAGTATACAAATATAAAAATTTTCTTAAATATATACATGCAAGTGTGTATTTATATACACATAATAAATATACACAGTACACAAACATATATTATGTGAACAAAAACTTTTATTTGGATGCGATTAATTGTTTAACAGCACTAAAATAAATAAATAAATTCTGTGATGGTCTTTTCAGCAGCCATTACTCCAATTTCTTTTTTACTATTCAAGTTGAAAACTGTTGTGCTGCCATATATTTTTGTGGAAAATTGTGATTATTTTTTTTTTTTTCAGAGTTCTTTGATGAATAGAAAGTTCAAAATAGCAGCATTTATTTGAAATAGAAATCTTTTATGACATGCCTATAAAATGTCTTTACTGTCACTTTTGATCAATTTAATGCACCCTTGCTAAATAAAACTATTAATTTCTTTCAAAACATCATCTTACTGTCCCCAATCTTTTAAATGGTATTTTATGGAAATTAACCAAACATTGGTATGCCATATATTTGTGTTTGAAATCCACAATGCACATCCTCTGAGCTAATGTAAAGACTTGGGATTTGCTAGGTTTTACAGCTGTCTAGAGGTACTCCATCTACAAGAAGAACTGTTAGAAGAAAGCACAGCAAACAAAGAAATCTATTTTCACAAAGAAAGTAGTGTTACTTTAACTATTCTGCATTATTCTTCAATCATTAATATTCAGGTAAATTAGTCACTGCTTGAAGGTGACAAAATCGAACCAGCTGAATCTGAGACTAATTTGTAGACTTTGTATTTGACATTTAAACTTAATATATACATATACACACACCGACATATCGACAATTTATATTCGATTTTTTAATATTACTATATTTTTCAAATTCTGTCTGTTTACTTGTGTGTTAAATACAAAAAACGGATTTAGTCATTCAGGTACATAAAAAAGTGTCTGAGAAAACTGTGCCAATTTCTCCCAACTTCCCTGTACAAGATTAATCTGGTACTCACCAAACACGGCATGAGCGACAACAGGGCTAGTCGGAGCAGGCTGCTCATCTTTCCAATCTGGTCACCGAGCTGAGAAGCCAGCTGAAGACTCTGTCTATATGCCACAGAGGCCTGAGCCAGCAGACCCTGAGAACGGTACACTTCTGCCAACCACTGAGAAACAGCAAGATCAAATTAACAATGAGTAAACCTTGTTAAACCTCCTTCCTATATAGAGTATAAAAACATTTGTTGGTTTCATTGAAAATCTCCTGTGTGATTTAATAAAGTGTGAGAAACACATTCAGACCAGGGGAAACCAAAAAGGCAATATTTCAAATTAAATACATATAACACATTTACATTGACTTTTACTATGAAATTAATCTGACACCAAGCTCTCCTCAGTGAGATGCTGAATGTACGTACATGCCAGGCAGACACAGATGTGTGGTTGGCCATGACAGCAGTGCTGAGCTGATCCAGCACCGCAGGAGGAACATAGTTACCGGCACCAGACAACAGGAGTCGCTCACACTGAACCTGCCTTAACATCAGGAACACCACAGGATGCTCTGGAGATACACTCAAAACCTCAGAGAGGAAGAGGAAATTATACAAACAGTTAAATGGGCATAATGTAATTACATGTTTAAGTTTTACTTCCTAGCCAGTATGACAACATTAGCTTCTCTGCTTCTAACCAGCTTTAATGACTTATTACCGCAGGTTGAGTGGTGTGTAACATATGTTGATGTTCCAAGGAAAATATCAGATTTCGAGGTAAGCTTGTCTGATATTTGTGTTATTAAACTGGCAAAACACAAATTTCATGATCTCAACATGGTGGCCACCAGGAGTGGGGGAAGGGGAGTGAATAAAAGAGCTTTTTCAAAGCCACTGATATGACTAGACTCATGTGAGTATACATCATTTAAACATATTTTCTATACCTTTAAAAGACTTGTGACTTAGTGTATTTTTTTTTTTTTGCATTGCTCAGGAGACTTTCTAGAATTGCAACACTGAAAACCAGTGATAAAATTATAATTGTTACCTTAAAGGTATCATGAACTTGGCGACCAAAAATCCCTTGATCTTTTGACATATAAGAGGTCACTGTACTATAAAAACATCCGGTAAGTTTCAGAACTCAAAACTTTCTCATTAGACTAAAAACAGCTTATATTGTAGCCAGTCTGCCTAAACGATATCTTAAGGAATGTACGACTCTATAATGTAATAATGTGGATAAACACAAGCCTCCTTAGAAGAAGATCAACGCCTGCTTGTACATCGCTGCCAGTTTAGCACTGCCCACCGATTTGCACATGTAGTGTTTATGAGAGAGGCGAATGCGCAGGTCTATGCAGAAACCAAATGATAAAGATGGCTCTGAAGACAAGACGCTATGCAGTGTCAAGTTGTGGGAAAAAGTGCCTTTCTTCTGATCACAACGTTAGGAAAGAGTGGATGAACTTTATTTTTAATTAAGTTCCAAACTGCATCAGTAAGAACTCCGTCCTTTGTTCACTTAATTTTACCACAGATTCGTTTACAAACAAGGCGCAATTCGACGCAGGATTTTCTGAAAGACTGAAACTAAAAGACGATGCTGCGCTGACTATATTCAATCCAACAGTAATACTGAAACACAAGTGTGAGTAACTGTTTTTATTACGTGATCACTATTGGTTTGTCTGTTAAACAGATCGATTGATATGAGTATTTATGTGTTTTAACCAAAATCAGAGCAGTGTCCATCTGTGAAGGGTGTAGTCAAACAAACACAACTGTTAGCCAATCACAGCAGTGGACGTTTACTTTGAGTCTAAGAAATAATAGTGTGGTTAATGTTGTTAGAATGACGCGTGTTTTGTTTTACAACTTTCCTTGCTTTATCTTTTTACAATACTAGTAATCTATATTGTGATACACTTTGGTTTACTTAGCTTCATTTATATAGCACATTTTCAACTGACTTAGGAGACTTGAGTTCAGCTTCAACCCCAACTAAACACACCTTAACCAGCTAATTAACGTCTTCAGTATCACTAGAAAAGGCAGCTGTTCTGGGGCAAGTTGGAGCTGAACTATCCAGGACATTAGCCCTTCAGGAGCAAGTCTGGACACTCCTGTTCTACAAATACACCTCAAAGGGGAACAGCTCAAGCATTATGAGCAGATAGAAAGCCACAATATATGGATATTAGACAGATGGTGCCATGTCAGCGCATGAAACAGGCACACAGTTCTGCTTTGAAACCCAAGAACAGGTCAGCCTGTCTGTGTCTGCACCTGTGCCCGATTCACACAAGAGAGATGCATCAGTAGGGGACAGCATGACATAGAAAGAGAAAGCATGCGTGTGTGTGTGTGTGTGTGTACCTGGGAGCAGAGAGTCTCTGCCTGGTCATATTGGGCACTCTGTTTGAGTCCAGTCACAGCCTGCTGCAGCACCCATCCCTCCAGAGCCTGAGCCAAGAGCCCGTCCTCTGCCTGCAGGCCCTTCACTGAGAACAGGCCGTACACACAGCTTTAGAGTCATGCTCCCATCAGCATATATACAAATACACTGACAATACACTCTCAAGTCTCGCTGACCTTTTTCAGACACCAGAGTCATATGAGCCCTCTCCAAATCTTCCCTGCGAGGGGCGGAGCCTTGGAGTAAGCATGCAGTGTTCTCTGTGTGACAGGCAGCCATTAGCCCCGCCCACCCAGCAGGATCGTCTGCATTTGCCATACAGCGAGAAAGACAGAGGACACATCAATCAATCAATGAATCACTGCCATCCGACCTAGGCTGCAGACAAATCTTTCATCTGGCTGATATATCGATGTCTCAGCATCTCTTCTCTCCGCTCAATCTTTTCACATAGGCCTCTCTGCATTATACTTGGCACATACTCCTGCTGATACATTTAACTGCTGATACATTTAATGCAAGGTTCTTACTATCCAAATTGAATATTTTCATCGTTTTAGGGTTATAGAAGAGTGTATTCAGTCCAAAACTGCATTAATAACGTTCCTGAACAAGAAGCCAAAGCTCAATACAACTTTGGCATAAATTCTGCATTGTATATTTCAAGGTTCCCACACTTTAAAGTAACCATTATGTCATTATACTAAGAGAACTGACTTCCTGGAAAGAGATTTTGGTCAGTGTCCTGGGCCTCAAAGGGTCTAGTCTGGGTTTGGTAGTCTGGTATTAGTCTATGTTAGGGAATTATGAGATAGGGGTCTTGGAAAGTCTGTTTTTGAATCTTTCAAATCTTAGTTAGTAACTTGTTTAGCAGCTAACTTCAGAACTGATCCGGAGTGTCTGATTGTAACTCAGTTTACCTGGGCACAGCAGCACAGCTCTCTGGATTGTTTTCAAAGCGTTGCATCTTCTGTCTTCACCAGAGTGCCGGCCTGAGGCCAATTGATTTACTCCACTGTACAGCAACGCCCTCTACAGATAAAAAGAGTTGAACTTTAATTTAATGGACACAGATCTTGACAAAAGAGTTCATCCACAAATGTTAAATTACCTTTCCAAGCGTCAAGCTGGCATGACACGCCACACTGCCGGCCACAGCACCTCCCTGATGAAAATAAGAACACTTACGGTCAATACTTTCATAAGGTGAACTATTTCCTTTCTCCTAAAATATGTGTGAAAGTGATGTGAGAATACTTACATCGGCTTTGTTGGGGCAGTACTGTGGGACCAGTCTGGATAGAAGTGCCCAGAGAGAAGGATTTCCAGGGTTCCTACAACATAACAGATGTCAAACACATATTTTTTTATATAAAAAAAAGGCTCACAGAAGAAAAATAATTATTGTAATTCTGGGGTGTTCGGGTACCTAATTTGACATTTGGGTTAATTAACCAAATGCAATGATTCATACGTGAGGTTAATTAGATTAAAGCATCTTCCCTTTAATAGCATTTGAGTGTTTTCAAACCTTTATACGATGTAGTTTAAAGGAGGACATTGAAAAGTCACTTGCTATTGGACAAATAAAGAGGAGCATTTAATTTAATCAAAGTCCTCCATTCCCTACTCAACAAGACATAATGGGGCTGGACAAATATTCAATAAGTGAAGTGTCCGGTCTTCAACTGATCAGCAACAACTGAAAGTCTATTTTGATCTCAGTCTGGCTCGAAGCAGACTTTACTGCAACAACTAGCCATTTTATAGTAATATAATATAATATAATAACAATAAATGTTCGTGTCAGTAAGATTTTTTATGTTTTTGAAATAAGTCTCTTATGCTCACTAGGGCTGCATTTAATTGGTCAAGAATAACAAACAGTAGTATTGTGAAATATTACAAATTAAAATAACTGTTTTCAAAGCTCAATATTCAGCAGTCTTTACTCCAGTCTTCAGTGTCACATGATCCGTCAGAAATCATTTTAATATGGCTGATTAGCTACTCAAGAAACATTTATTATTATTGACAATATTGAAAACAGTTTTGCTGCTTCATTTTTTTTTTTTTTTTTTATAAACCGTGCTACATTTTTCAGAATTCTTTCATGAACAGGAAGTTCACTTTTAATAAATTTCATCATCAATCATGATCAAAGATGCAATGCAACAAAATTACAGGTATTCAGAACATATCTGACATCTTAATATGAATCATGCTTAATATAATATGTAATTTTATATGTCTTATACTAATATACTATATAATAGATATGTGAAGAAAGATTTTTTTGGACAAGTATTGTTTGTTGCATTTTGTTAAAACAGAATCTAATTTTCTTCTTTCTTAATCTATCACATTTTAAGGATACAATTAGGAGACACTATCTCTAAATATTACAAAGTACCTGTGTATAGCCCTAGCAGCCTCCCTGTGTACGCCGCTATAGTTGCCCTGCAGGGCCAGCAGGGTGCAAGTGAGCAGACAGTGCTCCTCCACAGCGCCTCCCAAAGGTTCCCCCAGTTTTAGCAGCTCAGTAAGCGTAGCACTTGCCAGCATCACGTCCCCATGAACCAAACCCAGAGAACACAGACACTGCAGACTCTCTGAGACGGGCTCTTTCAGCATGGAGCTACACACACACAAACATAAACAAGAGGAGAAAGGCTTTGCTTTTGATGGCTAAAGCAGAAAATGTGTTGCTCTGAGACAGTTGAGTCATTATGTTACCACTTGAAGAGAAGAGTTTTGGCATGATCGATGTTGCCCAGCCTGTGCTGTATCAGGGCAAGTGCAGTGAGTATACAGGCCTTTTCCTTCTCGCTAGAGGCAACTGCAAGGGCTTTCTCATAGGCTGGAAATAGGCACACAGATACCCTCAGAACCATACAAAATGACAAGCTTGAGTACTTGCAGAATATATTGTGGTCAACAATCGCGAAATGGCAATGACTGCTCACCCTGAAGACTTTCTGGCAAGCGACCACTTCTGAAACATGCGAGTGCCAGCCCGATGAGATCATGCAACTCCTCTAGTGGTGTGGAGGAATAAATGTGCACTGCTTCTTCCCACTGTCCATCATCACTGACACTGATAAATCTAATAGCATTGCTATAGATGAAATGACTGACAGCATAGTTGTGCAAAGTGAGGATTACCTGAGGGCACGTCCGTAACCCCTTAGAGCAAAGCTGAGCTTATCTGTGTGAGGAGACGCCTGAAGCAACTTGACAGCTCTTTGGAGAACAGAATATATCAAAGAATGATTTAATACCAGTGTGGTCCAGATCAGTGACAGAAACTTTCCGCAGCAAATTTTAGGCATTCATTCTGTAATAAATTAAAACAATTTTAATAAATTATATATATATATATATAAAATTTATAAAAATAAACATATTAATAATTAAAAAAAATTAACATAAAATGAATGAAAATCAATTAATGCTGAATGTGATAATACAATTGAGCCTGGAACATAACATAAAAATATGATAATAAAAAACAAAAATCAATAATTTTATATTTAATTAATTCCAGTTTCCGGTTTAAAATCCGGTTTAGACTTGCTGTCCATCTGGCAGGGCAGGATTTCCAAATGTATAAATAGCTAGAGGTGGCAAACCTGCGATATGCCTCAGTGGCCTGCTTCCTCAGCTGCAGGTGTGTGTTCAGGTATCCGAGCATGATGAAGGCATCTGGGTCTGTCTGAATCCTCTCTGGTGTAAAACAAAGAGAGAACACTGAGCTTCATTACCTCATTTCATCTTTAAATAATTTATCGTTGTCACATGGATCATTTCCTTAATAGTTAGGGAGAAACACATTTTTAATTTTATCTAGCCATTCCACCTGCATTCCTGGTGAAATCTTTCAATATATCAGGGGTCTTTAACTGCTTTCAGGCTAAAGATCCTTTTAGCCTGGCCTATAAAGCATGCATATAATTCCATATTAATGTATTTACATACTTCATAATAGTTACAAATATAGATTGTGTATTATTATTATTATTTTTTTAAATATGGGTGAGACAAAGAAACTTATTTTTAACTTTGGTTAAAGACAATATTGTGTTATTTATATATTTATTTATTTTTAACAAAATTGGTTTGAGATCAGACAATAAATGACAGACACATAAATGCCCTTGCAATATCTTAATACAGTATGCTATGTTTGTGTTCTCATACCAGTGTACTTGCTCAGAGCCACCTGGGCAGCAGAGACGGCGTTCATCTGGACTATGTTGTAGAGGTAGATCTCTGTGTCTCTGTTGCTCCTGTCCAGCAGTGTGGAGCAAACCCAAAATGCATAACCCTTCACTCCTTCAGTCTAACATCAAATAAACATGTTACTGCAAACAGAATATTGATCAATAGTCTAAACCTAAAAAAGAAACTACACAACTGTTCAAAGGTTTGGGTCAGTACATGCTGCTGATAATTCAGCTTTGCCATCACAGGAATAAATTCAATTTTAAAATATATGCAAATAGAAAACAGCTCTTTTAAACTGAATTAATATTACAGTAACATTGTAATTACTGTAATATTACTGTTTTTTAAACAAATAAATGCAGCCTTTGTGCGCATAAGAAAATTATTTAAAATAAAACGTACAGACTCCAAACTTTTGAGCAACTGTGTATATTTCAGAAATTATTAGACATACATGAGTACTCAGTTCTGTGGTGTGTCTGAAAAGATCCATGGTGTCATAACTGCCCGCTGACTCAGCAATCAGGGCCTGTACAATGAGAAAGAAGTTCTGTGTGTCATACTGGAATAAAGAAGGGCACTGGATGTTATTTGAACTATTGGTCTGAACTAAAGTCTACCTGTCCGATCCAGCAGTTCACATAGAGGGGTTCTAGAGACTGAGCAATCTTGAAAGCTTCATGCGAGAGCTAAAAAAAAAAGAAATAATGTAGAAAAAGGACTATCAGCATGGTTCTCTAAAACATGTGAAGTCAAGCTAATAACTTGACAAAAATCATATTACCTCTATATTTCCCTTCTTCAGATACAAAGCACCAAGGTTGGTCCATGCAACCACATTCTGAAAAATAACCAGGAGATACATTAGTTGTATCAAAACAAATGTTTAAAAAGTGAAGAAAGAGTTTATTTTTCTTGCATTACTTACATTTGACTCTGCTTTTACCGATTTGATAAAGCAGTGTTGTGCAAGTTCAAAGTTTTCTATTCCTAAAATATAAAAGCAGAATATACAATTGACACAAGAATAGTCCATCACAACACCGTTATATAATCCAGACTAATGCGATTATGCACATCATATGTATATTTTTATCTACCCTTTGCCATGGAGACCACCCCGAGGGCATTCCAGTATGTGTGATTCGCACTGTCGAGCATGATTGCCTTCTTCACACACTGTTAGAACAGAGCCAAACCAAAACAGCCTGTTAAAACACATCTTCATGAAAGCATTACGAAACACTGATTCCAGGTCAGGTCATGTACCTGTACGGCTTTCTCCAGCAGAGGCTGCTGATCCTCTTCAGGATAAAATCAGCTGAGCAGTCTGGATTGGTTGCAGTAGTTCAAGCCAAGGTCACACCACAGACTAGGGGCCTCAGGCATGAGTTTCAAAGCGCGACCAAAGCACCTGGTAAAATATAGCTTCATTACTGAATATTACTTTATTTTTATTTCACCATTTAGTTTAATATGGTTCTACTCTTGTACCTTTCTCCTAGAGTGAGGAGCTGTCTCTGGTCCAGTGTATGGCCCTGATCAGGTGGATCCATTCCACATAGAGCTCCAGGTACCAGCACTTTGGCTCGGTTTGGGGAAACAGTCCTGAAGGTGGTGCAGACATCACCTAGTAACTTCCACAGACACGACAGATTTGGCCTTTGCTTTAAAGCTCTGGAATGTTGAAACAAATATTGAGATTTGATCAGTACCTGCTGGATGACATCCATCCAACTAACCTCACATGGTCAGACGCCACTTCACTAAATAAAACACAAATATTCCCTTTACCCAGTGCACCTTCATGTTTACCTGAAAAGGTAATGGATGGCATTCTGTATCAAATCTACAGCTCTTCCATCAAGATAGTCATCAAGTGCACTTCTAGCCAAGGCTAGCAAGCATTCACCCAGACCTGACAATATAATAAAGATGCTTTATGAAACACTATAAACTTGAATACTGGATGAAATGGTCATTAATCTGAGAGATTCAAGTATTACTGCAGAAACCACACAAACCTTTCAATGCTGGCACGTAGTCCTCCTGCTCTAAGATCTGCCTGTACTCTGCAGCAGCCTCTTTAAACCGGCCGAGGATCTGTTTGATGGCAGCGGTCTGATAGAGGCTGTAGATAGAGGTGGGCTGCAGAGTATGTGCTTTATCAAATGCTTTCAGGGCTGCTGTGAAACTCCTGCGGTTAAGGTAAGCCTCACCTAAACATTCCCAGCACACCCAATCCTGGGGGTCTGCCCTCAACACCGCCTGCAGACTAAAACCAAAGCAGAATCATGGCTAACTTTCAGAATTTTGGTGTACAAAGTCCTTAAGATATGAAAATAAGATAAAATAAACATCTCAACATTTTAATATCTTAACATTTTTAATCCCCACATTTAACTTTTGGTGAAGGCTTCTCCGGAGACAGCAAAGTGGGACTTAAAGGCTAAATTAATTGTGGGATTCTCGGAAATGAACTCTTCTTCCACTCTGGTCTATGAAATGAAGGCTAATTTATGAATAATTAAATAAAAAAAATAAAATAAAAAAAATTCAATCATTCCGTCGGCATCCTTCCGTCTCCAGGAGACGTTGGTGTGGCTTCCAGTTTGATGAAATTTCATCTATCTGCACCTTCGCGAGTGGCTATAAAGCCCAATTCTGGAATGGCAATCTCTGCTGCATTTGCTGCAGATGAACGATGATGATGCCAGCTGAGGCTGCAGTTGCTTTTTCTCAAATTTACTCATCATTTACTTGCATCGTTCCAAACCTGTATGAGTTTCTTTCATATGTTGAACACAAAAGAAGATATTTTGAAGAAATTTGAAGAACCAAGCAGTTGTTGGTCCCCATTGTCTTGCATAGTAGGAAAAGAAATAAATCAACGGGGTCAATCAATTGTTTGATTGCCAACATTCTTCAAAATATCTTCTTTTATGTTGAACTTAAGAAAGAAACTCATACAGGTTTGTAACGACATGAGGGTGAGTAAATGATGACAACATTTTTTGGGGTGAAATATCCCTTTAATTTATTTCCAAATGGCACAAAATACTGAGAATTAATGCTATAGGCCTACTATTAATAACATTTTAGAAAATCATATTAACGTCTTGCATCGTTATAACTGCCAATTTTAATGTAGCTGCATTAAATAAGATCTTTAAATATCTGCTGAGCTCACCATCCAGGCCCATTTAAACAAATCATATTACCACTTATGCTTTATAGCTGAAATCAGTTCACTTACTCTGCAATGGCCTGTTGATGCTGGCCAATCTTGAGGTGGTAGAGCCCTCTCCTCATCCAGGCCCATTTAGCAGAGCCAGTAGTGGCTCTCTCGGTTACAGACTGCAGAACAGTCAGAGCTGAGTCCTAAGAGCAGAGAACACATCACACAGTCAATAAACCCCATTAACAGGAACTCTGTGTCTTCTACAGCATCTACAACAAGTTCTTGTTGCAACTTTGAAGATGGATTTTAATGGAAAAAAAACTAAGCAAAGGATACCCTCAATGGGACCATCTTGGATTACAAGACTTTTTAAAACTCACCATGTCCCCCTGCTCCATGCTGAGGTCTACAGTAGCCGCTCCAGCCTCCGCATCAGAGGAATCCAGCTCAAACGCTCTCTTATAGCAGCCTCTGGCTCTGCCCTGATCTTTTACCACCTCTCTATAGTAATGACCCAGAAAACGAAACACTGAACCGAGATACGGGTCCAGTTTAGCAGCCTTAAAATAACAGAAAACAAGTCATTACTTATTTATATTCCAAGAGAAAAGACTCTGGAGTCTATATGCAAGCATAAAGAGCATAAGGTCTGATATTGCTGGCTTTACCTTGAGTAAATGTGTATGGGCTTTGCTGCGGTCCCTTCTTATTTCCTCTCCCATGATCCAGAACAGGCGCCCCGGCAGGAAGAACAACTCCCCATTATCTGGGCTCTCGAATAAAGCCTCTAGAAAGCTGTGAGACAGAGAGAAGACAAGAGGATCAGTGTTTAGCGTTTAAACCTATGCTGGATATGATGCTGTATGTGAGTGTGTGTGTGTGTTTAGAAGGGGTTTCACACCTTTCTTCAGCTTGTTTGTGCTGTTCTTTCGCAACATGCACCAGCCCCTTCAGAGTGAGACCCACCACAGATCCTGGGGGAGAGCTCAGCAGCTCAGCTGAAACCTGTAAGAATGATTTCATTTAAACAAGATCTGGTGTACTTAGCTTTTTTTAAACATCTAATATCCTAAAATCTATCATGCTATTTGAAGATTACATTTCAGTAATTCTGTTCCTGTTTAAAGAAAATGTTTCACCTGAAATGCTTCCTCAGTTTGGCCTTTTTGCAAGTGAGCTCTTCCTTTCAAAGCTAAAAGCACTGGGTCATTTTTGGCATCTGAAATCTAAAAGGAGTCATTATGAACGTTATGTAAATCAAATAGATTATCAAACAATTATTAATATTCATTTCTCTTTTTTAAGAAATGAAACCTTTTATTCAGTAAGGATGTATTAAATTGATCAGAGTGAAAGTAAAGACAATTTTGCAAAAGATTTCTATTTCAAGTATACGCTGCTCGTGAACTTTCTGTTCATCAAAGAATCATTAAAAAATATAGTTTTGTGTTTCCACAAAAATATTAAGCAGCACAACTGATTTCAACATGTTTTCAACAATCATAATGTTTATTTAGTTCCAAATCAGCATATTAAACTGATTTATCATTTAGAAAGATTAATGTCTGATGAAAGTTCAGCTTTACCATCACAGGAATAAATTAAAATATTAAAATAGAAAAGAGCTATTTTGCATTGTAACAATATTTCACAATAATACCGTTTCATTGTATTTTTTATCAAAAGCAACCTTGCTGAGCATATAAGACTTCTTTCAAGAAAATCTGTTGTTAGACTGTAGATCTGTGTCAGTCTTTAAAATGATACATGTGTAAGGATCTGCAGAGCTTCATCAGCATCCTGGTCTCTTCCTGTCCTCACCAGAGCCTCTATAGTTTCAACCTCTGCAGCTTATGAGTCCAATCATCAGAGTTCCCCACACTCGACTTCAGCCCTGAAGACACAAAACAGAATATTTCTGAGAACAGCCCTTTTCCACCCTGTTAGTGCAGCTGATTGAGTAGATGTCATGTTAGCTGTGTTTTAAATGTTATTTTTATCATGCAGTACCTTGGCTGGAAGCTGTAGCACTGTCAGAGTATTTATGCATTTTCAGTTGAGCCAGAGCAAGATTATACCAGCCAACGATAGAGGAGCGCATACGCTTCAATCCTGCAGGAAAAACACAACAAAAGAGTTAAACATATTATTTTGTCATTTACATTGTACAGTATGGTTTAGGAACTGCTAGGAGTTTAATTAATGTTGTATAGCTGAACATGAACATAAAGAGTTATTAAAACACATTTTTAGTTATCAAAATGAACCAAGAAATGCATTATATTAATTTGATACACTGCATTTCTTGCATTATACACTTGAAATCTGGTCTGAAACATACTTATTAAGAAGCTTGAAAAACTTTGATAACCTCCATCCATACTGGAGCAAGTCACTAAACATCTGCAAATTCTCTATGGTATTTATAAACTCACCTAGACTAATCATTTTGATGGCATCCTCATATTTTTTATACTGACAAGCTTTAATACCAAGACCAAAGTGAGCGTGTGAGTTGTTTGGATCCAGTTCTGAGAGACGGCTGAAACAGCGGACAGCTTCCTCACTAGTCACCTACCAGGATCATCAGAGACAAGATCAATTATCTGAGAGCTGTGTTTATTTAGAAATACTCAAAATGAGTTTTGTTTTCAGAAACAGGATTATTTTTCCACTTACATTATTGTTCAAAAGGTTGGAGTATGATGTTTCTGATATGTCTCATCAGAAAATGACAATTTATTTGATTAAATATTATTACAAATAAAAACAACTTTTTTCTATTTCAATAAATTTAAAATGCATGTATTTTAACAAATCATTCCTGATCATAATCCAATCATTCTGATATGCAGATTTGGTGCTTTAAAAAAATCTTACTGACCCCAAACTTTTGAACAGTAATGTAGATTTAAAAATAAAATAAAATAGGAGTATATAAAAAACTACGGGTCATCCAGCATTTGACAGTTTTGTGTGTGTGGCTGTATCCGAAATCGCCCCCTATACCCTCAAATAGTGCACTATTTGAGGGGACGGCCATTTTAAGTGGTGTTCGAAACCTTAGTGGATGTTCTCGAGTGCACTCATTCAATCCCACAATGCACCGCAAAAACGAGTGTACAAGGGATGTACACTCAACTGCTAGAGAATCCCCAGAATGCACTGCGAGAGTCGCGCGCCGAGTGAATTCCCGCGTCTCACCAGAAGATGGCGCCCGCAGCTGAATCATCCATTCATTGATTTTAGAAGCGCTCGTCCACGGCGTAATACAGTGGAATACAACAAAGGTACAAAATTAATTGTAAATTGACTATTAGGGTTTATAAATAATTTCCGTGACAGAGTTCAAGATAAATCCTTCAATCTTACTATTGGAGCTGCCCGTATCAAATGATTATTTAACAGGAAGCAAACTATGCAAAAGCGGCAGTCCTTCCGGTGCACTTAGTGTCCGAATTCACTCACTCCTTCAAGTGAACTGTATGAGTGGACTAATGTAGGGAATAGTGAATGAGGGTATAGGGGGCGATTTCGGATACAGCCTGTGTGTGTGTGTTTTATTCCATTGACTTCATTTGACCTTAATAAACTGACCTGTTCTGATGTCGTGCTCACTGAGGGCCTCTAGAGGGTAGGAGTGTGACGAATAGCGTGACAGCATTGCATTACAAACTTCCTTTAGCTTGGCCACCTCATGAGGAAGCTGCAGAATATATAAATTAAACATTTTCTTTGGTCTTGTCATTATTATTTTGAATATTACAATAACTGTGGCATATACAGCTTGCCAACCTCGGAAAGACATTTAATGTAGTCCTGTGAAAGGTTCCTGTGGGCTTCACTGGGCACATCTATCGCCAATTGCAAAGCTCTTTCAAATGCTGATATCAGCTGTTGAGCAAAGAGATACACACTGTAAGCTGTGTACAAATGTGTGTGACATTAAATTGTGGCTATGTACAAAAAAGCACTTGGAAATTCTCAAAAAGTAGTATTTGAGACAGGTGAAATTGACTGACGTGTTGTTGAGTCTCATTATCCTGATCATCAACAGTGTCCTGCAAGAGTCTGGTCATCTCCTTCCACAGCTCCAGCAGCTCTAAATCCTCCACCCCTTCCTCTGCCTCCCTCACCTGGATTAACCTCCTCCACACTCTGGCCACCTATGTGTGGAGCAGCAAATATTTCACACATATGCAGATATAAAGTCTGGTTATGACTTTAGAAATAATGTGTAGATTATTTTGTGTGGGTAACAGACAGTGAAGTTATATTCACTTAAATCTTAAATCTAGTTGTAACATCAAGTCCTTCCTTATCATATTTAAAGATCACACCTGTAAATAGTTCTCCGACTGATAGACTTCCACCAACTTCTTGCTCACTTCAAAACATTTAGCTTTGTCTGAGCTGCAAGCGCACAAAAGAAATCAAGCAATAGTATTCTATTAATTTTTAAAAAACAATATATTTGAACTCATATTAACACATTTATCACAGGTTCTGAAACAAGAATCTGATCATTGCCTTAAAGTGTATTTTTGAATGTGATAATGATAATGGTGTATAATACAATGATATTTTTTCACTTTTTTGAGAACGTTTGAGAGTAAGAAACATGCTTTGAATATATATATATATATATATATATATATATATATATACATACATACATACATATACATATACATATATACACACACACACACACACACACGTATAAATATATAAATATAAGAAACTAAATATGGCAGTGACATACTCAGATTACGATGACAAATCTTAAAATTATTGACATTTCTGAGCTTAGAATTTTTATTCTGTTGCCAAGAAAAGTATGTGCTCCTCTCTCACAACCAAATATAAATGTTTTGGAGACATAAACAACTCATACAAAAATTACTGTCATGATTATAATAATGAAAGAGTCCCTGATTTTAATACTTTATTCATTTATTGTGAAGTGAAATTTAAAAAGTCTGGGTAGGGGAAAATTCCAAAATGTAAGAAATTCTGGTAAATTAAACATGAACACTTTTAAAAATGTAAAAAGGTGAATAAAGCGGCAAAAGATTATAACTGATTAATTACTTTACAATTAGATTTTTTTCCCCCTTTAAAATTATGCTAACAGGAAAGAAGACCACTTTACTTACGTTTCATACAGTGTAATAAGATTCTGGTAAACCTTTGGCAGCTCAGCTTTGAAATCTTCACTTTTTTCGTATAGATTTGCCAAACCCTGTAAAAGAAATCCACATCTAGTAAATAATTACTGCTGAGTCCAGCAGTGCTCAATGTCATCAAGACAAATTTAACAAACAGCTAACAAACTGTGTCCCTAGATAAACACTACATTTGGACTATTCATATAGTTTATAAACTATGACTGACCTGCCATGAAAGCAGTTGCTCTGGCTCCAGTTCAGTGGCCTTTCTGTAGGCGGTCTGCGCCTGATCCGGCTGCTGCAGCTCTGTAGCTGCCACTCCAATAAACACCCAGGCATTATAGTTATTCTTCTCATGTTTGAGAACAGCCTGGGGTGCACAAATATAGTTTAACTTGAGAGTTTAACTTACCTACCCATGCAAATACAGTCAATCAGGAGAAAAGATGAGATGGAAGCTATCTATATACACTATAAGCTATCTATATACACCAAAACCAGACAGGGAGTTTTGAAATGAACATCTCATATACACTATATTGCCAAAAGTATTGGGTCACCCCCTTCTAATGAACATGTTTGACTACTTTAGTAATTTCTATGAGTACAAATCTTAATGTTAAAGCATGTAATGATATTCTAGGTGCTTCTAATTTTATAGCAACAGTTTGGACAGGACCCTTTTCTATTCTAACATGACAGTGCCTCTGTGTATAAGGCACGGTTCAAAAAGACATGATTGATTGAGTCAGTGTGGAAGAACTTGACTGGTCTGCAGAAACCAAGTCCTGATCCCAGCTGAACACCTCTGATGTGACTTTAAATGCAGACCTTGAGCCAAAAACTCATCACCAAACACCAATGACAGCTGACAGCTGGAAGTAAATACTTACCTTACAAACAATGTTTCAAAGCTACTTTAAACTCTTTATTTTTGATCGCTTCTCTGGCACTTTTTAGTTCAGCGTTTACTTCTTTGCTGGACATTTTCTTAATCAAATAATTTGACAAAGATAGATGTTAACGAAGCAGCAGCAGTAAAGGATATTTACATTAGGTAAGTTATATTATGTTGCTTGATAACTTTCTGTCATTAGACATAGAGATTTATTCTTTAAAGCGTGCAAAAATAACAAAACAGTCATACAAACACTTATTTTAAGCGCAGATTTTGTATTTGTATAATGTGAATATAAGAAATGCACATACGGCCAAACTTGACAAGTTTCCATTCAGCAGGAGCGATAATAAAAGCGCATGCGTGTAACTTAGTGATACTTACGGTGACGTCATTATACTGCGACAAGCAGTGTTTTATGTTCTCTTACAATAAAAAAATATATATATTCATGTCCGTGCCTTATAGTCATTTTATATTTATAATATTAAATATTTGGAGAAAAAAAAATATATTTAATATTCCCAGGGAGGCGTCTAATGTAATCTCTACTAAACATGATTATGTTTGGAGGCGGAACCAAAGATAAATAGCCAATCACTGAAGGTTTCCCGCACACGGACCAATCGGTGAACTCACCAATGCAGCCCCTTGTTAGTGTGTCCCATGTGTTCCCCATGTGAGAGACGCGTTGAAAACTGTAAATTGGAAGAAACTGTAAATTAATTAATTTTTTGAATTTACCCTTCTAAGAGCTCACTGTATTTTCTGTCAAAATGAAGAAGAGAAAGGAATCGGCTGAAACGGAAGAACAGGTTCGTGCTGTTTCACGCAGTTTTCTTATCACATTACTTAGCAAAGTATTATTTCCAAAATACACAATTTTTGTAAATTAATTTAAAATATATAAAATATATTCAAAGATTTGCTTTTGTCGAGATATATATATATATATAATGTATGTATGTATGTATGTATATACACATAGATGGAGGTAATAGATAACTCTCAGAATGAAGAAGAAAATGAGAAAAAGAGTGCAAAACAGTCTAAGGACTCCAAACGAAAAGCAAAGGAGACCGTGTCAGATGATGGGGTCTTACGGCCAGTCAAGCTGTCCAAAAAAGAGCTGTACAAAGCCCCAACAGTAGAAGAGCTCAACCAGCTGAAAGAAGCAGAGAATCTCTTTCACTGCAGCATATTGAAAATGCAGGTTAGAAATGATTTACACTTTACTGTTTTTTTATATGTTATCTTAACATGTTTAAACGTGTCATATCAACACTGAGCTGCTCCCTGCATGATATACCTGTGAACTGTATATTGAGCTTTTCTTATCACTGATTCATATGGATGATGTTCAGATGGAGGAACTGCTGAAAGAAGTGGCCCTTAGTGAGCACAGGAAGAAGCTGGTGGACTCCTTTGTGCAGCAGGTCACAGATTTCTTGCAGTGTGTGCCCGAATCTGAAGTTGTGGAGGTCAGAAATCTGTGTGGCATTTCCATCAGCAGCAGCAAAAGTGCTGATTTGTACTGATACTCTATGGGAGCTGGCAATATCATTTTTCTTAATAGTTTTCTCTTTCTCTCTAGTTGGATGACATTTCATGGTTGTCAGGTGTTGAAGTCCCATTCCTCCTCGTCCCATCGACAACAAAAGGCAAATTTCACATGGAGCCTCCTGCATCAATCAGCCTGGTGGGCGGTTATCCATTGGGTACATGCATCAAACCCAAACTCTCTGTGGACTTGGCTGTTACCATTCCAGCTGTAAGTTGTACCTCAAAAACAACTTTTCTGCCTGTCTGTACACGTGTGTGTCTGTCTATAAATCTGTCTATCTATATATCCATACATCTGTCTGTCTCTCTGTCCTTATAACTGTTCGTCAAACTGTCTGTGTGTAGCCACACTCTAATCAGCTAATTAACTCAAAACACCTGCAAAAGCCTTTAAATGGTCTCTCAGTCTAGTTCTGTAGGCTACACAATCATGGGGAAGACTGCTGACTTGACAGTTGTCCAAAAGACGACCATTGACACCTTACACAAGGAGGGCAAGACACAAAAGGTCATTGCTAAAGAGGCCGGCTGTTCACAGAGCTCTGTGTCCAAGCACATTAATAGAGAGGCGAAGAGAAGGACAAGATGTGGTAGAAAAAAGTGTACAAGCAATAGGGATAACCGCACCCTGGAGAGGATTGTGAAACAAAACCCATTCAAAAATGTGGGGGAGATTCACAAAGAGTGGACTGCAGCTGGAGTCAGTGCTTCAAGAACCACCACGCACAGACGTATGCAAGACATGGGTTTCAGCTGTCGCATTCCTTGTGTCAAGCCACTCTTGAACAAGAGACCGCGTCAGAAGCGTCTTGCCTGGGCTAAAGACAAAAGGGACTGGACTGCTGCTGAGTGGTCCAAAGTTATGTTCTCTGATGAAAGTACATTTTGCATTTCCTTTGGAAATCAAGGTCCCAGAGTCTGGAGGAAGAGAGGAGAGGCACATATTCCACGTTGCTTGAGGTCCAGTGTAAAGTTTCCACAGTCGTTGATGGTTTGGGGTGCCATGTCATCTGCTGGTGTTGGTCCATTGTGTTTTCTGAGGTCCAAGGTCAACGCAGCCGTCTACCAGGAAGTTTTAGAGCACTTCATGCTTCCTGCTGCTGACCAACTTTATGGAGATGCAGATTTCATTTTCCAACAGGACTTGGCACCTGCACACACTGCCAAAGCTACCAGTACCTGGTTTAAGGACCATGGTATCCCTGTTCTTGATTGGCCAGCAAACTCGCCTGACCTTAACCCCATAGAAAACCTATGGGGTATTGTGAAGAGGAAGATGCAATACAACAGACCCAACAATTCAGAAGAGCTGAAGGCCACTATCAGAGCAACATGGGCTCTCATAACACCTGAGCAGTGCCACAGACTGATCGACTCCATGCCACGTCGCATTGCTGCAGTAATCCAGGCCAAAGGAGCCCCAACTAAATATTGAGTGCTGTACATGCTCATACTTTTCATGTTCATACTTTTCAGTTGGCCAACATTTCTAAAAATCATTTTTTTTGCATTGGTCTTAATTGATATTCTAATTTTCTGAGATACTGAATTTGGGACTTTCATTTGTTGTCAGTTTTAATCATCAAAATTAAAGGAAATAAACATTTGAAATATATCAGTCTGTGTAATGAATGAATCTAATATACAAGTTTCACTTTTTGAATGGTATTACTGAAATCAACTTTTTCATGATATTCTAATTTTATGACCAGCACCTGTATCTATCTGATTATATATCAACTGTACGTCTGCCTGTGTATGTATCTTGTCTGTCTGACTGGTACTTACTGTCTATCTCTCAGTCTTTCTGTCTAAAATATAGTGCATTAGTTCATTCTGTTACAATATGGTGTATTTTCTCTTTGAAGTCTATTTTGCACCCAATGGATGCCATTAACCAGCGGTATTCTCGAAAGCGAGCGCTGTATCTGGCTGGCCTGGCGCGGCATCTCTCCTTCACAAATTGTGTGGGTTCACTGCACTACTCATGTCTACATGGCGACCGACTTCGTCCAATCTTACTACTCAAACCCCCAGGTACAATTGTTGTAACAGTAGTTTGTGGTACTCATTAGCTCCTTCGAATTTTGCATCACATTTGCTTGTAAGTGCTTTCATGCCAAAGTGTGTATGCTGTTATTATCTGCTCAAATCGTTTTAGCTCCAAAGTTAATTGCTTTTAGCACATCCATTATTTTCCTGCTTGGAGTACACTAATAGAAGCAACCCTGTGGAAAAAAAACTGAGATTGATGGTCTTACTCGGGAGCATGATTATATTCCTCTTTGTTTTAAATTGAAGTGATCAAGTAACCTTTGTGTGTGGCCTTTAGGTAATGACAGCAGTAAGGTCACGTTAAGGATTCATGCCATTCCACCACCGGACTTCCTCAAACCTAGCCGCTTCCATCCTCAGAAGAACAACATCAGGACTAAGTGGTTTACCGGTGTTGCCAATATGCAGCAAGGTAATGAGGAATTTTCTGAGATCAATCTCAGTTTCATGACCGAGGTAGCAAACAATACTGATAATATTCTTTTCATTTTTATGATGCAGAGAGCAGTGAGCCCCCAACTCCTCATTATAACAGCACAGTTCTTGGAGATCATCTCCCACTGTCACATCTTCTGTTCCTGTCGGCTATCGGTGCCCAGTGTCCTGCTTTTGGAGAGGGTGTGGCTCTCCTCAAAGTGTGGCTAAGACAGCGAGAACTGGACCAGGTAAAACCACATAATTTCTGTTTGTTTGTTCATATGTTCATTTAATCAGTTTTACTTCATTATCTGTCTTTTTCAAATTTTTTGTAAGCACTTGGCATTAGATGTTATTCTTAATCTAAAGCTTCTTATTCTGATATTGTAGTTTTAGTAGATAGATTGTATTTAGCTGAAGGGATAGTTCACCCAAAAATGAAAATTCTGTCATTAATTACTCACCCTTATGTCGTTCCAAACCCATAAGACATTCGTTCATCATCTTAACAAAAATTTAAGATATTTTTGATGAAAACCTAGGTCTTTCTGACCCTCCATAGACTGCAACGGAGCCATCACAGTCCAGGTCCAGAAAGGTAGTAAGGACATTGATAAAATAGGCCGTGTGACATCAGTGGTTCAACCCTAATTTATTAAGCTAAGAGAATTATTTTTGTGTGCAAAGAAAACAAAAATAATGACTTTATTCAGCAATTTCTTCTCTTCTGGTCTGTCTCTGCCACCATTCAAGAGAGTACCAAGACACGCGTGTGTGTGTGTGTGCATTCCTCTGCTTGTAAACAAGGCGCAGTGCATCCAGGTTCTATGTCAGAACACTGGCTCCTGCGTCAGCAGCAACAGGTTTGAAATGACATGAGGGCGAGTAGTTAATGACAGAATTTTCATTTTTTGGTGAACTATCCCTTAAGGGACAATGAAACATTTAGCTGAACTTTATCCTCTTAACTTTAGATTAGTTTGAGAGTTAATTAATATTGTATATTTGTTTAATGCAGTTTTCCACAAAAATATTAAACCACTGCCAGACTGCTTGTTCTTGCAAACTCTTTTATTTATTTAAAAAACAAATTCTGCAGTCAGACAAAAAGAGCAAACAACAATTTTTTTTTTTATTTTTTTATATATATATATATATATATATATATATATATATATATATATATATATATATATATATATATATATATATATAAATTCTGTTTCTGTTGCTTCTTTAGGGTGCAGGTTGTTTCTGCGGCTTCCATGCATCAATGTTAATGGCTTATCTTCTGTCCACGCACAAAGTGGGCAAAACCATGAGTCCCTACCAGCTGTTGAGGAATGCACTGCACTTCTTGGGTAAGAGAGGTCAAAATGATTTTCAAAACACATTTTGGTGGTTATAAATGTGTATTAATCAGTTATCTGCTTTTTGCTTTCACATTTTCAGCTTCCACAGATCTGACAGAGAACGGCATCACCTTGGCTAAAAACCCAGACTCAAAAGCGGTGAGCAGAAGTGACTCAAGCAGTTACTTGCTCTTTTAGCCAGTTTTGTCTTGGTTGCATCATCATGCCTTTCTTTTTCTTTTCTCCTGCTTCAGCCTTCACTGCCTGAGTTTCACGCAGCATTCTCTGTGGTATTTGTGGACCCCTCTGGGCATCTCAATCTGCTTGCAGACATGACAGCTTTTACCTACAAACGGGTGAGCACCGCTGTATTATCACTGCAGCTCTGTGATAATGTGATATTCACTTACTTATAGTAATGTAAATTTAACACATTATTTTAGTAGAATTAAAATAAAAACAGTCCAAAATACAAACACAGTGAGCCCACCTGACCTGTATATAAGAGATTCTTATTTAAAAATATATAATATGTATGTAAGAGAACTGTATATAAGATTTATTTATTTTTTGCCAGTGGAGCAGTATTGTAGTCCAAGATTTACTTGTAATAAAATATTACAGGAAAAACTTTGTTTCCTTGGCAATTACCAGCAAATAAGTTTAAGTACTAAAATTGCTAATACTGAAATAAAAATTAAAAGCTAAATAGCCTATTAGATTAGAATATTAAAAGAGCTCATATAAATGACAAAAATGAAACCATTACTAATATGAAAATGATTCACTAAAGCAAAAATTGAAATTCACTAATTAAAATGCTAGTAAATACTGTAATAGTGTATTAATAATACTAAGGGCTTTTGTCATATATTTAATTAATTTATTGGCATGGAAATTTGAATGGGTTGGCAGCCATAATCTAAATGTTTCTGATTTGTCTGTCAGATCCAGCATGAGGCATCACTCTCTCTGACGTTCTGGGATGATCCAACAGTAGATGGCTTCCAGGCTCTGCTCATGACACCCAAATCCATGCTCAGAACATATGATAATGTCTTTAAGTAAGTTTCTGTCAACAGAGAAAACTGCTCTTTTGTTTTTGTATTCATGTATTCTCAAACTCTTTTTCTCACTCCCTTTCGCAGACTGGTTAACCTGGTGAAATTGCAGACCTCCTGTAAAAAGCTTTTACTCCTCAATGAGCTTATGGACCACAGTGGGAACTATGTCCTCACTGCATTGCCTATTGTTTTGTCCCTCTTGCAGCGAGGGCTTGGAGAAAGGATCCACCTTCTGGTACACTCACTCCCTCAAGACCCTGAGGTAGATTCACTACCAATAACATTTCCTTTGGTTGGACTGGGTGGTTCACCTATCAGAGCATTCCTAAACAGTCTGTATATGTTATTATAATCAGTGTAAATGGTTTTGCAGTGGACAGTGGACAGTACACCTCCTAAGCACAAGGACATGCCGCCTCTGAGCATTGGTTTGCTGCTGAACCCTGAACGTGCTCTCTCTGTCCTCGAGAGAGGACCGCCTGCAGATAACCCTAAGGTAAACTAGCCCACATATGCACAGATGTCTTATATGTATGTGTCTTACAGTTCTGTAGCGGTGTCTGAAAACCCTCTCTGTTGTTGGTGTTTGAAGGCAGCTGAGTTCCGGCAGCTGTGGGGCTTTCGCTCACAGTTGCGACGCTTCCAGGATGGAGCCATCACTGAGGCAGTGCTGTGGTCAAGGAACTCCATGTCTGAGAAGAGATTCATTGTACAGAAGATCATTACTCACCTGCTAGAGCTGTACGTCTCTATTCTGGCTGTTGCTTTACTTGAATACACTATCTAAAGGTGTATTAGATGTTTTAGCCAATTCACAAGTTTACTTAAAATTTTATTTCAGTTAGTGTCTGCAGTGTCAGTTAGTTTTTTTGGGGTGTTTTGATTATTCGATTTATTAAGTAGCAATTGAATTATATACCTTGTGCCCTGTTTTTAATGTTTAGAAATTATATTTTTTGAAATTTAAATTACACATTTTAGGTGGAAAAAAAGCACATAACAGAATTTGCTAAAACAAAAAATACTTAAAATTCAAATAAAAAAATAAAAAAAGCTCAATTCAAAACATTAATAAAAGGGTGGGTGCCTGTATGTCTTAAAAAGGTCTTCAAAAGTCTTAATTTGCCCTTGCATAATTTTATGCAGTTACTTAAGAAGCAAATGGAGGAAAAAATCGAAGCAAAATGAGTTTATGCTTAAAATGGATATTAATACTGAAGGTACACAAATGAGTCAGAATCTAATTAAATTGGAATCAACTCAAAATTAAAGCTTGTAAATCACAATCAAACTGAATATTAATTTCAAGGTAGTACTCTGGAACATTGTTACCGTTTTGTTTTCCAAGCTTTTCCTTGACACATTTTTCCATTAACTACATTATCATAGAAATAAAAAACAGTTATTTGTTGTTTTCTTTCATTCTAGGCATGCCGATATCCCCAGATCATGCATCACATTTGTTGGTGGACATCTGGATATTGTCATTAGATGTAGCATAGAGGTACTTCATAGAAGTGAATGTGGTACTCATTAAATGATAAAGGTTTGATTCGTCTACAAAAGTTCATGGTGTCTCTTTGTCCCCCAGAACCATACTACAGGAGAGGAGGAGAGTCTGGAGGTGGTTCAGTCTTACGATGATCTGAGCAAGAAGCTTTGGCAGTTGAAGGATCTGCCACTGTCTATCACGTCAGTGCAGGGTGCCCACCAGGCCTTAAGATACACACAGGTCAGTCACCTCCTTTGCTATATTCAGTTGTGTGATACATTCATGTATATGTCTTCATTTTCCTCATTTGTCCTCCGCAGGTTTTCCCACCAGTTCCTGTGAGGCTGGACTATTCATTTTTTGAGAAAACGAAGAACCATCTTGGATTAGTGCCAAAGGTGGGCAAACCTTGCCCTTGCTACATAACACCTATTAAAGGTAATGACTTTTTTTTATGTATCAACACATCAATTCTATGATATAGAATAGATAGATATACTTTAAAAGTTCTCCTTATGCGTTCCACAGAAGAAAATCATACAGGTTTAGAACAACATGAGTTAGCAGAAGTTAGCATCACCCTGATTCCCTCAACAACAACAAAAAACTATTTGCTTTTTTTCTTCCTGGGTTTTGTGACGTCACTAACCCCTATGTTTACATAAACCCTCCTCCTGGGAACATGCAACTGTCTGTAATGGTAAGAGGGCGTAACGTTTCCAGACAACGTGAACTAGACGGTTGGCGAATCACAACACACTGGGCCAGCTAACCATAGGGATGGGCTTCATTGAACCAAGAACTCAACTGACCGTTTTGATGAGAACGGGAACAACGGTGTTACCTGTGTATAATAAAGTTAAAATATGTGGAAATAAAATGTTTTTTAAACAAAGCATGGATACATGTTCCACTATACCCCATAAACACAATTGGAAAAAGAAAATCCAAACCCCTTTCCTGTAGCACTCTATTTTGGGTTGATGTTTATTATGTTTTGAGCACAGCTCCACAGATATGACTTATTTGAATATGCTGTTATCTTTCATCCCCATTTGCCTTTTGTTTTCCTAGTCATTGTTCATATGGAGGGAAGTGGAAAATGGCCCAGTGAGCCCATGGCAATACGCCATGTTAAAGCAGCCTTTCACATCTGCTTGAGAGAACTGTTGTGCAAACAACACAATTACAGATGCCATGCCACACCTGACTACCTGGATGTGTGGAAGGTAACATTCATATTCGTATTTCTGCTGTTTTTCACATTTACTGTATTAGTAATATGCTGTCCAAATGAAGTTACAAGCACAATCAACATAATTTCACCTTCATCCATTCAGGATGGGCTAGTCTTCCGAATCCAGGTGGCGTATCACAGAGAACCGCAGATCCTGAGGGAAAGCCTGACCCCTGAGGGAATGCTGATCTACAGGGACAACGCTGAGGCCCAGGCACTGGAGCTGGAGACCCTGCACAAACCTTTTCTAACCAGCACCTTGCATGGGTACAAGATACATGTTATATATATATATATATATATTAGGGATGCCACAATTCTCAATATAATATTGAACCGTTCGGTACGACATCCACGGTTCAATACGCGCTTGTGAATTGCGGTTTTTTCGGTTTTACGTTTAAATAATTTATGTGCGTTTTATTTCTCTCCGAATTGACTGTTTGTGTGTGCCTGTAAGTCTACGAGCTGAGATGAGGAAACTCCTCCCCGCGAGTAAATATTCAATCACTATTCTCTAAAGTTAGGGGGCGCTTAACCATCATTCCACACTTTAACATGGCGAGCGGCGGTGAAGTGAGGCAACAGTATGAGGAAGCGCCGGCGTCTTTCAAATCTGCGGTGTGGGGACATTTCGGTTTTGCCGTTGAGTATAATGCCGAGGAAGAAAAAACGGTGAACAAAAAAATGACTGTGTGCAAGCATTGTTTTACACGTATAGCCTACTCAAACGGAAATACTTCCAACATGACTGCACATCTGCGGCGCCATCACCCAGCAATATCACTGTCTGAAGGCAGGATAGCAGAGAAGGTAATAAAGTCCTCCAAAAAACAACAATCCCTCGCTGAATCCTTCCAGCAAACATAAGTTACCCAACTGGTTCCGAGAGACACATAAAAATAACAAAGGCAGTGGGGGTGTTCATTGCTAAAGATTTGCTTTGAAGGATACTGTACTGGAGTACTGTTAAGTTTAATTAAGATGGTTTATTTATGTTTACTGAAGTACAAATATGTTTATTTGAAATGGTCAATTTATGTTTATTAACTTCACATGTGTTTATTTTCAAAATGTAGGAATTTATGTGTTCCCCAGTTTGTACATGGGCTACCAGCAGCTCTAAGATTTCAGTGTTAATTTTTTTTTATTTAATACACTAGGAACTAGTGTACTTTTCTTGGCTTTTAAGTAAAATAAAGGAGTATTGCAATAAATCGTTTTTATTTTTTTTTCTCCTTAACCTCCTACTGTTCCTATTGCCTAAGCATAGAATAACAAACAAAAAAAAAAAAAAAACTTGTGTCAAGCCATCAGAACCGAACCGAACCGAAAACCGTGTTAAAAAACCGAGGTATGTATTGAACCGTAGGCTAACTGTATTGTTGCATCCCTAATATATATATATATATATATATATATATATATATATATATATATATATAACATGCAGAACACATTCATCCT
Source organism: Barbus barbus (assembly GCF_936440315.1). Lineage (NCBI taxonomy): Eukaryota > Metazoa > Chordata > Actinopteri > Cypriniformes > Cyprinidae > Barbus > Barbus barbus. The sequence goes on along the minus strand of NC_136734.1, from coordinate 20,018,422 downwards.
TGTCTTGGCGAAGAGCTTGTTTAGATAAATGTATGACGTGTTGTGTAACATGTTAGGCTCCAGCAGCAGTATGGGTGTTTTGGTGTCGTGTGCCGCCTGGCTAAACGCTGGTTGGCATCTCAATTCCTGTTGGAAGATATCCGAGAGGACGCAGCTGATCTGCTGGTAGCTTCACTTTTCCTACATCCTGCTCCCTTCACTTCACCAAGGTAATTTGGCCCTCTGATTCATGTAATCATCATTATATGGTGTATATATACATACAGTGACACCACACCTTTTCACAGCTCTCCTCAGGTGGGGTTCCTTCGCTTCCTTCATTTGGTTTCCACTTTTGACTGGAAAAACAATCCCCTGATAGTCAACCTCAATGGGAAACTCACAGGTAAGCTTCACCTTGGATATTTCATGTTGCTTTTTAGGGCTTGCACGACTAACCTTTTTTACTACTTTAAGAAAAGTTGTCGACTAGTCAGCAGGTCAGTGTTTACTTTATATAAATGCAGTTTTTGCTGCATGGAAAGTCTACTGACAGGTTCATGTCTTGAATGGTGCAAAAAACAGTCATGTCCCAGTCACTTATAGTTTTGATGAGTCTGGTGTGGTTTGCTTATGACATGTTTTTATAATATACATTCAATATACACTCGTTCAAAAGACTTTAAAAGAAGTCTTCTATGCTCACCAAGGCTGTATTTATTTTATTTAAAATGCAGTAAAAACTGTAATGTGAAATATTGTTACAAATTAAAATTGTAACACTATTAAAAACTGTTATATTAAAATGTAATTTATTATTGTGATGGCAAAGCTGAATTTTCAGCACCCATTACTCCACTCTTCAGTGTCACATGATCCTTCAGAAATCATTCTAATATGCTAATTTGCTGCTCAAGAAACATTTCTTTAGCCATGCTGATTAAAAGTATTAATTTCTTAAAAAAAAAAAAAAAAAACACTGACCCCCAAAAAACAGTGTGAAAAAACTGTCAAGTACTGACAAAATAAATTTCTCAGAGCTTTATTAGGAACCAGGAAGTGTCCTCCTTTAATCATGTAAAATGTGTAGAACAAACACAACGGAAGTCATCTGATCCATAGCTAGTTGACTCAGATCTAACACACTGACAATTAGCAGAACAAATGATCTGTGCACTCCTTGAAACATGTGGATATTGAAATGATTCAATGATTCATATTGTTTTTGTTTCAGCTGCTGAACAAACAGATATAAAGAATTACTTTGTGGCCTCTCGAGAATCTCTTCCCACCATGTTCATAGTCACTCCCAATGACAAGAAAGTCTCTGTTTGGACTAAAGGGGCTCCTTCTGTGCAGGTTTGTAGATCCAGTATTCTCAAATTCTAACAGATTTGCTGTATTGTACAGTGTGTATAAACATAAGTGATGTTGTGTCCTCCGTATAGATGCTCCAGCGTGCCATCATGTTGGCAGCAGAGTCTCTACGTCTTTTAGAGACTCAGCTTGACTCTGGTGAAAAGCAGGACATGCAGGTCAGTTCCTCTGTTCCGCCTGTATTATGCAAATTTATGAAACTCATCTTTTTGTCTTTAACCTCACTGTTTCCTCTGTTTCTAGGTGGTATTTCGACCCCCTCTGGAGGCGTATGATGTTCTAATCCACCTCGATTCAAAGCAGGTTCCTCTGTTAGCCAAAGCTGTGGATCCTCCTGCCAATACCTTCCTGCGAGGCACCCATAGTGGACAACCGTTCGCTTCGGGAGGAGCTCTGCCAGTCATAGACTATGATCCGGTCCGACTGTATCTGTCTGAACTCAGGGTTTGTGTAGTTTTTAATTAACTTTTACTGAATCTTTTACTGCATTATGCCATGTTATACTTAAAATACCATGTAAATTAGATCAGATCTATTTTATACCAGTTCTCTTGTGATTTTTAGGAAGCATTTGGAGATCTGGCTCTATTTTTCTACGACCCGTATGGCGGAACTGTGATCGCAGTGCTGTGGAAGCCAGCTGCCTTTGAGCCGAAACCCTTTAAGGTTTCTCATTTTTATTTTGAGCTTTTATTTACTATGACCCTGAGTATGGCAGAATTTAAGTGAACTGGGTTACAGTTAAGATTTATGGCACGTTCTTACTTCTGATTTTCTGTGTTCTCAGGCATCTTTAATGAACGCCCACCGGGTGGAGGTGAATGACAATGTGGCAACCACCGTGCCAAATGTAGATGCCATCGTGCAGGATTTCCGCATCATCGGGGAGGGTCTCGTCAAAAGATTGGAACTGAGAACAGAAAAATGGGTTGTCTAGGATCCGGCAGTAGTTTCTGTAGGAATAACTGTTGATCTGGATGTTGCAGTGTGTTTACTTGTATATTTTATGTACTCGAATTGCTTCAATTAAATTCTCTGCATCTGCTTTTTAAAAATATTGTTATACTGTAATATTTTAATCAAGTAATAACAAAATTATGTGTTTTCTCTTTATACAATGAGTTGTGACCATAAAGGCAAAATTACTGCATTGTGGAAAATTGCAGAACATGTAGTTGTTGTCCTTTTTGCTGTATTTTTTTTTTCTTGAAATAATTCTCTGCTCATCAATGTTCACCAAACAAAAATACAGTACAAACAGTAATATTGTAAAATATTAAAATTTAAAAAAAAAAGTATTTTAATGTGTTCTTTTATAGAATATAGTATATAATATTATTTTATGTTTTAAAATGTAACTTATTCCCGTGATGGCAAAGCTGAATTTTCAGACTGATTATATATTTACATTTAGTCATTTAGCAGACGCTTTTATCCAAAGCAACTTACAAACGAGTATGTATGTAAAATACAGGGCTTATTATATGTTGTCCAATAGGTGGCGGTGTGTGCCTGATTGTTTACGGAAAAGGAAAAGACGAAACTATTTTGTTAGACAATCTAGTTACTAACATAAACCGACATAGTACGGCTTTCTAATGTTATGTGTAAAATGTACATGTTGTTGATAGTGCGAGTTCATTGCATGCAGCCCGGACATCTCGCTGTTTAAGGAGAGGCTAAGTTTTCACGACTTATTGACAAAGCTTCATCTTCATCGTTATTAGAAGTGTTTTTAACGCTCTGCGGGCTTCTGGATGCACAATGCTCATGTTCCGTGTGTTAATGGTGTTGATTCTTCATGTGAACGCGCACTGCATGCATCTGAACTGGACATCACATGACAGACCAAACATAGTCATGCTAATGTCTGATGCCTTCGTAAGTCACCTATTTTACATGATAAAAAACTAAACGTCGTAAAAGTGGCTGTTTACTCATTTTTCAGTCACTCTGCAGAACTAATGCTGTGTTTCAAAACCTAGAAAGCTGCCTAACTATAAGCAAAAGCTTAAGTAGGCAGCTCACAAGGTTTTATGAAATAAAATGTGTTGTCTGACTTCTGTTTTCTTAATACTGAAGGATGGCAGGTTAACTTTTTCTCCAAGCAGTAAAGTTGTACAGCTGCCTTACATCAACTATATGAGGGAAATGGGTGCAGTTTTTCTCAACTCGTACACTAATTCACCAATCTGCTGTCCTTCTAGGGCAGGTAGAGTATTAGTCTGCGTATTTTTACCTAATGTGTACCATTTTTTTTGTATACATGCAATATAGAAATGAGATGAAAATCTTGATGTATCTAAATGCGTTTTGCCAGCTATGTGGAGTGGGCAGTTTGTGCATTTGACCCAGGCCTGGAACAATTATAAATGTCTTGATCCCAATGCCACCACGTGGATGGACCATTTAGGAAAGAGTGGGTACCACACTCATAGCATGGGGAAACTAGACTACACATCAGGACATCACTCTGTCAGGTGACTTTTTTATAACCCCGAAAATGTATTGAATTAAAAATATACATTTTTAATTCAAAAGTGGGTCTGGCAGATTTTTTAACGTCTTCGATAGAAGACTCATCAAGGCTGCAGTTATTTGAAAAGACAGTAAAATGGTAATATTGTGAAATATTACCATTTAAATGAACTGATTTCTATTTTAAAATGTAATTTATTTCTGTGATATAAAAACTGAATTTGTAGCAGCCTTTAATCCAGTCTTCAGTGTTATATGATTTCAGAAATCATTCTAATATACTGATTTAGCATGTTTTAAAAATTATAAAACAATTAATATACTGTTTTAAATATAGGCAAAAAAACTGTTCTGACATCTGGAACTTCTCTGTTGTTCAGTAATCGTGTGGAGGCGTGGACCAGAGATGTTCCATTCCTGCTGAGACAAGAGGGCCGTCCGATCACTGATCTGGTGGGTGATACATCCACAAAGAGGGTGATGACTAAAGACTGGAACATCACTGATGCTGCAGTCCAGTGGATCCGACACACTGCTGTGTCCCTTGCCCAGCCATTTGCACTATACGTGGGGCTCAATCTCCCCCACCCGTACCGCACAGACTCCCTGGGACCCACAGCCGGGGGTTCCACCTTCCGCACCTCCCCGTATTGGCTAAACAAGGCAGGTTGCTTTACCTGATCTAATGGAGACATAAATAACCAGTAAATTTCAAAATCTCAATTGAATTGGAGTGTTAAAACATTTAAGATTTTTTCACTGCACTCAATTTGAGATTTGAATCCGAGAATCAGAAACTGATTTGGCTTGGAATCTTAAAGCAGTGTGTTTCAAAGGGAAATAGTAAAATGAAAGTAAACTAGGAAGATCAACACACTGTTGAACTATTCCCTTTATTTTCAAAATAGAACAGCAGAATTTGATCACAGATCTTCACCCATTAAATTAAATTAAAAATAGTGACAGACATAATTAACTTGAAGAAGTTTGTCCATTTTGTAGTTACAACAGTTCCAAACAAATACCGTCAAATATAATATTCAAAAAATATAATTTGCTCATTTATGTGTTTTTGCTGTTTCATGTCTTCTTCTTTTTAGATTTATGATTCTGAAGACTTGAGACAACCATAGTTAATTTATGTAGCAGAGACATGGCTACATAAAAATTACAGCAGAAAATTACATGGCAAAATGAGTAACATTTAAACTAAAATTAAAATGTAAAAATTAAGGTTAATTCAAACATAATTAAATTTTATAATAGCATATAAATAATATAAAAATAGCACTGCTGTTATTATGATTGCATATTTTGGTTCATTACAATTATTACTGATTTTATTCACAGCATGTACACTAATAACAGTCAGTCCGCAGTGGCAAAGGTACTTTGACAATGATTGTGTTTTCTCTCAAAGGTTTCTTACGATCAAGTGTCTGTTCCGAAGTGGTTACGGGTTGAAGACATGCACCCTGTGGATTACTACTCCACCTTCAGCAAAAATTGCAGTGGCCACTTCACAGAAAAAGAGATCAGAAACATTAGAGCCTATTACTATGCCATGTGTGCTGAAACAGACAGCATGTTGGGTGAGCAGCCACTTGTGTGTTTAAGTGTTGTTTTGTCACTGGGTTTAATGTAATGATATACTGTCATTATGTGTCTGCAGGTGAGGTGATAGCTGCTCTTAGAGACTCTGGCTTACTGAACAGGACAGTTGTACTGTTCACCTCGGATCATGGGGATCTAGCCATGGAACACAGGCAGTTCTATAAGATGTCCATGTTTGAGGGCAGCTCTCATGTCCCCCTGCTTATAATGGGCCCAGGAGTGAAGACTGGCTTTGAAATCAGTCTACCTGTGTCTCTAGTGGACATTTATCCCACCGTGCTTGGTAAGGGTGGGAACTGGTTGCTCCACTTGAATTAGTATAATATGTTGTTATAGGCAGAGGTTCAGTTATTCAAAATAAAGCTTGGCTTGATATGTAGGTGAATCTTAGCAAAAAGAGTTCATACAGTCCATAAACCTCACCCTGTTTGGCCTATACACTACCAGTCAAGCGTTTTTGAACAGTAAGATTTTTACTGTTTTTTAAAGAAGTCTCTTCTGCTCACCAAGCCTGCATTTATTTGATCCAAACAGCAAATTTTTGAAATATTTTTACTATTTAAAATAACGGGTTTCTATTTGAATATATTTTTAAAATGTAATTTATTCCAGTGATTTCAAAGCAGAATTTTCAGCATCATTACTCCAGTCACATGATCCTTCAGAAATCATTCTGATATTCTAATTTGCTGCTCAAAAAACATTTATTATTATTATTTTGATAACAACTGAGTAGAATCTTTTCAGGTTTAACAGCATTTATCTGAAATAGAAATCTTTTGTAACATTATACATGTCTCTATCATCACTTTTGATCAATTTAAAGCATCCTTGCTGAATAAAAATATGAATTTCTATAATTTCTTTCCCCCAAAAAAATTATACTGACTCCAAGCTTTTGAATGATATAGTGTGTAATGTTACAAAAGCTTTTTATTTGAAATAAATGCTGATCTTTGGATCTTTCTATTCATCAAAGAACCCGGAATATATATATATATATATATATATATATATATATATATTATTATTTTATTTTTATTTATTTGGGGGGGGGGGGGGGGGGGATATGACCTGGAAATGATTTTATTTGTTTCCATCTGTGCTATATGTTTTGGTTAGATCTTGCTGGTGTTCCACAGCCAGGGGGTCTCAGTGGTCACTCGCTGATCCCTCTGGTTTCTGGGGTCAGCGCTCAGTCAGCGGAGCCTCATCCCGGCTGGGTGCTCAGTGAATATCATGGTTGCAATGCAAACGCTTCCACGTATATGCTGAGGATCGGCGAGTGGAAGTACATCACATATGCAGATGGATTGACCGTTCCCACACAACTCTTTAGTGAGTTTCTTTTCATGATAGCACTGCTGATTATGTGTAATGATATATCTTCTTTTGCCAGAGTATTTTGCACAACAGGGATGTGATGTCCCTGCTATATATAACTGCCTTAAGTAACTGGTTTCAATGTTCTCTCCACATAGACTTGTCCAAAGATGAATCAGAATTGAGAAATGTTGCATCACATTTCCCTGATGTATGTCAGGACTTGGACAAACTGTTACGCACCGTTGTGGACTATCCCAGTGTCTCCCAAGCTGTTCACCGCTACAATAAAAAACAGTTTCTGGAATGGAAGCAAAACCTAGGAGACAGTTACTCCCAGATCATAGCCAACCTGCGATGGCACATTGACTGGCAAAAGGATGCCATGTCCTATGAGAGAGTTATTGAAGAGTGGCTGTTCGGGCTGGATTGATCATCCGTTATATAACTGTCAGTGATCAGCACAAACAAGAGACTATTCATGTTCCTAGTTGGAACAAAAAAACAATGTGATCTCCAAAAGTCAAGGCATAGTTTAATGGCAAAAGTAAACATAGTTTAATGGCACTATACTTGTGAAATAACCTAAAACATATGATTTTATTATTTTTATTTGGATTTAATCTTTTAAATAAAAGCAATTATTTATTTATCTATCTATCTATCTAGTTTTAGGAGCTAATTTTTAGTCAATCCTGCAAGACAGACTTTTCAAGATAGGAGATGGAATAAAAATGACCTCCTAAAACTTACTGCCAGATTCTGGAAGATAAATTCTTCAAACAGTGGTACAAGAGGATGTGGTGCTGGTCCTTCAAGAATCACTCACAACTTATCTGTCCATAAAGCCTATTAAAAAAATCGGTCTATCTGTATTTCACAATACTTAAGCATGTCATTCTTATTAAGTGAGGATAATTTTTTAGGATTGTTTGGTTGATTGGACATACTGACCAGCCTTCAGTGGGCCTGACAGATAGCATTAGATTATATAATATAGCTTATATAAAGCGCTAATATAATGAATTATGCATTTATATAGCGCTTTATTGTGTATTGCTGTACACCCAAAGCACTTTACAATCATGTGGGGGGGTCTCTCCTCAACCACCACCAGTGTGCAGCATTGATAATATAAGTAATAAATAAGGTAATATATTATTCTAATATGGTTATTTTATTTATTTTATTGGCATATATAACAGTTATTTGTATAAATTATAAAACACTATGACAAGGCAATGTTTAATTTATTATATTATATATATACTTGTTACATTTTATATTTACGCTTTTTCTTAGCGTCTGTTTCCATAGTGACTCGTCGATTCGTCTCTCTGTTGAGAATGTCTTGAGTCTTAACCAGGAACATACTCTGAGTTGAATTAATTTACTCCCGGACGCGTTTTTGGAACCACATACCTCGAGTAAGCAAGGTTTGGGCTTAATCATTATCAAACCAAAGTTCAGGGTTTAGCTGAAGGTAAGTTAACTGTGCTTTCTGGAATACACCCCTGAATATAAGGAGTTCTTCACTTCCAGCCTTCATGGACAATGATATCACTTATAAATGATTACATACGAAATCAATAGTAGTTATTAAGATTGATGTGGTTTGGAATCGGTCAAATGTGCTTGAAAAAAAAAATATCAACGTGCCTAATATGCACGCGATGTTGCTGGTGTTGCACCGCTAGTAGATAATACTATGATGGATGTAAATAATAATATTCATATACCGTGGTATTTAAGTTATATGACACTCTAAGTTCTCTCCAATAGAATTAACATGGTTGTTTTTTTAACAGATTCTCAAAGGTAATCAACAAGTGGAGGTGATGGAACATAGTTCATGTAATACTTCATACTGCCGAAAGGGGGTGGTATAAAAACCCAAAACTTTAAAACCCAGAAAATAATCGTGAAGCGTGTGTGTGCGAACGACAGCAGACACACAGCAGTGTATTGTAGCTGTAGACTCGCAGTATTGATTTCACTTCTAGTGCAGCTCTGGTCACGTGAATCGCTTGGAGCGAGGATCAAAGACAAACGCGCTCGACTCGTCGCTGCGTGTAAGTTACTCAGAAGTAGGATGGGCTTTCACACCTGGCACTGTTTACACCAGAGCTTAAGCGACTTCGGAGCTAGTGTTTGTGTTTTGTCTGTTTAAATTATAACGCGATCAAGTCAAATTAAAAACAGGACGACTGCGGACTTGTTTGGTATTTTACCCGATGTTGGACTGCAGCTCGTCGGGTTCAGATGAGGATTTGGACCCGGAGTTAGAGCTGCTGGACGAGCTCGGCGGGACGCTCAGTAAGGTAAACACAAGAGTAACGTTACTGTTACACCGTTTTTTCGTGTGGAACAGTATTTTGGGCTTGGTTTTGTGGAAATTAATGTTAGTGAGCTACTTTCGTTTGCTTATATTTATCTGAAACGTCACAACTTGTTGGAGGTTTTGTAACTGCGCATGTTTACCATAACAATCAGTAAAATACGAGCAATGAGACGACACGGTGCACCTTTCAGTGAATCAGGTGAACTGGTTTTGTGACTACCGCTCTGAAAGTTTCGTTTGCGAATCTGATTCGGTCCGAGCGTTTTTCGAGTTATAAATCCTAAAATCATCGCATTCAGACAAACTGGTAAAGTTACTGATTGCAACGTTTTATGAAAACGTTTAAGCTAACAGATGTGAATAAATATTTAGGCTCTAAATGACTTGTAATGAGTATTTTAAAGTGATTTCACATAAATTAAATTCCTGTAAACACCCTCATATTTGTGGTAAGTTTATATATATATATATATATATATATATTATAATAATAATAATAATATAAACAAGCTGTCATTGGCTATAAGATTTGACATTTTAGGAAAAGCTGTACATTTTTAATGTCTAATATTTTCTTGTCTTCTGGGTTTTTATGACACTTATAAGTTATGAAATTTATACTGAATAAACTCATTAAATGATTGTAGTTTGGGTAATGTTCAGTTAAAATCACCTGCTGAACTTTGAATCCTTGAATCTTAACCTGAGGTTTAATCTTTATGTTGCAAGTACTTGAAGTGATAACTGTAAAACACATGATATGAAGCATGATTCGAAGAACTGACTCTGTTTGTCTTCAGTGGACAAACTACATTCATGGATGGCAGGACCGCTGGATTGTGCTGAAGGGCAATATTCTGAGCTACTACAGGTCAGCAGATGAGAAGGAGTACGGCTGCAGAGGGTCCATCTGTCTCAGCAAGGCTGTCATCACGGTAAGGCTGATAGGATCTGTAGAGCGTCCTGTCATGTTTATCTGTATGATTATCACAGGCTTATCTTGACTGCGATACCTTGACTTCAAAGTGATGTGAAGAGCTGATATGTACCACAGTGTGAAAATATTTTAGCAGTAATGCTTCCTGCTCATCATGCAGTGTTTATCCGTCTGCTACTGTCAGCGGGAAGCTGTCGTGCTTGTTTTGGGGGTTTCTCTTGAACAGCATGATTGTTTCAAGATGGACAAAGCAGAAGATGTGGTTGAGTAGTACAAGGGTACTCCATTACTTACTTTGAACAGACATATCCTAATGTCATCCATACTAAACATCCTGCCAAACCTGAATAGCCTACTTTATGGAATTTTCATTATAATGGGGCTTAAAATACGATTGTTCAGAAAAATTCAGGAAATGTTTTCAATCTGAAAACCATATCAGATGACAACACAACAACTTGAGTAATGAGCTGCATTTGAAGATGTTTAATAATTGATGAGCTTTGCAACATTGACACTGTTAGAGTGAATTAACATTTTACTGATTTAAAGGGATAGTTCACCCAAAAATTAAAACTGTGTCATTAATTACTCACCCTCATATTGTTCCAAACCCGTAAGACCTTTGTTCATTTTTGGAACGCAAATTAAGATATTTTTGATGAAATCCATGAGCTTTCTGATCCTCTATAGACAGCAACACAACTGAAATGTTCCCAGACCCAGAAAGGTTGTAAGAACATCGATAAAACAGTCCATGTGGCATGACATCAGTGGTTCAACTGTAATTTTACGAAGCTGCAAAAATACTTTGTGCGCAAAGAAAAAAATAATTTATTCAACTTTCTTCTCGTCCAAATCACATCTTCTGCCATTATCAAGAATACTTCTGCATGTAAACAACATATGCGCGTGATGCTGCTGACGTAAAACATGAATACTGAGCTTCTGTACAGTGGCTGAGAGAGCTCAACGTGCTGCAAATAGAAAAACATCTGCAAATTAAGAAAACAACTTCGTCAATTTTACAACACACGCGCTGCAAATGCTCGCAACGCAGACAAATAAAGGAACACACAGTAAATACTCCCAACACAACCAAACAAAGAAACGTGCTGCAAATAAAATTCTTTATTTGGTTGTGTTGTGAGCATTTGCTGCACCTGCTGTCAAATTGATGATGTTTTCTTGACTTGCTGGTGCTTTTTTTATATTTGCATGTGTTTTCTGAAGTTGCAGCACGTTGAGCTCTCTCGGCCACCGTATTTCTATATTGTGTGAGTCGCTTTGGAATATAAATCGCAGCACGTTTCAGATGAAAAACGCTACTTATATTTCTGAAAGATTTATGAGTGGTTCCCTGCACTGTTACAGCTAAACGTGTGATTACAGTACTGAGCCACTGCAATGGAGCAGCTCTAATGCTATTAAATTAAAGATGATGTACCACAGAGCAAAAAATTAACAGTGAAAGTAAAACTTGTAAAATACATTTTAATGGGCATAATTATGTGTGAAAATAACTGAAGGATATACCTATTTGATAAATGAAGTTAACCAACTAACATTATACATATTCTTTTGGTTTCTGTACCCAATACTTAAAAAATTTATAAATGCAGTGAAAATACCGGTATCGGTACTCTGTATCGGCAAGTGCCAAAAAAAAAAAAATATTGGTATCGGCCGAGTACTGGAAAAAGTGGTATCGGAGCATCCCTAGTTTAAAACAATCTGCACTGTATAAAGTGGTATAGAAATGCGTGTGACAAGTCAGAGGTTATTTTTGCCTTGAACCTGGTAGTTTGTAACAGTACAAAGAGATACATTTCCACTTTTCTTTGTTACTGGGCCAGTTGATACTTTAATGTCAATTGTTTTTTTTGTTTTTGTTTTTTTTTCAGAAAAATTATATTTTCTACACAAACCAAGTTATTGTGTGTATTCCCTGTCTTGTGTAAATTATAAAAACAAAAAGAATATAGTATTTAATATTTATAATTTATGTATATTGGTGTATGTCTGTGAGCTGGAGTTCTGCATGTAGTACAGGTTGTTTAAAGTTTTGGCTGCAAGGAAATGTCCAACAAAGCTGCATTGTAGCACTTTTTTCTTTAGGTCTGATACTGAGTAATTTGAAGTAGTCTTGAGAATTAGAACAGGGAGAGTAGAACTGCAGGAACGTCCTGTGATGGTGCATATTAAATATCTCATTGTGAAAAAAGGGATTTGGGAGCAGTTTTTTCTTTGCCTGTTCCAATAAAAATGGGCATGTGTGAAGACAGAAAACCAGTTAGTAAAGTATTGCTCCTAGCTTCATAATGAATGGGGAGGTTTGTAATGTTTTCAAGCGGGTGTTCTTTGCTCTAAAAAAGGGCTGCTGTTAAACATAACAGACAGTTTATATCTAGATTAAGATCTCCAAAAGATTGTTTTAGAAATCTGTTTTGATTGCAGGAATTCATTTGTCCAAAATCAAACACTGATTGCACGTCTGCTCATATGAGTGGAACAATAATCCCTGTGAAACATGACTTAGAAATGCTGGAAGTCTTTGAATATGGTCTGATCCTAGAGTCAAACCTGGAATGTGTTCATTTCAGTGTTTAGAGAAGGGGAAAACAAAGATGCTCTGATAATGGAACAGATGTTCCTCAAACGCTGATTGAATTCAGCAGCCCAGTTCTGGCCTGGGTCAGTGCTCAGCACTAATAACTCATCAAAGACTAAATTCACGGTAACATACTGTATGCAAATTGTACAGTAGGGAACTGTAGAGAATACAGTAACATACTGTGAAAACAACAAATAATTTGCAGTGTTGCAGAAAACACTTACTACAAAGTATGTCCACAGTCTGTTATGCAATGCAGGAAAAATTACCATACCAGATATTGTGAGCACAACGCAACACTTTCTAATCTTTCCAGCTTGATGTAACTATTTTTTTCATACCTGTTCCTTTTTATTAGCGTTAAAGATTTTAATAAATGCACTGCTTTAAGTAAAATTTTCAGTATACCCTTCAAGTTTTAAAGTATAAAAAGTATTAAAAATTACTTATACAATGGTTTTTCAACCATTTTCCCACATTCTTTTATATAAAATTGTACATTTCCTAAATTATTTGTGGTAGGTTTAAAGATAGCATTTATAATAATATACTATAATTGATTATTTGCTTCATTTATTTTAGATGTTATAACCTAATCCTAAATTAGAATAATACACATTTAAATTGGCTTGAGAGCCAATTTACTGAAATCCAACTTAAACTTATTATTAGTGGTGCTTGCCAAAGGTAAGGCATCACTATTGTTATCTTGCATACTTATTATTATTATTATTATTATTATTATTATTATTCTGCTTCTTCTTCTGGACAAAACTTCGGTTCGCTACTCCTCCTGCACCGTTCAAGCTTTCCTTCTATTTACTATTTCTAACCCATTGAAACTTATCTATCTATCTATCTATAATCTAATTAACCGTCCGTCCGTGCAGCCCTACTACCAATGGTGATTAAATCAAACAATCGGTTAGCTCATATCACATCAAACTGTGCAAATTATTATTATTGTTATACTTTATTCTCAAATTTTAAATGTTAACAACATCAGCATTGCGTAAATTGAGTATAGTGTGTATTAAGCCCTGTTCACACCAAGCACAATAACGATAACTATATTAGCGTCCACACCAGCGAACGATATCGTCTGTTTATTCTAAGCGCACGCACGTCTGCCGCTTTAAATTCTCGAGCACATAACAGCAGGATGGATTCTGATTGGCTGTCAGTGTTTTTATCGTTCATCAGCTGGAAAAAAAACGATCCAATCACGCCCCCTGGATCTTGTGTTCTGCAGTGAGGATGGGTTTTTAGATACTAAATGTTTGTGATATTCAGTGACCTATTCTGTGATGCAAATCTATGTTGTGGTGGCGAGGAGTTGTTTATCAGGAACAGCAGGAAAAGGCTCCAAAAACATCATGCCAGACAAATTTGAATAAACATGGCCCATAAACTTTTTCCATTTTCCAGCATGTTCATTGTTATGATCTGTTCTTGTTTTTGATGTTCTCTTTCTTTTAGCCTCATGAGTTTGATGAATGCCGTTTTGACATCAGTGTGAACGACAGCATCTGGTACCTGAGGGCTGAAAATCCTTTGCTCCGGCAGCAGTGGATCGATACCATTGAACTTCACAAGGTGAGTCCGCCAGAAGCAGCAAAGCCTCTAGATAAGCAGCCGCTCAGCTCCAATGTTTTTCTGATAGTGAGTTATCAAGTTTGGGTGGCAGAACCTGATTGGGTGTTTTATTGCTTTTGTTGAGTCAAGGAAGGCGTTGAAGGCACAGTTCAGTGGAATGTGTCCCACATGCTTTTTTCTTGCTGTCATTTCCTTGTGCTGTCATTTGATAGTACAGTGAGCCACTGTGGAATTAGTGGAGAATGCGTGAATTTGTGTACTTTTCATAGTGTAATTTGATGAAGGGCTTATGTCTCAGTTGTTGATGAAGGATGTTCTTTAGGTATCCAGGTGTCTAAGGTTTTTTTTTTTTTTTTTTTTTCATAAAGATTGTATTTTCTACACAAATCAAGCTATTTTATATATTCCCAAGAAACTCAACTCAGGAAAAACTTTATCCCAGTCTTGTGTAAATTTAAAAAAAGTTATCAAATTATAATATAAATTACAATATGACATGATGCTCATATGTTGGCCTATCTATTAATTTATTAATAAAAAAAAATATTTTAAAATGCAATTCACACACAGTGACTTGGATGCACCTTGACTTGGCATGCTTTTACTTCTGAATTATAATTCATTTTGGTAATTATTTGGTCATATAACAAAAAATGTCAAGGTGATATAACAGTTCTGCTATCGTAATGAAGAAAAAAAGCCTCATTAAAAGAATGATATTCTTGAAAAGCTCGACTTGAAACTCACCAATAATGTAATATTTATAAATGAATAATCAGTGATAGACATTTTATTAAAATACTATTTCCTTTAAAAACACTTTAAAATATTTTTTGAAAATTATGGTCAAAATGTGAACACCCACTGGTATTCAAGATAAAAAGTAAACAATTTATGGCATTCTACTTGATATTTACACCATGTGAAAATTAAGTCATTTACTTATTTAAATCAAAAACCATCAAGAATAAACTTCCAAGAATTAGTTTAAAACATATTTTCTCTTCTTTGTCATTGACCCTAGTATAATTTATTCCTGTATACTGTATACTGCACCTGCCGCATTGGCATTGTCCTTTGATCAGTGACATACTAACAGAAACTGCAAAAATAATTTACTTGTTACCATTTCTTAATACCTGTTCATACTGTTTTTTTTTTTGTTTTTTTTTATCTCCTGTGTAGCAGGGAAGTATGTCCTAAAAACTTTGTCCTACAAACTCTGAGTGACATGTTGGCTAAGATTATTTAGCATGAGGAGAAACGAGAGATTTATTGTGCAAGTGAAGTCTGGCAGTGGTTTGCAGTGACGTATCATGTCTTGAGAGAGATTTACAAAGGGAGGGTCCAGAGGAATGTGCTGATCTGAATGCCTCTCACATGTGCGAGTACAGCTGAGCTCAATAAAAGGAGTGGAGCTGTTTCTACACAGCTGGTTTGTGGATCCAGGAAAGGGTGTTTGTGTGTGTAGTTGTGTTTTTCTAACAGTGAGTGGGAGAGTTTGGCTGTTTAAGCAGCTATTTCACATTCATTTCTTATGAAAGGTATCAGTGTTTTGTGCGTGTGTGTGTGTTTTTATCTGTTGTCCTTCATTGGACTGAGAGAGACATAAGCTCTTTGATTCTTTTGAAGGTCATAAAGGCATAAACTGAAGCTCTGTGGAATTATGAGAATTCACCATTGAGTTTGGTTGCTAAATTGCCAAGTCCTTCAGTGGGTTCATTAAAGTGAATTAATGCATTTGTGTCGTTTTGGGAACATTGTAATCTAAGAAGACCAATACAGGAGAAATACTTATTCCGTGGTAGTTTTACACTCATGGCCACTTCTACCATCTGCTGGTGAAGAGTGCTATTGCAGTTTTATCATGTGACTTAAAAAGCTGTTTTAGACTTCTGAGGGGAGCCTTTCTGGTATTTGTAAATGATAGAATCGTTCACCCGAAAATGAAAGGAGACATAATTTTCTCAAACTCTTGTTCCAAACATATGTTTTTCTTTCTTTGGTTACACGGCAGATGTATGTTTTGCATTTTTCCATAGAATAAAAAAGGGTTTAGAGACTGTGGCTGCCAAGCTCTTAAAAACGACAGAAAAACACTGAAACTATCAAAAAGTGGTCCATATGAATGGTGTACTATATTCAAAAAATTCTTTTGAAGGACCAAACCGAAATGTTGTTATTTGCTTGAATATCTCCCGCTCAGTCATTCACATTTTCAGACTTGGACACATTGTGCTGGGAAACATTTTTAGTTATTAGCAGTTTGAATTTTATTGTAGTCTATCCATATAGCTTTATACGACATGTAATGGATAACTTGTATGGGCCACTTTTATGGTGCATTCATTTACTTTATTTTTGGAGTTTAACTGTCCCTGTTCTCTTTTATTGTATGGAAATTATTTCTGGTGTTCTGGTTCACACTTCTTCCTGCAACAGTAATGATAATAAAAAAAAAATTTGTTTTTTTTATTCATTATGAAATATAATTGTACAATTACTAAAAAACCTCATGTTACTAAGAGTTCAACAGAATTAGTGTCAAGGATTTGAATTTCTGCATGACTGTTATGCAGTTGCATAATTATATGTGGAGTATGCCTATACTGTAGCTAGTACCATATACATATGTAACATTGTATTGCAGTATCTATACCCGTCTCTCCACATTCTCTTATACAAACACAAACTGACCTGATGAATCTGTTGTTTCGACCTGCCTCTTGTTTCTGCTGGGTACGGCTTCAAATCTAAAAATGTTATTTGAATCACCAATCCCTCCAACAGAAGAGCGCAGTAGAGAGGCTGCTGGCGCTCAGGTCAGCATTGTTTATCGCGACTCTTCATTTGCTGAGGTGAGCTCTTGTGTGTGGGTGATGCAGGCTGGGGTGGATGGGCATTTTCCACTCACAGTCGTCCAGCTGCATGAATAATGCATGAGTATATTCAGTCATCTGAAGAGGCTGCTTGGAAAGCTCTGCGCTGCAAGAAGACATCTGAACCAAAATAAAGGGCTTGATTGGATCAGGAACTCGATGGTTTTGGGTGTTGGAGTGGTTCAAGAATGCATCGGTCCATTTTAAGACTAGCGCTGAGCTGAGGAGTACGGCACAAGACCGAGACGAGCACACGCCCAGCAGCATCTGATTTAACACTCCTTTAGTCTCCTTAAACGCACACGTTCTCACATTCACTTGCACACTGCTGGATTAGATGCGGCAGAGGTTCTGGATGATTTATGTTGATCTTATTGCAGTTAGGTGAGTGTAGCGTGTGCAGCAGCTCTGGGAGTTTCAGTGTCTGTATGGTTTTCTCTCTCTCTCCTCCACATGCTTTGCAGACCCACCCACAATCTTTCTTGCTTTATACTGCCTCAGAAACCCACCTCACATCATTTCTTCAAAACATTTCCAATGCTAATAGCTTTACTGCTGCTTTATATCTGAGAATGGAAAGAAACTTGTCTCCTTATTTGTTCCCGCTCGACCATGTGCTTGTGAAATAGAGTTTCCGGCAAGAGAACTGGGAATTATTGGAGTATCCAGAGAGAGAACTGGGAATTCTGGGAGTGTCCGGAGAAAGCACTGGGTATTCTTGCGGTGTTTGGAGAAAGTACTGGGGATTCGAGGACGGTCCGGAGGGTGAGCACTTTTGGGAGTGTCTGGAAAGAGCGGTGGTCATGCTGGGGCCGAGCACTCAGGACTGCAGCAGTGCATTGTCCTGCTTTGGCTGCTGGAATGGGCGAATGGTGGGCTTCTGCACATTAGCATTTTAACTCGCGTCATTGACTTGTTCACCATCCAGCACTCTTACTCAATCATTCATGATTTCATCACCACTGACATCTTTGCTGGCGGTTTCAATTACAGTAGTTGTTTCCATCATTCACTGATTGGGATAAAGCAGGACTGAAGCAGGTTATTCAAGTTTTTTAAAAATCTGTTTTGTTGCAGTTTTTTTATGGATGCTCCGTTGGAGTTGCATTTAACAACCTGCCCAATCTGTCACTGGTTATTAATTAAAGCACTTTATCAAATTAAATCTTCCATGAGCTAAGTGTCACCAGTTTTACAGTGTACCCGTGGAAGGACTCAAACGAAGTGCATGTTCAGTCAGGTACAGTGTCTTCTGACCAAATAAAAGAGTTGCATGTGAGTACTGAATGCACTAAACGTGACCTTTTATACTAATGTTCAAAGGTTTGGGATCAGATTTATTAATGTTTTTAAGAAGTCGGTTATGCTCTTCAAGGCTACTTTTTTTTTTTAATAAAACATCAAGTAAAACGGTATTATTGTGAAATATTATTAGAGTTTACAATAACCGTTTTCTGTTTTAATATATTTTCAAAAGTAATTTATTCCTGTGGTGGAAAAGTTAAATTTTCAGCAGCTATTAGTTCAGTCTTTAGTTTCACATGATATTTCAGAAATCGTTGTTATATGCATGTTCTAGTGCAGCATCTGAATAACATTTCAGTTTTGCTGCTTAATATTTTTGTGGAAACAGTGTTGCTTTTTTTTCAGGATTTTTTGATGAATAGAAAGTTCAAAAGAAAGCATTGAACGTAATATTCAACATTTATTTTCTGAGAATGATGCACAACTACATGTCGCACACACTTTCAGTCTATATCTAGATTCTTTAATGTTTATTCCTGGTTATCCACCCCTGACAACACCCTGCCAGGAAATGCACTTACAGTATCATCATGATGATGATGATGAGAGCTTGAGATGGAAGAGAGGGAATCTGGGATGTGTTTTGTGTGTTGTATAATAATTTGCAGTTGTCCCTCTCCTTAAGAAACAGCCTACTTCCTGATTTATGTAGTTTCGTTGCTTTGTCAGGTGGTGCGACCGGCCAGAGTAGAAGTACTGTTAAAAACCTTGCAACAGCAGTTATGTTCCCTTGTGTTGATGCCATGTGTCTTATGTCATTCAAAGAGGCAGGTGTATTTGTGTGGATCATAGCTCTAGTAATAACTGTGAAGATCAAAAATTGTTAAATGCATGTCAGTAAAGCCTTTTTAATGTTACCAAAGATTCCTGTTATAAATAAATGCTGTTATTTTGAACGTTCTATTCATCAATGAATCCTGAAAAAGTGTAACGTTTTTGACAAATATATTAAGAAGCACAACTGTTTTCAACATTGATAATAGTAAGAAATCTATCTTAAGCACCAAAAATATTAAAATGATTTCTGAAGGATCATGTGACACTGAAGACTGGAGTAATGATGCTGAAAATTCAGCTTTGCCACCACAGGAATAAATGACATATTAAAATATATTACAATAGAAAAAAAATATTTTCAATTGTAATAATATTTACTCTTAATTAGGGGTGGGAGAAAAAAATCGATCCATCAATGCATCGCGATTCTTTCTCCAACGATTCTGAGAATTTCAGAATCGATTCTGAGCTTAGTTTTTAACCAGATGTGCGATGACGCGGAGCTTGCTTTAGAAACACCCGTAACGTTATTCTGCTTGCTTCCAGTTCCTCACACATACACCACTCGAACCTAACGTAAAATAATCTTTCATAAAGTTCGGAAAGGTTGAAGCCAATTACAGCGTCATTCACGGACTTCATTGCACAGGATGCGCTGTGAGAAACGCGCGCTTTGTTTGATGTTACACTTGAAGTGTGCGGTCTCGCCCGTCGGTATTTTCCCTACAAATGCTCTACGAAGTCATCATGTATGTGGTTTGGAATGCAGTGGACTTACATATTTAAAATATGAACCTCACTAACAGAAGGCTGCTTTCAATTTCAAATGCTGACGCGCGCTTTGTTTGTGTAGACTGCTCGCGCATGCGGCTGTGCGCGACTCCGTGGTTTAATGTATTTGCGTCTCAAAATGGTTTTATGTAAACACATCCAGTTATGTCTTAAGCGATTAAACGGACAGGACAAACCACATTACTTCTTATGTTTCAAAAGAAATCCGTGCGTGAATGCAGCTTAATAGATCTCCCGCTGTCTATGATGTCATAGTAAAAAAAAAGCCCTGCTGAAAAAAAACAATAGAGCCCTGCCCAAAACACAATAGAAAATGTAATGGATTTAATGGTTATGATGGGAATTGTATTGGTTTTAATGGAAAACTATAATGGTGTCTACTGGTATGTGATGGATTGTATTGGTGGGATGTTAAATCCTCTTGGAAAAATGCTACAAAACACTACAAAAAGGAATTTTGTAATGGTATTACTGGAAAAAGCTAATGGTTTATAATGGTATTTTAATGGAAACCAGGTTTCTATAGGGCTTCTATTGTTTGTTTGTTTTTAGCAGGGAAAGATGAAGAAAAATCACTCACAGTTCTTGAATGGAAAACGTTCAGATAATCTTAAACACTGAAAGCACTCTTTGTTTGTTTTTTTGTTTTATGTTTCTATGCTCCTCTTTATTATTTGCTACTTGCTAGTATGTTTTGAAGTTATAGGCTATTCGTTTTAAAATTCTTAACATACAACCAAGATAAAGAATCGTTCTGGAATCGGATCGTGACTCCCAGAATCGGATCGAATCGTGAGGTGACCTAAAGATTCCCACCCCTACTCTTAATGTCCCTAAACCTTTGATTGGTAGAGTATATTGTTCCCAATATACGCTACTGGGTAATTAATTAATTCATATTTAATGAAGCTTGTAATTCAGTATTAATTGAAATAGTAGATGTGACTTTGATCTAGCTTTTTGTAAAAAAACAACAATGTTTCTCATTTCTATAACCAACAGTCTTGTTATCCATTTCACCTACCAGCTGCTTTATTTCTTTGCAAGATTCAGAAATGCTCAGTTCTGACAGTTTTCTCTGTGCAGCTTTAACCATGACACCTCACTGCCCAATGGTTCAATTGAATTAAATTTTTTGTACAGGTGTGAAGTTACCTAACCGGATCTTTTTCTTTGTGCTGTATTTTGAGTGCAGGCTGAGTCAGGCTATGGGTCTGAGAGCAGTTTACGCCGCCATGGCTCCCTGCTGTCCCTCACCTCTGCTGCCAGCGGCCTCTCCACCACCTCTGCATCCTCCTTCAAGGTGATTCTCCGCCTCTGCCTTCAGATCCTGATCTCAAACATGGCCAACTTTTATGTAGCCAAATGTCTTGTCATGGGAGATGTCATTTCTATTTTCATAACTGAATGTTCGTTTACAAACTGTTGAACAGAAGGGTTACAGCCTGCGGGAAAAGCTAGCGGAGATGGAGACCTTCCGGGACATTCTTTGCAGACAGGTGGACACACTACAGAAGTATTTTGACAACTGTGCCGATATTGAGAGTAAAGATGAGCTCCACAGGGACAAAGGTGAGGAAATAGAATTTTCTTACATTAGTTTTATCTGACTGTGGGAGCAATTTGCAATTTGAGAAAACTTACCATTCAGAGTCCTTTTTTAGTGCCATTTTATATTGTGAAAAGTGAAAATTGTTCCACAGCCTTAGACTTTCTTTCATCTTTGAAACCCACGTAAAGATATTTTTAAAGAAACTTAAGAGATTTCTGTCCCACCACTGAAAGACTGTGCAACAAAACTTTGACACTTTTTCAAATATGGTAAATGGAAGCTCAGTAGTGCTTGCTTGATTCACAAGTATCAATGAGGTTTATTCTTGTTTGCACGATTGAGCTCCTGTTAAAGGTCCACTGAAGTGCCTTGCAAAGTGCAGCTTTATTCAATGTGTTAACGTAATTTCAGCTGAAACAGGAAGACAGCGTGGGACAACTTTGAGCTATTGAGCAACCCCACCCCCTTTTTAAATGGTCAATAACGTTTTATTTATACTATATCTTGGGCCAGAGCCCTTGAGCTCAGTAAAGCTGCATTTGTCAGCTTTATGACAGCCACGGTCTAATAGATTACCCCTTTAGATTCAATATTGATTAGGGGTGGAGCTAAACCCTGCAGGAAAGTGGACCTCCAGGGTTTAGAACCCCTGCCTTAAGGCTAAGATATTCTTACTAAAAGCCGAAAAACCTGAACCATATTTGCAGGGCTCGACAGTGCGAGCATTTCACTCGCATTTGCGACTAAAAATAGATGTGTGCGAACTGGAAAATGTATTTAGGAGCACAAGTGCGAATACAAAACAAAATACAAAACAGCCTAACTTATACAGTAGCCTATAACAAACGTATTAATTTATTCTGTTTATTTATGGAAAAATTGCGATGCAGCCTCATATGATTACTTTAGTACTTTAAAAAGGCAACGCTTTAATTTAAATGAGCACAGATGAGAAGAAAAGCAGAGCGAGTTAAAGTGAAGACGCGCTGAATGACGCACATTCGCCACTAGAGGGCGCTGCCGCTGCCGTTACCCCGGTAACCCAGTAAACAAATCAGCTGCGCTACTTTCCTAAAACTGTGTAAATAATGTTTCACACTCACAGTCATTTAGATATTTATATTCGCTTTAGTCTTCACAATAGCATCAAATAATTCTTACTTAAAGACTTAATGAGCTATTTATTTTCAAACATTTATTCTAAGCTAAAACATGGCCCATCCACTGATCTATAATAGAGAGCAGTGGGCCTATCTATATATCAACGACTGATTCGTTATTATTGTTCAGAAACACAAGTTCCATTAGTTAACATGAAAAAACAATGACTGCATTTATTAATAATGCTATCTTAATTTCAACTTTTAATAATACATTATAAAATCAAAAGTTGTCTTAATATAATTCAATGGAGCTAACATTAACAAACACAGTTGTATTTTTTATTAAATCAACATTAACAAAGAATATTAACTACTGCAACAATTAGCTATTGCACATTTTTAGTTAATGTTAACCTGCTTTAACTAATGTTAACAAATGGGACCTTACTTATATTGTTCTTTCGTTCATTTGAACAATCTTTTGCACTCTAATCTTGAAACACTTGTTTACTTTATATTTTTATGTATTTTTTATAAAAGTCTTTTAGTAAATTATCTTTAATAAAGTTATTTAACCTGTTAGGAGGACAACACTTTTTTTCACTTAGAAATTATATATTGTGATTTAAGAACAAAAACATATGACAAAAGCTTCAATGATTATTGTGAAAATGTTATACCGACACAGTTTAATAGGATTATAACTAATTACATAATTAGCCTATTAAATAGTGTCTGAAGTAAAATTATTTAAAAACCTTGTGTACTTTCTGTATTCTGATAAATTAAATAATGGTGCTTGTAAATGTCTCTTTGTATCCCCTTATTAAGCTAAAACACCTAATTTGAAAAATTTGTATTGCGCCCCTAAATGTTTTTAATGCGCTCCTAAATTTTTTGACTTAGGAGCACATGTGCTCCTTGGGGAAAAGGTAAGCTTCAAGCCCTGATTTGATGTTCTTTATGTTGTGTGTTGAACTCTGTTTGTATGTGAATAAAAGCAGGGATGCATGATGTTAGATTTTTTTGTCCGATATGCCGATATTTTCCAAATAATTATTGCTGATAACAATATATGTTTCCCTTTTTTTTCGAAACAACACCAAGTCTCTCCTGTGCATAAATTATAAACAATTTGGTTAGTTTTGAGCAAAACCGTATTTGTAATAACTCATCAAAAAATAACTTTTAATCTTATTTATTAAAGTTAATTGAACACTTTGAAAATAACTATAATAAAATCAATCTGTGTTGCTATCTTTTTTACTTTTCAATGCATGAAAGTTGTCCCTTTTTTTTTTTTTTTTTTTGTAGTATCTGATGAGGAAGATTTTCCAACCTCACGGCCAGATGGAGATTATCTGCTTAACAACAGCAGCAAAGAGAAATGTGAGATTTTTTTGAGATGTGTACATCTTTGTTATAAGCACATCCTCTTTGTGCCTAATACAGCAATTGTTGAAACTGATCAAATACTTGTGATCCTTTCTGAATGCAGTTTTATTCTCAAGCAAAGTGTTTTTTTAATATCTTGTATACATAGTAATACATAGTAATTGATCATCATACATTTTATTAGCAATAACATAAAAACATACACCGTATATACCAGGCAATGAGCTGCAAAATACACATGCAGTTAGTGGTAGCATCAATTTGGTGTGTGAAAGACTAAGTGCTTTTTACTCAAATAATGGTGGAAATATTCCATAATGTCTGTGATGATTGTAAGTAAATGGCTTACTTTATCCTTTGATAATTGATAAGACACTAATACAGATTTAATTAAGCAACTGAAGTTCCTTCAGAAGTTTAAATACTTCTGCTATTTGATACTCATTTTACTTGATTTCCCTCAGTATTCTCTGTGGACAGCCTCAAAGGTTCCTTAGGCATCGATTTCAAAGGTGAAGCCATCACGTTTAAAGCTACTACAGCAGGAATCCTGTCCACACTGTCCCACTGCATTGACATTTTGGTCAAAAGAGAAGAGAACTGGCAAAGACGACTTGATAAGGTAGTGTGCAGCTGTAATTATATTTTATAAAAAAAAAAACACCGTTATCACAAAAAGAGATATTTTGAAGATGGTAAGATTTGTTTTTTGAAAGAAATTGATATGTTAGATCAAATTCATGCGTTCTTATTTCAAATAAATACTGTTGTTAAAAATTATGGTTTCAACAAAAATATTAGGCAGCATTTATATTCATATAAATATTTATTGAGCATCAAATCAGTGTATTGGAATGATTTCTAAAGGATCATGTGGAGTAATGACTAATTGTTTCTTTTAAAATACATTGGTCTTGCCATGAAAATAGCCATAGACGCTGGTATGCAAATAAATAAACCACAGATGGTCAAGTTCCACAAAGTAAAAAGAAGTCCATACTACTCCTGTGTTATATTTCAAGTCCTCTGAATCCTTACCATAGCTTTGTGTAAGTTACAGACCTTGGTTTAGTCTATTATAGAAAACAACAGCATAAACAATCTTCAGAGTATCTCCTTTAAAAAAAGGAAGAAAAAAAGTCATATGGGTTGAGAACAAAATGAGTGAGTAAATTATGATAGAATTTACTATCCCTAATCATTCTGGTTTTACAGGAAATATTGATAGTTTGGGGACTGTCAAACACTTTTGTCATATTGAAACTAAAGCATTCAGCATCACAAGCTTTATCTGGGCACTATTTACATACCCATACACTTCCCACATAACACCTTAATTACTGGATGAGTCACAAAGACACATCCATTAAAACAAAAGTGCATCTACTGTAGTTCCCGAAAGCCTTGCATTCCTCCCATTCAGCGCCACTTTATGTGGGAGCACATCTCCAAAGCCACACGTCATTAGCATCTTAGTGCAAAGCTTCTGCTTGCACTTGCTTGACCAGTTTTTCCATCTACAGTCCAGCCCCCAGTATATCATGAGCCAGGAAGCAGCTTCTTGAATTCCAGCCGCCACAGAGAACGGGTGTGATTTTACAGTCATTCAGCAGAACTTGATGGACCTTTGAGCAGAATAAAGCTTTTTGCAAAGTAACCAGAGTTCCACATTTCTGAGGATTGTATGTTGTTGTGATGTTAGCAACTGGATTGTAGAGGATGACTACAGTGTACAGTGCTTCAGCGTTGAAGCCGTGGCAAATCTGGGTGGCCAGGTCTCTTCAGAGTGCTAAAGAAAACTGGATTCCTCTGTGTACGCACAGCAGCTTCTACTCTGTAGGTTTGACATGCTTTTGTTCAGCTCACTGGTTATTTGCTGCTACTTTCTGTTTTAAATCTCAAATTGAGTCACTTGAAAATGTTTAGTCTTGAAATGTTTTAGTCATCCATATGTACCTTGTAAGTGTATGCGTTTACATTTTCACCGAAACTCAGTGTTTAGAAGAGTCACGTTACCACCTTTTGACAGTTATCACCTGTCATGTAAGCCGGGTGTTGTCAGTAATTGACTCTCGTGACATCTTGCAGAGAGAGAGGTGTTTCAGTGCTTAAAGCTAAACCACACCTGTCCATTTCAGAACAGATCTGATTTATAATGCAAGAACATTAGGAACCAATTAGGAACACCTAAAGCTGCTCAATTAGCCAACTGAACAACCACTTTTTGGTGAAGGTTTAATGTTGTAGCTGAAGGTTCTGCTTCAGTTATTTAAAGAATGTTTGAGTGATTTAGTGGTTTGCTTTCTGCAAGCTATTCAAGCTAGTTTTCTCTTCAAGCAATCTAGGGAGTAGGTGATATGGGCTCCACCCTTTGTTAGATGAATGACCTTGCAAAGAGGCAAGGCACAATGGTATCTTCAATGGCATCTGTAGTGGAATTGACCATTGAAATGGGTGTGTTTGCTTAAGCTTAAGCGTGAAAAGAAAGTGGAGCTGTCAGAGATCCTGTGTCATGACACTGGATTCTTTACTTGGATCCTAAACAGGTGTTTCTTGGATTAGTTTGTAAGCAAGTTTGTTTAGCAACAAGCAAGAAACTAGGAAGCAAAATGGTTTGTTAAAAATATTAAACAGCACAACCGTTTTCAATAAAAAAAAAAATGAAATAATAATAAATGTTTCTTTGCGCATTACATCAGCATATTAAAATGATTTCTGAAGGATCATGTGACAGTGAAGACTGGAGTAATGGCTGCTGAAAGTTCAGCTTTTAAAAATATATTGAAATGGTTATACATAAAAACAGTTATTATTTATTACCTAACTGTATTAGTGTTTTTAATATTTAGTTTTATTAATCATCAAAATGCAGCCTCGGTGAGTATAAAAGAGTTCTTTCAGAAACATTAAAGAAAGTATTACCAACCTCAAAATTTTTAACTCTAGTGTGTGTATATATATGTATATACATACACCCACACTAGTCTGTTGGGTGATGAGAAACTTGGTCCACTCAGAAGAGAAGGCAGAATAGATGTTATTATTCCATTCCAAATACCAGAAAACGTTATCAGTTAATAAAAAAAGAAATAAAATGAAGAGTGTGTGTGTGTGTGTGTGGGGGGGGGGGGGGGGGGTATTATTTATTATAAAAGTTATTTATTATATATTATTATGAGCCATTTAAGATCATCTTGAGTGCATTGTGATGTATATTGGCTATAGTAAAACTATGAGTAACATTCTTCTATCATTCATAAGGAAATTGAAAAGAGAAGACGTGCTGAGGATGCCTATAAAGCTGCACTGACAGAGCTGAAGAAGCCTCATTATGGAGGACCAGACTATGAAGTGTGTCCACAGCCTTTCCATGTTTGGTTCAACACACACCCTCCATTCCAGACTGAGATTTTATTTCTCTGCAGGAAGGACCAAACAGTTTGATCAATGAAGAGGAGTTCTTCGATGCTGTGGAAGCTGCATTGGATAAGCATGACCAGATCGAAGAGCAAGTAATGATCCAGCCATTATTATTTCAAATTAATTATCATTTTTGCAAAGCTTTGTATTTGTAAAATACATCTTGACATGTGATATGGATTTGTTATACATTTGTATAGCCATTCCATTAGTAACGATGTCTCCATTTCCATGAAATTAACTGTTTGATTATATCATCATGACTTTTGAGGTGTAAATCTATACAAAAGGATTGTTTGTGCTTGCATTTATGAAGATACATTTTTACATTAAAACAGCACATTAAAACTGAGCTGTAGTCATTTTAAAAATGTAAGTCACTTAGTTTACACCAAGATAAAAGTCCTAGTCATCACCAGTTCACACCGATAACTGTAACTATATTGTTTTGTTAATCTGTCTAATTCTATGAGAATAGCGAGGTTCACACCACAGCTATAACAATAACAATCCAGAGGAGCTGCATACTTTAAAATTACATTAAGAACACTTTTTTTTTTTTTTTTTTTCCAGTTAAATGATGATAAAAACATTGACAGTCAATCAGAATCCACTTTAAAGAGCTTGAGCATTTAAAGTGGCAGTAGACATAACTAAACAGAGCATTTAACATCCGTTGGTTTACTTCTACTTTAGCTATCATTTAGTTATAGATATGGTTGTAAATGTGCTTAAGAACACTCTGTACTGTTTAAAGTCTGGTTTGATGTTAAAATCAATGTTTCATACCAATGTGATGACTGATTAAAAAATGTCAATATAAGCTGACCACTAGTTGGAACCAGAGCTGATAATGAATGTAGACCCCATTGACTTTGAGGAGAAACAGATGGACCACTGTCCACAAATGACTGAAATATAATGCATGACCCAGAGTTCATTGTTCACTGGGATCCAACAGTCAAGAACTACGTACAAAGCATATTTACAGCTAATTCAATTCCATTTTATGCCTATGTCCATATATAAAAGTTGCTGTTATGTTTTGCAGTCCCAGGCAGAAAGGAGCAGGGTATCTCGACAGATCTCCCTCACTCCAGACACCTATTCCTCCATCGGCACTCAGAAATACTCGACTAAGGTAAGTCAGACCACTCTGGCTCACCCACACAAGCGCACACTCCTACACACTCACTTTATCAAAGCACATTTGCTTCTTCGTGACTGATTATGCAATTCTGTCATTGCTGATGGTGGATCTGCTTGGTGAAATCTTTGGGGCTTTTACATTTGCGAAGCTGCCTTTGTTCCTCCAGTCCTTCCTGCTGAAGTGTGATTTGCAGTGGCGGTCTGTTCTGTATTCTCTGGGTGATGTTGAGATTTTTTTTTTTTTTTTTTTTCTTTTTCCCTTGACCTGTTTCTCTCTGGCTCTCTGTTTCTTGGGTTCAGCCTCACAGTCATACTTCCTCCTTGTCCTCCATTGACCTCATAAGTGCCTCTGATGACGTGCACAGGTTCAGTGCTCAGGTAGAGATATGACACTACATGAACTGCAGGCGTAAGATTGTTCTGAACTTTAAATGTAACCAATACATTTTTTTGCTTGTTTACTTTAGTATATAACACTTTATACCTCTTGTTTTGTTCACAGGTTGAGGAGATGGTGCAGAGCCACATGACTTATTCTTTACAGGATGTGGGTGGAGATGCTAACTGGCAGCTGGTTGTTGAAGAAGGGGATATGAAGGTGAGATGTAGATAAAGGCAGTAGATTTGTATTATTATTTTTTTGGACACTTTGAGCTGTTTCTATGGAAGCTGGTTTCCATATCAGAGTAAAAAAATGTAAAAAGGTAAATGAGGCTTTATATCTTATAATTTTTATTTTTTCCCTGCAAGTATATATCTTTATCTATGCAATTTATGTGTTGAAAAATACTGTAAAAACAGTAATATGAAATTGTTGTAATAAATATTATTTATAACTGATGGCAAAGCTCAATTTTCAGCAGCCATTAATCCAGTTTTCAGTATCACATGAGCCTTCAGAAATATTTTGTTACATTATGAATATCTTTACTGTCACTTTTTAAACAATTTAATGAATCCTTGCTTAATAAAAATATTTTATTATTTATTTATTGTATCTTTATTGTAAAAATAACTGAACAGTAGTGTGTGGGGGTGGGTAGTCTCTGGTTCAGTCACAAAACAGAAGAATATGCAAAACATCCTTGACACCAGTCTAAATCTTCCTCAAGTTGGAGTTTGGGATATTTTCATTTTTCAGTAAACTATCCCTTTTAACCCTTTATTGTTCTCTTTTCCACTAGAGGTTGCTGTCATTCAGGCCATCGTTTGGTCTATTTGCAGTTCTGACATTATTAATGCTCAGAAAAAATGAATATGTTAGAACAATTGTTTTTGCAGGTGTACAGGAGAGAGGTGGAGGAGAGCGGCATTGTTCTGGATCCTCTCAAAGCTACTCATGCTGTCAGAGGGGTCACAGGTCATGAGGTCTGCCACTACTTTTGGGACACAGCTTTTCGGAACGACTGGGAGAGTATGTTCACTTCAGTGCATCTTTTTATGTTCTAATCTTATATTGTGAGAAAGATCATGCAGAAATAGACATCTTAATAAAATGCTGTTTCTTAATTTCATTTCAGAATATGCAAAAATGCTCGCCTTTATTTTATTTTTTTTTTCATTTTTTACAGCAACTGTTGAAAGCTTTCAAGTGGTTGAGACACTCTCAGATAAAGCGGTCATTATTCATCAGACACTTAAGGTAGAACACTTCCACTATAACACATTCACTATTGGATCATGGGTGATCATTAGATTTCAGTTTTTTTTTTCTCACTACTCTGTTGCAGAGGGTATGGCCTGCTTCCCAGAGAGATGTGCTTTATTTATCGGTTATCCATAAAATTCTCTCCACCAATGAGAATGATCCAGATACCTGGCTGGTGTGCAACTTCTCAGTGGATCATGACGGCTATCCAGTAAGTAACTGGACTGCAGAATTATCTTTTGAAAGGTTTCTTCATGCAATTTGATATCGCTGACACACATTATTCAATATTAGCAGTATACAGTGAGCTGTACATCTTTTTTCCAAAACCATGTTTTCTCTAGCCCTCTACTAGATGCATTCGTGCCAAAATCAATGTAGCCATGATCTGTCAAACCCTAATCAGTCCACCAGAGGGAGACAAAGAGATCACCAGAGACAACATCCTCTGTAAAATCACATATGTAGCCAATGGTAAGTCTTGGGGGTGTTTGGTCCTCCTAATTAAGGTTTGAAATCGTCAAAAGAATTAAAACTAAAGGTCAGGTTGGGATTTAAAAGTACATGCAAAGTTTGGGTTCAGTAAGATTAGTTTTTCTGAAAGCAATTAATTCTTTTATTCAGCAAGGAGGAATTTAATTGATCAAAAGTGATGGTAAAGATTTAAAAAAATTTAATCGTACAAAATATTTATTTTTTAAATAAATGCTGTTTCTTTGGGCTTAATATTTATCAATGAATCCTGAAAAAAAAAAAAAAAACGTTTCAGGGTTTCCACAAAATGTTTTCAACACCTGAAAATAAATGTTTCTCGAGCACTAAATCAGACACTAAAAGACCGGAGTAATGGCTGCTGAAAATTCAGCTGTCATCACAGGAACAGATTACATTTTAAAATCTATTAAAATAGAAAACAGTTCATTTAAATTGTAGTAATATTTCAAAATGTAACATTTTGTAACAGTAATATTACTGTTCAAAAGCACTACAACATTTTGCCAATCACAAACTTTAGTAGTATGCTTTTTTTTTTAAATATGTTATAGCGATGTATTTTTATATATTTTAAACATTTCAAATTTTTCAGTGTCCACAAAAGTTAGATTAGTTAGTACTTGACCTTTAAAAAGGCCCCCATGTATTTCTCATGTTGTCCTGAAGAGGTCCTGATCACTGGAGCATTTTTTGTTAGCATCAGTCAGTAGGTAGACTGACAAAGCATGACTCTCATTATTTTATTATAAAATGTTATATTTTCAGTTTCCTGATATATATATATATATTTATTTTGGGGTCAACTGTGAAAATCATGTATCATTTGCACACTGAGTACATTACCATTTGGATTGCAATCTTTATTTATTATATACATGATATAAAATATATCTCATTAATGCTGTGTTCATGTAATCCTAAAGTAAATCCTGGTGGTTGGGCTCCTGCATCAGTCTTACGTGCCGTAGCCAAAAGAGAATACCCCAAATTCCTCAAACGCTTCACCTCGTATGTTCAAGAGAAGACCAGCGGTGAGGCTATTCTCTTTTGAGCAACACCAGGTAAGTCACTCCTTAAAGAAAAGCGACCATTTCTGCCTATAAATTAAATCACATTGCACGTGTATTCAATCTGGTTTTCTCTTCTTCCAGGTTGTTCAATCTACATTTCCACTTTGCTTTCTGACTCTAATGAAGAAACGCTTTAGTTCTACCATCACTCACAACAAAGAGCTGCTCTGCCCAAGTGCTCTTGACGCTCTTTAGAAACCTTACCAAACCGTATCCATACAGACTGAACAACAGCGGTACACCAATACCAAAAATGGTACAAAAGTCTGTAAAAGCACCTTTGAAAAGTACAAACACTAGAAAAACCAACACAGCCTGTTCATCTTTAAAAGGCCTTGCTTGTTTTTCCCTAAATGAGCTGCGGCTCTGGATTTGTTAAAGTGTTTTACATTTTTGTAAATATTTGATCATAGTTTGAGGTCTGACTATGGTCTTGCTGAGAAATATACTGTAAACTTGATGCCTTGATCTAATCCCAGCATTATCTCAGCTGTACGTGAGCTTTTTTTCACTGGGCTTGTCCAATAGCCATTTCTCTTTAGAAGACCCTTTCTAGCCCCGATGATCAAGACGACATCAAACTTCAGTCTTAAGATCTTTTGTATAGTTAGTTAATCTAAATGTTTAAGATTATTTACATGTGAAGGCATTACACTTCTTGATTCTTGTAATTCACAAATGTGGCTTTAGGCTAAGTGTACATTTATTGGGAACTGCTTGTATAAGACAATAATCAAAGTATAGGGTATTTTGGTAGGCCTGTCAAAAGTTGGTAGTGACTTAATAGACCCTAATTGCCTTCCTTTTCTCTCTTGTTTAATTTTTCTTGTTTTTAAGTTTGTCTGTTTTGAATTTCCAGAAGTTTCAAAAATAATAATTTCTGCAGATAGGTGGCACTTTATTGCACACATGCCTTTTTGGGCCCTATAACAGCAGTTTAAACAACTCATTCCACTTCTGGTTCATCAATACCTTTTGCGCTTCCATCTACAAAATCTGTGTAGAATTACTGCAGTTATGCCATCTGTGCTTAAGAAAGAGAGGGAATTGTAATGGCATTTCACTGTTTGATGTCACTTTTGTGGTCTAATTCACTATATGGAGGAGTTAATGAATCGAGGACATTTTTAACTATCACTAGTCTTAAAGAGAGCGTTCATCCAAAAACTACAATTTGTTCATGTAAAATTGTTTTCTCACCCTCACGTTGTTCCAAAACTGAATGACTGGCTTTCATCGGTGGAACAAAAATAAAATATTTTGATGTTTTTCTCCACACAGTGGCCATCAATGGTAACCAAATTCTGCTCGGTTTCCAACATTCTTCAAAATGTTTTTGTTCTTTTGAAAGTCATTCAGGTTTGGAGTAACGTCAGTAAATGATTTTGTAATTTTGAGAGAACGATCCCTTTAAAAAGGCTTTGATGTCATGATTTCTTAGATGATCCATCATCATCATCGTTTGCACTAAACAATCTGATTTTTTTTTTTAATCCCACCATAGTCTTTCCATACTAATACTTGAGTTCAGAATGCCTGATTTGAAGCAAGGTTCAAGTTATACATTTATTGCATCACTTGCCTGCCACTAACAAATTTGCTGCTGCAGTTCTGCTTCAAGCACTTTTAATAGTGTGAAATGACAGCAAGAACAAGAAACTTTATGAACTTTGATTTTATTTTGAGATTGATCTACAAATGTTGAATGCTTTTTGGAAAAATTTTTGTAAATGACTTCTTTCTACATGTATCACCAACTTATTAATGAAACCAAATTTTATGAAACAAAAGCAAAACTGTCACGTTTTCTTTTTATGTTCTTACCTGTAGTTTGTTAATCTCACATTTTCTGTGTTGTTGGTTCATACAAGAAGAATATCTCACTGTACAGTGCAATAAATTTTTCAATATCCTATGAACTCACTGTACTGTGTACAACAGTGTGGGAACATTTCCAATCACACTGAGCACGGGTGACTGACAAACCCATGGGCCGATATGGCATCATGTGCATAAGATAGGGTTACTATTCAAGATAAGCATGAGGGGAGGAGTAACACGGTTAGCGCTCTGAGATTAACGTGTGTGTGTAAAGCCTGGTTCATCCCTGCAGGTATGTCTGTGCCCTCGCTGAGGTTAAGCCAATCAGCAGTCAGTGTCCTGGTGAGATGTGATGCAGGACGAGCTGATTGGCCGGCTCGCACTCTGGTGAGGCAAGAGCCTATAATGACGTTGCCTCAGGAGAACTCGAACATCTCACCACCCTCAGGTCTCAAGCTCACAAATAACCTCAAAATCTAACAGCTGTGCTTTTTTTAGTACTGAACTATTTTTTTAGCTTGTGCTAGAGGAAGGAGAACTGAAATTTTGAATTATTTAATTCCTTGATAGATATAGTTAATCTTCACGTTTCTTTTAATTCTATGATTCATTTGGTGCCTTTTTTGTTTTTTAGATCACTTTGTAATCTTTTAGAGTTAAGCTCAATTTTTAGCAACACAAGAAAAAAGTTTATTTATTTTATAAAAACATTTTTTATTGGTTAACCAGTGAATTGAAAAGAAGCTAATCTAAATTCAAAAAGTTTGGTATGGTATTTATAATATTATCTCAACCCTTTCCTTAAACAATGGTTTAAAAGGCTGTAATCTTTATCATTTTATATTAACCTTCTCTTTTGTTCAAAACCTATATTTGAACGATTTGAAAGTTGATTAAATAATTTTGTCATTGGTTGAGGATATTCTATATCGGGGCTGATCTTTAGTAAAGAAGGAATGTGTATATATATATATATAGGCAGAACTTTATAGTTTTATGTTCTTAGTGTTTGTATTTTCATTTTAATTGAAGTTGCCCAAAGTGAGACAGAGAATATGATCAAGCAGAAGTCAATGAATTCTATATTTTCTTTTTATTATAAAAAAATATACAAAACTTTTGCAGTTTATTATTTATTGAATTATTTGAATTGTTGTTTTGGGGCGGGGGAAATAGCAAGCTTCCTTTCAACGTCTTCAGCATGAAACGTACGTGTTGAAACAGCCACTCTTTTCCATGACACAAAAACCAGCACCATCTGAATAAAAGCCATTTCAAGCCTTCGGAAACATGCAAGGCGTTAGGTTGCGTATTGTTACATAAACCTATTATTAGAGGCGTTCAAACACAAATAACTAAATGAACAAAGAACTGAAACATCATGTGGACTGTAGCACCTTTTGAAATATTTGTTCTGTCATGCTGTAGCACAACCCTTTTCAATTACAAAAGTCATTCAATTCCGGTGTCATAGCCAAAAAAAAGAGTAATTTACATTCTGACACGGAAAACATCACAAGCACTGCTGATGGCTGCATTTGGCAATTTCATAGTCATTCTGTAATATTCTGCATGTGTACCAACTAGAGAATCATAATGCTTTAAACTCCTCTCTGTATCGGTACTGTCCTATGCCATTTCCCTTTATAAGTGCAATGAAGGGAAAACTTTATCCTTCCCTTTCTGTCTAATGTTGCTCTTTCCAGTTGGCAAAAAGTTAGCAAAGATATGATCCCTGTTGCTATCCCCAACAAATAATGAAGTAAAGCATGTACTCCGCTTTAACCCATCTAGTCAGTCATATATGTGACCTGAACTATATTGATTTTAGGAAATAAGTTAAATTATGTGCCCTTCTGTATCTCTATGCAGATTTGCTCTCCATAGCAAGTCGAGCTTAACAATCAGGTACGGAAATAGCAATTTCTGTTCGGATGTGATTTAGAAATACTGGCTCTAGGCTTGTGAACACAGCTGGACTTGATTCCAGTCTTTAATTTCAACCAGTTTACTTTGAAAGATTGTAGTTATGAGACAATTGTGTTTAACAGATCAGGGGAAACATGAACAGTCATATGTCTGTATTCCTTTTGCTGGTCTTTAAAATAATCTAAATCACGTGTTCCTGAAACTTGAGATCCTCTTTCTTTATAGGCCTTTTGCATCTTCAACAGTGGCCGTCTCAAGATGCCTGCTTAGTACATGTTCCTGGAGCTTCTTGCAAATTCACTTTTGATCTATAGCCGAAATAAAAGCAATTATAAAGAGCAGATGATAGTGTCTTACAAAACATTGTCAGAATATCATTTTATACTTTAATTTGTAAGATTTTCTTAGATAATGATTATCTATACATGATATAACTATACATGATTAAAAAATTAATATTTTATATTTTCATTTATGTAATTATTTTTAAAGATTTTATTTTTTATGTAATTTTTGATTACATTTGAAGTCTTTTATTAAAATTATTAGGATTACATGAAACTGATTAAAAGATACAATATAGTACAATTTATGACTGAGTTTTTTTAGATAAAGAGCTTAATATATGAATTAATGACATTAAATCTTTTACATTATATACTATATTACATATAGAATTATATTGTTAATTATAATAAATTTGAATGTTGTATTCATATATAATAAACAGCTCTTACCTGTTGTGAGTCATGTGACTTTTGACGAGGTGTCCAGCAGCGAGTGCAGACATGAGTGACAGCTCTCCAGCAAGCACGGTAGCACACACCACCTGGGCAAGCTGTCGGGCATTTTCACCCGGGCACTCCTGACTGGCACCCAGCACACCCAACATCTGGCAGGAAGACAGAGAGAGAATAAAACTGCATGAGACCGAAACTAAAAAATACTTCTGTTTTTCATATGTGTAAAATATTGATCTTATATCAAGTACCTGTAAACAAGCCTGCTGGGGAGGAAGGTTAGTGCCTCCGCCTACAGTGCCCAGCTCAATGGAGGGCATAGTACAGCTGATATAAAGATCCTCCCCGGTGGGGCCTGAGGCTTCCATGAGAGTGATACAATTAGAGCTGCCCACTGTCTGCGCTGGGTCCTGTCAAGGACAAATTCATTTAGATGAATTCACTTCTGTACCTACCATCTGTACAACCACTATATAATCACATCAAAATCCTTATCAACATCATACTGTAAAAAATAACTTTTATTACCTGTCCACAAGCAATATAGATAGCAACTACGATGTTGGCGGCGTGAGCGTTATAACCTCCGATGCTTCCAGCCATAGCAGATCCAATCAAGTTCTTGCTGATGTTGACATCTACCAGAGCCTCAGTCGTCGTCTTTAAAACCTGCACAAAAACACACTTACGTTAGACTTTTAGTCTGGACTATCATTCCAAAAACAAATGCATGTCCTTATTCAGTGTAAACAGGCTGCCAGTATTCAGCTTTTGTAGGGCATTTTGTAGAATATGATGAGGTTTTGTACCTCTTTGACAACTTTGGCTGGGATGGTGGTCTCACACACCACTGACTTCCCTCTGCCTTCAATCCAGTTGATGGCGGCAGGTTTTTTGTCAGTGCAGTAGTTTCCACTAACAGCCATAATTTGAAGCTCTGGAAATTCCTCCTTCAGCCTGGCAAGAGCCTGTTCTGTGCCCTGGTGACCAAAGAGAAAAAAAATAGATAAATACTGCACGAGTATTTCATAATAACCCAGAAATGAGTCATGGTATGACATGGAAATGGTGATCACTTTAATGACCATGTTTCACAACATTTTGTAAAATTCAGTACTTGCGTACCTTTGAGATCATGTTCATCCCCATTGCATCTCCAGTTTTTGACTGAAATCGGATGTATAAATTGCGACTCGCCAGGCCAATCAGAAGCTTCTCCAATCGCGCAAACCTACAAACACAACACAAATATAAGTTACATATTTTTACTTTTAAAAAACTGCACTATCACACTAAACCAGTTCACTGAAATAGTCCTTTACCTGCTGGTCTGGTCAAAGGCCTCCTTGATGCTCTTAAAGCCCTCATCGCTTTCCAGCCAGGCCTTGACTTCAGCCGCCTGACAGGCAGAAGGCAGGCGCACCACCGGCCCCCTGGTCATACCATCTGCAAGAACACGACTACTAGCACCACCTGCCAACTGTGGAGAAGCCATTCATGACAGAGCATTAGATTAATGTGCTTTACACGGGATATTATGCAATATTATATCAGTTCAAATGGCCGTGAAATGAGTTTGCCTTCAGCTACCCTTCAAGAACAAAAAAATCATACTGGGAAAAAAAAACAAAAATTCTTCTTACTGCAATAGCTCTGCAGCCTCTATTTGTGCTGGCAACTAGGCAGCCCTCAGTTGTTGCCATGGGGACCTGAAACTGCTTTCCATCCAATAACAGAGGACCAGCAACCCCCACAGGAATTGGCATGTAACCGATGACGTTCTCACAACATGTTCCCATCACCTGGTGTAAAGAACAGGAAAATGAATGCTTAACTTTGAAGGTTGCTAAGTTTCTGAAATACTACTAAGTTTTTGCTTCCTGGACCAAGTCAAAACTTAATTGGCCACCCCCAAAGTATGGTATAACGTATGGTAACAAATTGGTTCTGAACTATAAGACATTTTTTTATGTATTGCTTATATTGCTGTGTATATAAACATACAGTGCATATATATTTTTATGTATATTTTTGAAAGGAAACATAATAAATAATTTCAGGAAGAACACATTAAATTAATCAAAAGTGACAGTAAAGGTATTTCTAAAGTTACAAAAGATTTCTGTTTTAAATAATTGCTGTTCTTATAAACTTTCTATTCATCAAAAAATCTGAAAAAACATCACAGTTTCTATAAAAAGCCGTTTTAGTGTTTTCAACATTGATGATCATTTTTTGATCAGAAAATCAGCATATTAGAATGATTTCTGAATTTGACACTGAACATTGGAGTAATGACTGCTGAAAATTCAACTTTTCCATTATAGGAACATATTACAATTGTAATTAATAATAATAAATTAGCAATATTACTGTTTTTGGTGTCAAAAACCAAAATCAAATAAATGTAGCCTTGGTGAGTATAAGAGGCTTCTTTCAAAAACAATGGATCTCATCATATTGGACAAAATGTAAGAAATTTTGAATGTGGAAAAGTTTTAATATTAGTGCATCCCTAGTTTGTTCAAATCCATAAATCACCACCAATTAAATTACGCATGATGTAATGACCGGATGTCTTACCTTAGAGTAGTCATAGTCTTTATAAGGCAGGCAGGTGAG
The DNA here is from genome assembly GCF_936440315.1 of Barbus barbus. NCBI lineage: Eukaryota > Metazoa > Chordata > Actinopteri > Cypriniformes > Cyprinidae > Barbus > Barbus barbus. The sequence goes on along the minus strand of NC_136734.1, from coordinate 19,979,466 downwards.
AGCTGTGGGCTCTGGAAATTTGGGGCTGAGCATTTTTCTACGGATCATCACCCCTCTCTCAGGGGTTTCCATCATGGCTTCCAATTTGTAAGCTGGGATGTGCTTTGAGTTCACCAACACAATCACCTCTTCATCGCTGAGGTAGCGAGCGCCCATCTGAAGGGTCAGAAGAGGTGACACTTAAATACTCACACACATACACTGATTATACTTGGATTTAGGTAACAGAAGTTTACTCTTGGAGGTAAACGGTTTCACTACATGCTTCTGATCTTGTCTAACGTCATAAACTAATTGGCTAAGAGTAAGAGTGTAAAGAGAAAAGGAAGATCTTATTAGAGACTACATGGGTCAAGTCTGAGGTAAAAAATAACTACAGGTTTCAGTCCCACAGTGAACCCAGAGTTGATCTTTATGAAAGAAAGAGAACAACAGTATTGATGTAGAAAGGGATATTTGACAACGCTCTTACATCTGGGTTTTTCAGAATGGACAGACAGTCTTCCACAGGTCTGGGTTCAGCAGGTACACTGATCACAGTCTCTGACACATCAACAATTTCCTCAGCATCATCCTCTCCCAAAACAAAAGTACTTTTATGCTCAGGCTCTTTTGGGGCAGGCAGGGGCCGAATCACTAAATCTGAAGGAGAGAAACTGCAATTAGATTCCACTGTAGACTGTTGGGTTTGCAGAAAATGAACACAAATGTGTAAAGGTAAGAAGAGAATACCTCTTTCCTCTTTGGTAACAACTGGAGGGCGAGTTGGAGTTTTCTCAGGCTTGCTGGAAACGGGAACCTCTTTCCTACAGCACTGATCAGGAGACCATTTCTGAGAGAGCATGGAGCTTGGAGTGGGAACTTTTAGGGACAGAGTAGACTCCATCTCCACCTGCTCAAAGAAAATGTACTTCACAGCCAGGAACAGAGCAAGACCCAGTGTGATCACTTGCTCAATATCCATGCTGATCATCCTAAATGCACAGAAAAAATAATAGTCACATCATATTCTCGTTATTGTTATCTTTAGCAAATCACAAAATACATTTTTATGTCAAATTGTCATGATGTACATTATACTATGGCATATCTACAGTCAAACTGATACATAGAACTATGTATATTAAACTATTGAACTATACAAAGAATTTCAATAAAACCATCTCCATCATTAATGGCCAAAAAAATTGTATTAACTAAAACGAATAAAATCTCTGAAGTGTGCCTACCTAGACAGATAAAAGTGCCAAAGGTGCATATCTGGCTCAATTCTCTTGGGCATGTTTTCATTCAGGCTCACTCCAACTTGAGGAAGATCAAGAGTTTCATTACTTGATGTGGGATCTGCAATCCACCGGCTATGAGCATGAACCATCACCAGGCCAAGAGACTGCAAATATAAAAGACAAAACCATCAATATAATAAATCCAGGTAATAAAAGACTTTAGTGTTTTTGGTTCAGTGCGTACCATGATCATTTTGACTCTTTGTGTGACAGGGTTAGGCTTGTTGTCCTCCTCCTCCTCCAGAACTCTAGCAAAGTGACTCAGCTGCCAGATAGGTCGTCCCTCCCTGCTCTCTCTAGACAACTATGTGAAATATTTGCACATTTTAGAATATGTTACAGTCTTCTTATGTGTACTGCACTGAAATATGCTTACATACCTCCAGCACAAGAGAGACACAGGCCGGGAAGAAGGTCATGAACACAAAGTAGTTAGCCAGGACAGACATGCAACCGAAGCAGCACATGATCTCAAGCTGTCGCACACCTGCAGCAATAAAAAGGGCAAAATCAAGTTCACTGCTGCTGAGTTGAACAAATCTGTTCAGTGCTGATTTTCTGTCTCATGTGGAAAGGCGAAGTTTACCTGACATTGTCCCCACACCAATCACCAGGCACTCAACAAGGGCATCAAGAGTAAAAGTGGGTCCTAAAACAGCCATTCCTTTGGCAATATTCTCTCTCACCTCATCCTGCGGGACAATCAAAAAAGCCATTTGCAAAAACCAGATACTGATTAATAATGTTTATTTAAACTTCAGTTTAATGTAGATGAACAGGTAAAGTACCTGTGAGTTTGAACTCAAAGCAAACTTAGCCAGAGCGCATGCTTTGGAGAGGTCAATCAACAGCAGAAAGAATGGCAAGGCCTCACTGGGAAAAGTTAAAATAAAAAAAAATTAACTTGATATATACTTACTTACATTACTTTTAGTCATTTAGCAGACGCTTTTATCCAAAGCGACTTACAAATAAGAAAAAGTAACTAAAACTAAAAGTTAACACTCTGTAAATACTCTATACACACCAATTTAAGAAAATACAGAAATTAAATAAAATTGACAAATGCATACAACAACAACAACATTTCAATAGTAAACATATAAAGGAAAAAAAATTAAATAAATAAAAATAAAAAGCGATACTTATATCCTTTGCCGGTGTCCTAGCCCGGTGGAGTCGCACGATAGAATTTATTTACTAATTATTTTCCAAAAAACAAAGCAATACTTCTAAGATTTCTAGCGAGAGTGATATAAGACATACTTGAGGCCTGTAAGCTCCTTGTCCAGGAAGTGAATCACAACTGTGCTAAACACAAAACTGGAGAATATTGTGAAAAGTCCTGCAATGCCTGAAAAAGAAATATTAATATAAACATTAACACTTGTAAGTCATGCTACCTCATGGGTGCTAAACTCATTTTTTTTAAACAGGTTTAAAAATTTAAACTTACCCAATATGTATTTGGAACCTAATTGTCGAAGATTTTGGAATTGAAAGTAAATATAGACAATTGCTATGCATCTTGTGATTGTCAGGATAATGATATCGCTGCTTAAGATTTGCTGGAGACAAGACAGAGGAAAACAATATTAGGAATTAGATTAATTAGAACTATACATTAACTGCCACCGTGGTTTAATTCATTTCCACAGTAACACACCGTACCTCTTCCAATTTGGGGCAATCAAAGTTCCAGCCACAAATTTGGTTATTTCCAGTGAACATATTCATGGACATCATGCAGATGGTGAGAGTCACAGTAGCCACAATGACTTCCCAAGGATGAGAGGCCACAAACAGACCATGGATTCGGAAAAGTCTCGTCAGCATTTTTAAGGTGTGTTACAGTCACTTACTGTAGATGACAGAAAGAGAATGGGAGAAAAGAAACTTGTTGCACTGGATTACAATGACATTATTATGAATTACAAATGTATTCTGACACTTATAACACTGCACAAAAAATATTAACTACATAACAACAACAACAACAACAAAAAACACTTAAAGTGCTCCTAGAGCACAACTTTTATTTTAGTTAAACAAAAGTTATTTTTGAGTTGTTTATAGAAATTATCTTACATTGTACTACAGTAACATCAGATGGCTTGACATAAGTGCAATGCACAAAATACATAGGCAATGTGATAATTATAGACGGCGCCATTTGTTTCTGTATTTACTGATTGTGAAGACCAATGATCAGATTATAAATCACTGATTTAACTTGTCAAAATTATTCATTAGATCTAATATTAAATAGAAAACGTATTTCTTTTTGTATGTGCAAAGGGATGATAGGGTGTTTTCAAAAAATAAAAATAAATAAAATACATTTTAAAAGTACGTTAGCTTACTATAGATAAAAGCTGAGTCACTTCATCATTAGATATTAAAATACACTCTTTTCATTAAAAATTCATTTACATTTCTGTAAAATTATATTAAAATTATATCAATAAAATTGATCCTGACTTAATTTTTTTAGTTTTAGAGCCTAGCTCACCAACAATGATGATAAAACACGAATCACTGACGCAATCATGCCGACATCATGAACGGAAAGAAATCCACATTCGATCATAGACAACACTGAGCAAGCATTTTATGTCTAAAATAAAAGCTATGGCTGGCTGTTGGTCTGAAGCAGGAACTTACCAGTAAGGGTCAATGAGGGTTAAAGAATTAGTAACGTTACACTAAGAGCAAAGCACTGTAAAATCCTCCACATATGCGGCTGATTTAATAAAAGCCTATAGATGTTTTCGCTGTTATAAATTAACATTTAGGTGTGCTTTTTATGATTAGAATTAAAAAAAAATATAGACGACATTAATCCATATCCCGACGTCTGAGGACTCCAGTCGTCAAAACCGGCATCCTCCTCTAGCTTATGAAGCGATGGCATGGCTCTGCGTCAGTCGAACGAAGAGCCAATCAAATCCTCGAACCATACTGATGCACTAGAAAGCCACGCCCACTTTCCTGCGAATGGTGTTGAGGGCGTGTCCCACCGGAGAACGCGTGATCTGGCCATCATTTGAATGTGTGAGCTGTGTGGACCTTGGCCCAGCCTTCACCGCAAAAAATATTCGTCCTTGTAACTGTAATAGACCCACAGCAATAGGAAATAGAATTATATTTTCTTATCATGTTAATTAATCTTGGCTGACCTTTTTTTTTGGTAATCAATAACAATAATCTGATCTAATGTAGGTTTTGTTTCATGAAACATTTAAAATATATTTAAAAAAAAAATACCAGATGTTTGGCCTGCAAATACTTTTGCATATATAACGTGTTCATATATTACAAGCGTTTTCAGCTTCATTTGCGATCTCTGTATTCTATCACTGATGTATTTGATCACTGTGTGTGATCAAAGTCTTTGATGGCGTAGGCTGTTGCACGTGCCACTGATGTGATTCATTCTTCTCAGAACTAAAGAATTTTGACTTAATAAAAAAAAAGCTAAAGTATTTGGTTTCTGGTGGCTATATATAGGCCTATATATTTTTTAATTAATTTTTAAAAATGAAAATAATGAAAAGTGCACATATAAAGTAAAATCAATAATAAGACGATGATTAAAGGAATTGCTGAGTTATGAATGATTTCTAATCTCTTTATAATCAGAAATTATAGGGTTTTAGGTATATAGGATAAAAAAAAAAAAAAAAAAAAACATAAAATATCTCTTTTATCAGATGAGATATTGCTGTGACCAATCAGATTAGAGCTATTATGCCGCCGAGAAAAAAAACGAAAAAACAAACAAAAAACAGAAATAATAACGCACACCTTCATAGCAACTGTTGTTGAATATTACCGATGTAACGAGACATCGCGCTTTTATTAAGTTTTATTAAGTGTGTGTATTGTTTAATGCCAACACATATGGACCTAGAGCAGGAGGAGAGCATCGCGACGGACGACGACAGCAGTGAAGCCGACCACAGCTTTTACCTCAGCAGGTCCACCAATAACGACTAACGTTTCCATTACTATATCCTGTTAAATGTAGCGAAAGTGATAGATTTGCAGTGGTAACGACTGGTTCATGTATTATTGTAGGTTAATGTTGACAGAACATCAGTTCTCAACCCCCACTGTCGTCTCTCGTCGTGTCCTAATTAGTGAAGGTATGATAATGAGCTGCTGTATTCAAACTAAACTCGTTCATTATAGTAACATATTGTATTTCTTGAGTAATGCCTTGTTCACTTTTGGCCCACTTAATTTTTTTTTCTTCTTTTAATCTTTAGGATCGGTTTTAGTGAGCACCACTAATTGTACTACCATTCACTGTACAGTTACAGTAGTATCTTAACTAGTCTTTCTTTGACAGAGATTTCACCTCAGATTGACCTGCAATATCGTACAGGACAGAACAGAAAGACATCCATAACAAAACAGGTAGATTGCATTAGACAGCACATGCTGAGGTCCTAATCAAATCTAAGCTTAAGCATGTCTTGGTGTATTATGTGTTGAATTCTCTTTTATATTATTACAAGGAAACCCATGGCACCGTGGTTCCACCAATAAACCCTGCAAGGTTTGCTCACCTTTTTGGACATGAAACAAATGTGTATTGAAGTGTAAAATAAAGATAATAATAATTTGTTTTGCTCTGTATTTATCAGTGTTCAAGCTCGTATTATTGAGGAAGAAAGTTCATCAGAAAGGGAACACAGTGAAGGTAAACCCCGTTGTACACAGTCTGGAAAATAATCCTTTTAACTTTAATAAACAAGTTCCAAAAGATCCACAAAAGCCTTTAGTGCCTCAACCAGATACATACAGTAGCTCATCATATGCTAACACCACACCTGAGCCACCCTGTTTCATGGTTTTGGAGATTCAATAAGTAATTCAGACTTCTGGTCTTTTGCTTATTCTTATGTAACTTCTGCCCCCTAGTGTTGAGACCCATTCACATACATGGCACCAACTCATTAGATGCTTCTCACCAGCCACCTGGGCCAACTTTGAGACGTTCATTGAGAATAAATGGCAACACTTTGGGGGAAAAAACGGATCCATTGGCCACAATGAAGAACACTCAACTACTGAATACTCAACTCAGGTCAATCAGGATCAGGAATAAATGCAAACCTTAGTATCTTTCAGATTGTCGATTTCTAAAACATACAGTAGGGTCTAAAACCATACTGAATATTTGAGATTCAAAATCTTATTTAAACCTGTACATAAATAAATAAAGCTTCAAAATTGTGAATATTTTAAAACAAAGGTTTAGGTTTCTAGGTCGAGATGCTCTTTTGAACTTACTTTGTCCTACTAATCCAACTTTTCATTATAACTGTCAAGCAGCTGATATAATTTGTGATTTAAAGTTTTTAATTTGCAGCATTTTCAAAGTAGAAGCATTTTCCAAGCATCATCTCAGATTTTGGACCCCACTGTATGTTACTGATTTAATTCAGATGTTTTATACATTGTAAGTCAGCTCAACATTTGCTGAAAAATGAATGTTATATTTACTTTTCACATTCAGGTCACTGCCTTCTAAAAGGAATGAGAGTCCAGACACCAAAGAGTACAATAAAGCGTTCAAAACACCTTTGCCTACACATGATAAACCAACATTAACCACTAAGCCTTACGTTAGTCCAGGCAAGTGCTCAAACCTGACCACACAAATTAAGATCAGTGCAGTGTAGACAGATAGCATTACAGCATGTGTTCTTATTAATTTTGTACAGAATGATGAATTCATGCTAGAAATTAAACTTTTTCTATAAAAGCATATGTGCACCTTTATGAGGTACACTTAGGTAACTCAAACTCTGTTTGTTAGGGTTCAGTGGCCAAGGCATTACAGAACGAAAATCGGGGAAAGTCCTATCACTCAAGTCCATCCACAGACGGAATCATTTTGGAGAGACAAAGCTGCATTTATCTGTGATGAAAGGAGACATTCAAGACGTCAAAGAGTTGATCACAGTGGGTGCTTCTGTTAATATACCGGATTATGCAGGTATGGCATGTTGGAGGATATCCTAAAACATAAAATTGTTCATTACCACTATTGCATTTTATTAGAAGACACTGCATATTTCACACGTTTATTCAAATCATCCCACAAGCCTCAAATCATCATTTAGGCACCCTAGTTACAGACCAATGGTTGAAGTTAGCACACATGTCCACCTGATGGCATTGTGGATCAACACTTCTGAAATTAAAGGTCTGTTCACTTTCAGGTTGGACTCCACTCCATGAGGCAGTGCAGAGAAACAAGTATGACATGACAGAAAGTTTACTTGAAGCTGGAGCCGAAGTAAACTGCAGCGGAGATAATGGAATTACACCTTTACATGATGCCATTCACTGTCAGTATTACAAGGTGTGTAAATTGCATACAGTGGTACTCAGATGTACCCTCAATGAACATTAGTTATTATTATTAAAAAATGTGCATATAAAATACACAGATTGTTATTATATTGAATACTTATGCTTACAGATTGTAGAGCTACTTCTGAAGTATGGTGCTGATCCATTATCAAAGTGTGAAAGAGGGATGACTCCTATGGACATGACCACAGAGAGATCTATGTTCACACTGGTGGAGAAATATCTGCAAAAGGCTAAAAGTGTTCCAGGTCTAAACCTCTTGACATACACAAAACAAATTAAATATACAGGGGTTTGACAAAATAATGTGAACACCTGGGATAGGCAATATTTCTTAATTAGGTGTTTTACCACTGTTTTCCTTGAATACAGCTTCCAACCTTAGTCTCCAGTTCAATGTTGCCTATCAGAACATCCTGCCAGGTGCTCTTCCAGATAATCTTCTCACCAAAAACATTCGCTAAAAAACTTTTAGTTTTTGGCCGCTAGTCTTCTTCGCTGATGAAGTCTTTCCATGCATTGTGTACAGTCATAATCATAAAGAATTTTGTACTTAAAATAAATTTGGCTGTTAAGGTAACAGATGCTCCTGTTAAATGGGCTCCCATGATTTGTCCTTTTTTGGAAGTCTGACAGCCATTTCCCGTAGCAATTGTACTAACTACTGCTGAACACACCTTATACAACACTGATACGAAAACTAGAGCATATAGACAACGAAAATAACCCTATAAAAATGGGTGTTTATGTTATTTTATCCAACCTGTGTATATTTATATGTGCTCATATATATATACTGTATATCATAACTCCTAGAATACAAAACATTAAATATAAATAGTAAAAATTGTTTGTTTTGTTGTATTTGGAAATAGATAAAAATACACACAGCACCACAGATTCTGCAGTTAATCCAAGTATGAGCCAAAGAAACAGCCAGAACTCCATCAAAGTAAGCCAAAGATATATCATTGGATAAAAGATCTGCTACCACTGACTGTGGCATCATCGCATGATCTGATTACTGATCGGTTACTTTTGTTTCATTTAACTTTGAGGACACAAGAGCTCCTCTTCAGAAATCAACAGGAGCTGCTGATACAAGTGAGCAAGAAAGCAGCCCGCGGTCTGGTGAAGCTGAACCCATTCCTGGTCCAAGCAGTGGACAACCAAGCTGTGATCCTTTCATTCAGGCCTCTCTCCAAGGTTCCCCTCTACATTACTCAAGGGTTGTGGGAACTAGATATGGCTCATGCAATATTTAATAACAGTCTTATCTAGTCACTGTAACGAACACACATTTAGCGAACAGCGAAACACACATTTGTTAAAATTCAATTGATGTTGTATTGATCAAAGATATGGTCAGGTTAAGTTAGCCATCTTAAATTAGAAGAAAAATTGCTTTTAAGATATATAAAATATTAAGTTCTTTAGAGGGTGTTAAGTGTAAAATCCATCCTCATGGATTAAGGCAAATTATTTTGAATGGGAAGGCTAATTAAATTGTTTGGTTGCAATAACATCTCATATAATGTAATCTATCTTATTTTAAAATAAAATCTAAGTTTATTTTGAAATAAATGTTTATGTTAATGTTTATTTTGCTTGGTCGCTAAATCAACAATAATTGCTAACAAAAGGAAAGTAGCTTTTTTGCACCAAGTGACAATATTCACCTCAGCATCGCTTATATTCAGTAGGAAGTGTTAAAATGGCACATTAGCAAGCAATACAGGTATCAAATTGAGTCATGTTTTGCCCACAACTTTATTTGGTAAAACTAGTCCCTTATGTGCTTGGTCCATGTATATGATAAAATAAAATAACACAAATTAATAACAGCATATTCATTTTGAAGTATGCTGCACATGCAGACTATATTATACTGTTTCTTATAGTAATTGCACCATGCCAGATTGTGCAACTTTGTGGAGGCACATCATTAACAGTCTTTATAATTTAAAAGTTAATGATTTTTTTTTAGCATTTTGCCTTTTATTAGATAGCACGTTTAATGTGAGGCTCAGTGTGAATTGGGGTGTTGTGTGTCCTCATTTCCCAGTGGAACCATCACCTCAGACTAGCACCAATGTACTGTGGCCTGTGAGGAACCAAGAGCAGGACTTCTGTAGCCAGGGTCCCTCACTGGTTCAAGATCAGGAGAGCGAGGGATCAGACACCTCAAGCTGCATAGACAGTGATGTTACAGTGGATTATATCGAAGATTATTCATCATCACCAGAACATTGGACTCTATGTGCTACTCAAGATTTCTCTGGTTCCTAGAGCAATAGGGATGTTTCAGCGGATTGTCAAATATCTGATAAGTTCATTCAGTTGAAGTCTGACACTTAAACATTGGGTTATTTTATGTAACTTAGTACTCTTTTTTGTTTTGTTTTTTTTTATATCATTTGAGCTGTATACTATCTGATACAAATACAAAATATACTATAAAATGTTCAAAATATTGGAATTTTGCCACAATTTAAGCTTTAAATTAATTACATTTGTTTGGTTATGTGAAGTAAAAGCAGTGTTATATGTAAATTAAATTTCATAATAGTAAATCTACTAATTTGCCTTTTTAAGATTTTAATGTATGACACAATGTGGTTGTTCCTTTGAGGTTCCAGAATAAAGAAATTAGATTTAAACATTTGTCTCATGAAAATTATTTTCTTTGTTAAAAAAAATACAGACTTGAGGGTGACAAATATTTAGTTTTTAAGGATTTTAACTGAAATCCTTTAGTTTTTATTCTATCTTTATTTGTTTCTATTTATTATTCTTAGGGGAGTCTGGTGAAACTCTGATGAATGATGGCAGTTCAGTAGCTGAGAAGACAAACTCACATTCTTTCCATGACCATAGCTATGCAGTGAGTGGTTTCCTTTACACCAAATAATGTCTGTCATGTGCACTAATCAAAGCCTGCTCAGCATTTTTATTTCACCGATTATTTCAGATTACTGATAAGAGAGAGTCAATTCACAGCACAAGTGAAGATTCATATAAAGTTCCCTCAGCAAGAAAGAGGATATTGGAGGGCTGTCAACACAATTATGGGGCTGATATTAGGGATGATAATGACTCTGCTATGGCTAAGAAAGTGCTCAAAAAAACAAAACATGACATTCAAAATGAAAAAGCTTTTTTGGAATACTTGCTCAACTTTGATACGAACCTCGTCTTTGTTGATTCTGAGAGTAAAAAAGAAGTAGATGGCCCCTCACTTCAACAGAATGAAGATGCAAGAAAAGAACAACTGTCAGCTCTTGATGTTTACCAAAAGGTTCCATCTGAAACTGTGTGCTGTTCTGACACCAACAACAACAGCAGTCAAGAATGCACCAATTCTTCCCTGTCCCCTCGTGTAAATGAACTAATTGACTCATGTTTACAAGGGACATTCAAGGGAGACTTTAATGCACATACATTTGGAGCAATGGCTAAATCACCATTACAGAGGGAGGAACTGTTTGGCTCAGACAGCCCTGGTTCACTGTCTTTGCTTGTGGCCATAATCCATAATCAAGGATTAACCTGCAGTCCAGAGGATTCAGAGAAAGATGAACCATTAGAGGAATTAGACACAGCCAACAAACAACTGCCAGATACTAAAACATCAGAAGACCCACTTATGGCCCAGTCATTGTATTGTGAGCTCCAACAACTGCAGGGAACTTTGCCATCAACCATCCCTGCCACTGAGTCTCTCCATGTGGATAGTATCATTGGCTGTTTAGAAACCTGTTTAGAAACCTTAGAGACCCAAATCAGTTTTCAAGAATTGCAATCTCCTAAAACACTGCCCCTAAAGAAGCCTCTAAATCAGGATGAAGAAACAGACATGATCACCATTCAAAACCAGCAGGAAGTGATAGAGATAATAGAGACAGCACTGAGCACTAATCAGACAAAAATGAGTAAGAGCTACACTGAAGATGATGGCATGGAATGTGAAAAGATGGAATGTGACACATTGATTTTAAATGCGACAGATCTCATTGGAGGACCTGAAGCAGAGCCACATTCTTTTTGCAGGGGGGTAGTTAATGAGCCAGTGAGTGACATTCTCAAAGTCCATGCCAGTACATGTCCTGTTTCACCCACTTTTTTCTGTGCCAGAGTAGATGTTGATCAGCTTGAAAATTCTCAAATGGCTGATTGCATTGTTGTCGAGAATCATATAGTTAAAGATTCAGCAGATTCTGACTGCACTGTTGTGGAATGGTCTAATGCTGCTGACATTCAGGATGTGGCCATCACATCAATTCAGCATGAACGCTTTGGTTCTGAAGAAAGGCATAGTGAAAAGGAAGCAGAGAACACAGAGGGCACACCTGACACAGTGGTTTCAGAGAGTGTTTTGAGGCCGTTTTTACCTGAAAATTTGTGGACACAACCTTCATTGGATAACAATGAAGAAACAGCACATTTAAAACATGGTCCACAAATAGCTCTGGGAACCAAAAGGCTCCTTAACACAGGTGAACTGAAAACTCAGAAAAAGAAATCGAAACGGAAGAAAAGGGGGCTTAGACAAGGACGAAATGTCACAAATGCATTGAATACAGGTGATTCCTTGGGCTCAATCATAAATATTATCATCACTATTTAGAATATATTAATTTATATATTGTCCTTTCTCAACAGGATCAAAAAGTTTTTTGAAAATTACTCAGAAAAGTCTTCACAAGAGAAATAGTGTAGGCGAGACTCAGCTTCACCGGGCGTGCATCAGAGGAGACCCGCAAATGGTCAAAGTATTGATAGAAGCTGGAAGCAATGTTAATGTATCAGATCATGCAGGTGGGAAAATCCTTGCCTTGGTATGTGTACATTATTTCCTTTGATCTATTTAATGTTTTCATGATGCCTTGGGTGGACAGGATGGACCGCCCTTCATGAGGCCTGTTCCAGAGGTTTTGTAGATGTGGCAGAGCAGCTCTTGGAAGCAGGGGCCGATGTCACCAGCAGAGGGCTAAATGGATGTAACCCGCTGCATGACGCTGTTGTATCGGGCTCATATGAGGTTGCTTCTGTACCTCTGATATGATCTGTCCCAATTTTAAATGCCAGATTCCCTCACTTGTTAGTGTACTGGTAAAAGGGTCATTAACCCCCCCCCAAAAAATTATTTCAATAAGTATTTACTCAACTACATCTCACTGCACACATTTCCATACAAAGAAAATATAGTGATCAGAAGCTGTCAAGCTCCAAAAAGGACAAAAAATACCATAAACTTAGCTCAGGCAACTCATGCATTATATTCTTTTGATGCCAGACTACTTGTGTTATAACCAGAATTATGTAATTGCAGCTAATGCTCTATTATTTCAGTTTGAATGGAAAACAAGTGTAAGAGCAGAGTAATATTTCCATAGGTTTCAATCTGATTCCCAGCATTTCACCAGCTCATTCACACTAACACTCTGTACTCAAATGTAAATGCACTTTCAAAAGCAGTTAAAGTTCTGGGCCCGTATTCATAAAGATTCTAAGAATCCTCTCAGAGAGCTCCTATTTTAGCTTAAACATTTCTAACTAGGAGTTTTAGCTTAAGAGTGATTCAGGACCAATCTGAGAGCAACTCTGAGCGAGGAAAAGACAAAAACTTTTTTCTTATTGAGGAGGCGGGTCTGACCCCGTTGCTAGGAATGACACAGTCTTTTGAAGACTGTGATTGGTTGGTTGTCAAGAAGGAAATAAAAGAGCGCTTTTAAGAGTATGGTATATTATAAGCCTTCACTTTGAAATTACAGGCGTAGTTTTTCCTCTCGCTCTTTCTCACACACACACACACACACACACATTATATATATTCTTTATTTTTTATTTACCATGCTCTCATACTTACCATGTTTTATAGGAAATGAACAGAGACATAGCCTAATAAGTGCTGTAACAGACCCAAATCATCACTGCTGCATAGTTGCATTTTTCCAGTTGCCAAATATGTTAATGTAGTGATTACATCCATTTCTGGCGCTATGGTATTTCAGCGTGGTGTCTGAGATGTTAGCGTGTCTTTAATAAGATCGGTCAGAAACATGATCCCTGCACGATCTAATGTGCAGCGTCTTATTAACTCACTGTCATGCATTGTGTGCAACACATTTATTCTCCCTCTTCATGTTTCGTCCATTTTCTCCACTGCTAAAGAAACTCTTAAGCCCCTTAAAAGTCCTCGTCCGTACTCCTAACAATTTTGGACCTTAAGACCTCTTTTAAGGGTTAAGATGCTTTCTGAATTACTTTTTTCTTTAATTTTAAGAGGAAACACTCACATTTCTAAGAATTTTCTTAGAATTTGTTACTAGGAGCAACTCTTAGCTCTAAGATTCTTCATGAATACGGGCCTGATCTTGATGTTTTATGCATAGATTGTGAGGCTTCTCCTTCAGTTTGGCTCCAGCCCTCATGACAAGAATATCCTGGGACGGAGTGCGGTAGACCTCGCAGCACATGAAAGCATCAAAGAGCTGCTTTTGACATTTAAAGGACCTTTTCGTAAACCTGTCCGGGCAACTGACACTTCCAAACAAGGATCTCAGCTTTTGGCTGCAGAGCACATGCAGTCAGGTAAAAATGTCTGCATGGAAGACAGTAAAAAAAATTATCTCATCATTTACCAGGGTTTCCGCGGGGTCTTAAAAAGTCTTAAATTTAGTTGTATCAAATTTAAGGCCTTCAAAAGTCTGAAATTGTACAAGTCTTCATTATGATTTCAAGAGGTCTTAAATTTGGAGACGGAAAGACAAGAATATGGCTGAATGTGACGATTAAATTTCAAAAGGCTATGATTTCATTAAATAAACATGAGCGCTGCAAGTCGAGCGTCTCGCTGCAGCTCACAAGATCCAGGGGGCGTGGTTGGATCCAGATCCAACTCCTCCCACCTTATATATACCTAAACCTACCCATCTCCACCCCCTGATCCCTAAACCTACCCATCTCCACACCCTGATCCCTAAACCCACCCCTAAACCTACCCATCTCCACACCCTGATCCCTAAACCCACCCCTAAACCTACCCATCTCCACACCCTGATCCCTAAACCTACCCATCTCCACACCCTGATCCCTAAACCCACCCCTAAACCTACCCATCTCCACACCCTGATCCCTAAACCTACCCATCTCCACACCCTGATCCCTAAACCCACCCCATCTCCACCCCTAAACCTACCAATCTCCACCCCCTAGATGTGGATCCAACCACGCCCCCTGGATGTTGTGGACTGCAGCGAGCCCTACTTGGGGGAAAACCGGTATATTTCAGCCAAACGCGACACCTGCTGGCAGAGAGTGAATCAGTTAACAGAGGTTAAACTAGAGCGTGTACGAGTTTCACTGCACGATTCAGTCTATTAAAATACATTTAGAATGATCACGTGATTTAAGATACAGGGGCAGAAAATGTATAGCCTATATTTATATCATTTCATATAGTTATTAGCACACGAAGAGTGCCGTTTTTCTCCAAAAATCAGCATGATTACAAATGTGATTTTGATTTTACGCACCAGTTCAATAAACAAGAAGTTAATATTAAGAGACTTACGTTTTAGACACTATATTTCCTGCTTTTTCTCTATTTCTACAACAAAATAATTCCAAACACAGCCACAGCACTGTTTTGCGTCTCTGAGCAACATGACGGTGATTCGTTCCTGAATCAAATGTTTCAACGATTCAGTTCAATCGCAATGACTCCCTTATTAACAGTGACTCGCTGCCACCTGCTGGCGGTTGTTTTATGTGTCAAATATCAAAACATTATTTATGCATTTGTAACTGCAGGTTAGCATTCTATGTCCCTCTGAGCTGATGATTTTTTTTTAAGTAAAAATGCCCATAAAACTGGTTGGAAAAGACTAATTTCTATCGCTGCTGTGAACTGACCACACAGAATATGAAGAATATCAAAAAAATTCAGGAGTCAGCTGTCCGTGGTAATCTTTAAGATACCAGCACAATAACACACTCAGCAAAATATTGTCTAATTATCATTATCGATAAAATCCCAGAAAATATCAAGATAGCATCTTTTGCCAATTTCGCACACCCCTAATTCATGTTATTTAATTGATATAATAAATGATTGTTGAAAATCAATATTATTAATACTTTTGACTTATCCATTTTCTTAAAAATGGTTTAAAGGCTGAAATGTGAAGTTTATTATTTTACCAAACTTTTTGTTTTTGTGAAAACTTGTATCTGAATTGTAAATTATGCTTTTTACAGTGTAATATGGTACTATAGACATTGCCCTACCCCGCTCATATGGTATTCATTTTATTTATGCAGGTCTTAAAAAGTCTTAAATTTGAGCTGAAAAATCCTGCAGAAACGCTGTTTACTCACCCTCATCTTATTCCAAAACTGTATAACTTTCTTTCTTTAGTACAACACAAAAAGTTTGTTTGTGTTCATGGATATGTTTAATGTATGTTTATTAAGTTTATTTATTTATGGATATTCTCAACAGATCAGTGTTTTCAGTCAGCGGGAACAAGGATCGATTTTAGTGGCAATAGCAAATTGAACTGCGGTATTAGAGATGGAATCATTCAACATGGGGATGATAATTTAGAAATGACACTTAAGGTAATTTATAAATAATTTGTCAGATGCTGATCAAGACAAGGCATTTTGCTGTTTTTCATAAGGTTTTTAAAGCTCTGATTATTCAAATTTAGGGTTGTAGCTACGAGGCCTCTCTTTTGGAAAATGGATCTATCAGTGATGCCAGTGGCAGAGTCTTCCTCCTTCCAGAACAATGTTTTGAATCAGTGCTGGAGAGTCAGTCCTCAGGTCCTGTCACCTCTGATTTAGCCTTTAAAAAGGTACAAGACAACTATGTGGAATGTTAAGCTGTTATCTGCTGTTAATTCTGATGCATGGCTAAAATTGTAAAGTAATCATTAGACAAAAATACTGACGTGAGTTCAGTACTTTTATGGGTTTAGTAGTGACCTTGAAACCACTTTTTTCTTATCCTGACAGGTTATGTATCAATCCAAGTCAAGTTGTTTAAATACGGAGAAAACACCTCTGGGATCAGTACATCCCCATTCCAGTACATTCAACAACAATCCATCAAAACCTGTTATAAAAGGTTTGTCAGCTTGATAACTAGATGTAGGACCAACCTTACTATAGTAGACTTAAGATCAGATTTTCAGTTTCATAAATGCCTCATAAATCTCTTGTAAAAGCAGATATGCATGACACTTAAACCGGAATTTAAAGAATGTTACAAAAACCACTATCAGCAGGATCTGTGACATTGTTTATGTTGTGCTTACAATTGAAATTAAATGAAAATGAAAACAAATGAAAGCATGCAAGGTGTCCTTTGTACTGAAAAAAACTAATGGAAGTTATGTTACATGGTTCAAAACTTGAAATAACTGTGTGTCTAGTTAATACTATTTTGTTTAATAATTCATTCATTTATTCATTTTGTTCAATAGAGAAGTCCAAAAGTGACGTTTTCATGAACATCAGATCAATTCGCTTGGTCAGCGATAAGGAGTTTTTTCCAAGCCATGTGATGAACAGATACTGGGATTTCTTCGCCCAGAGTGAGGAGTGGACCTTTGAAACTTAAGAAAATTGCTTGTGAAGCGCAAAAGTGCCTCTTAGAGCATCAATGAAAACCGTTTCAGTGTTAAAACCTTTAATGTTACAACTTTATAAAGTGGAATAGTGTTATATTCTCACTGTTGGTTTGAAAGTACGAATAGCCTATATTTGAAACGTTTTGTACAACTAAGTTTCTGTTGTAAGATGATTGTGTTGATATTAAAGTGTAAGTCAACACATGACCCGTTCCATTGATTTATTTTGCCTAGCCTAAGTCATAGCCGGTATGGATCCCAGCTGTTATCAGCGCGTTTCTACATGAGTTTGTGTGTTTGAACACTCGCTTGTGATGCTATGAAACGATGGAAACGTGAAGATAACGAGGCTTTAATCAAAGCACGGGTACGAGTGGGCGGACAAGACTTTCCTGGCATAAACGCCTCATACGGTGCTCTCGAGTCAGAGTGAAGTCAGCAGTCAGAACTTACTCATCTTGAGACTCCACGCGATCTTAAAAGAAGTAAGTATCTTGAACTCGATAGATTAGTTACAGATTTGCAAGACATTAATTAGTATCTCCATCGCATGTTTGTTAAAGAAAGCGCAAATCAATTGTTCATTTACGCTTTTTTTTAGGCTAATTCTGTACTACGTCGTCCATACATTATTTGAATAGAGTTTTGAACATGTAACTAAACTGTTTTCTTGGGGTTCGGCGAATGATGGAGTTTTTCTAGTACTGTGCGCATGTCTTTGTTTAATCTCTGTGGCTTTCCGGTCTTCAAACCGTGGGACAACTTCAGCAATATTATTAGCTAATCAATTCCTTTCGGAACCGAAGGTTTTACATCTGTTATTCTTCATCTGTCACACAGACATATTGTAATGTTGAGAAACATTTGATGGCAGTGACACAAAACAAAAGACGTGCAGCGTGCAAGGTAGGCAAGTCTGCTTGAGTCATATGATACGATACAACTGAATATGAGATAGTTTCCTGGCTGAATAGTTTTGTCAGAGGATTTGAGTGATTGTCAGCCTTATATATAACACGTTTTACTTTGCCAACAGAATGAAAAGAAGATGTGCTGTCTTACACTGGTTAAGATGCAAGTTCTATGTGTTTGTTGTGTCATTGTTTGTTGTGCTGAAGCTGGTGTACATCAAGATTTCAATGGACAACAGTATTTACATAGAGCCCTATGGAACTACACATAGATCACTCAGAGCTCAGCCTCTGAATGGTATTAACTGCACATCTATTTATGAACAGGACCCAGCGGAAATTGGCAAGTCATTGGAGTTAAGACGCAAAAACATTGTGGAAGTCAATGATGGGAGTATTATTTCTTTCACTGCAGACTGCAAAAACTTCATCGAACAAAGGGGTTATAATGAGGTCATTGTAACAGATGAGGAATGCAGCTTTCCAATTGCATACTCTTTAGTGGTGCACAAGAACAGCGCTATGGTGGAAAGGATTCTTCGAGCCATCTACACACCTCACAATATTTACTGCATTCATTATGACCAAAAGTCCTCAAAAGAATTTATTGCAGCAATGAAGAGCTTGGAAAAATGTTTTCCAAATGTCTTCATAGCCTCTAAAATTGAGTCCGTTCTGTATGCACATATTACCAGACTTAATGCAGATCTCAACTGCCTTTCAGACCTTCTAAGTTCAGAGGTCAAATGGAAGTATGTTATCAACTTGTGTGGCCAAGACTTTCCACTCAAATCCAATTATGAGCTGGTAACTGAACTCAAGAATCTGAATGGTGCAAACATGCTCGAATCAAGCAGGCCCAGCGAAATGAAAAAAAAGCGATTTCAGTTTCGGTATGAACTGAAAGACGTGTCATATGAATATCATAAAATGCCAGTTAAGACAAACATTGCTAAAGACCCACCACCACATCACATTGAGATGTTTGTTGGGAGTGCTTACTTTGTCCTGACACGTGATTTTGTGTCATATATTATGACCAATCAACTGGCAAAGGATTTTCTGCAGTGGACAGCTGACACATATTCTCCGGATGAGCACTTTTGGGCAACGATGGCCAGAGTGCCTGGAGTTCCTGGAGAGATCAGGAGATCTGAGCCTGATGTGACAGACCTGAAGAGTAGGACACGTTTGGTTAAATGGAACTATCTTGAAGGCCGTTTGTATCCACAGTGCACCGGCACACACAGACGCAGTGTCTGCATTTATGGTGCAGCGGAGCTCCGGTGGCTTCTGGAGGACGGCCACTGGTTTGCAAACAAATTTGATCCCAAAGTTGACCCTGTCATTATTAAATGTCTTGAAGAGAAACTTGAGGAGAAGCAGCATCAACAATGCCTGAAAAAAGTGTCTTAAAAAGAAGGCCTTTCTTTTTGGGCCATGTTTTGGTGTAAATATGTACATTTGGTCAAAGCACCAGCTGACAGAAAGTTTAGCTTTCTTAATTTTCTTAAATTTCGATATGTTGCCATCCATTATATGGTAGGTCAGTATGTTAATGAGTTTGACTTTCAGCTTCTGCTTTATAACTTGACCAAAGATGTATTCATAGGTGCTTAAGCTATGAAATATTTATATATATAAATTTATTTAAACCAATCCTGTGAGATGCATGTAGACCATCTTTTTAATTCTATTTTTTACTGAATCAGTCTGTGTGGGAACTTTATTAGGGCTTCAGCTAGGAGGGTGAGCCTGTATCAATGCCAGGGTTATGCTGTGTCATTTTAAAATTATTTATATAATAACCGACAACGTACATTCAATATTGACTTTTTCAAATAAAGCTATTTAGCTGTACTACTTGAGTCTTTTTCCTCTTATTGTAACAGTGAAACAGTCACACCTGTTTACTCAAAAGTCACAGTATATTTGCTGTTTGTCAGTGATATAAATATTAAACAATAGTTTGTTACGGTCTTCAAATTTCAGTGGCTGAGTGGTTTTCCATAGGTGTTGCTAGAAGCTAAAGTATACATAACATAAAATACTACTTATACTGCTGTAGATTTATACAAATTCCAGACAGACTGTCAGCGTTTTTTTTTTTTTTTTTTCACTCTTTCTGCAGGCTTTTCTTAAGCCATTAGGTTAATTCAGGACTGAAGCAAATTGTTGAAACATTCACTCAGAGGATTTGTTCAAAAATGCTGTTTCATTCAGGAATGCCACTATTGCATGCAAAACAGGAGATGAGTAAGAGTTAATTACATTGTGGTTAGTTTTTAACTGGTTTAGTTGGTGGCGTGAAATAGACAAAGTACGTGGCAATATTGTGTTTAAAAATAGTAAGTAGCTTGATATTTACTTCTTTGCTTATTGAACTGTTGAGTGTCACACTTAAATTCATGCTGATGGAGTTTGTATTAAAATATCTTGTTTGTGTGATACAACATAATCTTTAAATATTTATAGTTAAAGAAGGTTTATGAAATTACTTTGCGCTGCTCAAGTCACTAAATTAAACTGGATATCTGCATTACTTTCAAAGCCTTCATTTAACTTTAACCTTAAAGCTATCTTTTTATTAATATTATTTTAATGTTTGCAGTAAGATGGTATTAAAATGTTCACTTTGTTGAGTCCACAGTCTGTCAGCTGAGATAAAGTTGGGCAAACTCATCGCAGTCTTTAAAGTGGAGATGCAAGACCAATAATAAAGCCTTCTTTTCTTGGCTAACAAGTCAATGGCTGAACAAAAGCACCTAAACTTTCACTGCAACAAGACACTCGAGCGTACACACCGACTGAATTCCCAAAAGCCATTTTTTTATAACTGATATGTCCCCCGAGACATTTTAAAAACAGCCATTTTTAAAGTTTGCTTGTGGAAGACAATCATTTCACTATTTTGGAAACTGAATGAAAAAGTTTGATTCTGAATGTTCATTTTTATTTTAAGCTAAGTAGTTAGTGCCAATGTCCTGAGTTTGCCCTGTGCCAGTCTGTCTCTATTCATTACTGTGCTGGAAACAGAGATCTTGAACCTACTTTTCTGAAAGGTTTTTACTCTAAAGACGTAATTGTACAGCATGTTTGACCACTGAGGTAGCCAGCAGGACTCAGTTTTCTTAATCTAAATGCAGTTTGACCAGCACATGCAGCTCTGTCGTAGTGTTGACAGTGTAAGTTAACGCAGCCTGGAATGTAGACGCCTGCCATTAAAACCTCTTTGGCCCTCTCATTGATGCACTTAGTACAGAGAGCCCTCTGTGTAAGTTTCATTTACTTAATATCTATTACTGCTCTACAATCAACAGTTTGAATATGACCAACCAGTTCATGGATCATGTGAGTACAGAAAAATGTACATCTACTTTCCAAAAAGTCTGCCACATCCTCAGTGAGAACAGAAGCAGGGAACAGCTAAAGTCAGAACATGTTTCCTGAAAGGCCGATATGAGGAAGTCTCTTCCAACAGATGATACATTCCTTCATGGTTTGAGAGAGTGGAATGAATAACAGTAAGTGCTAAACTGGTTCAAAACAGGAAACAGACAGCAGTGTCTCAGAATTGGCCTGTTCCCCAGAGATAAAAGTTTTGCACGTTATTATGCTACATCTATAACCTGCTTATTATAACCTCGTCATGGTTTGTAGTTTTAATTCTGCCATGGCATGACTAAAACACATATACACTGAACAAGCATATAATGAACTTTCATATAGGAAAATAATTTATCTGTGTTGTTTTGTGGATTCATTGTGAAAGTAAAACATAATTTGCATGGAAACTATGTATACTGCAACATATAGGGGGAGAGCGGGGCACGTAACACTTTTTGACTTTCTCAAATTGTGTGAATCCACTTCGTGTTCAGAGTATAATTTTGTATCCACAGTAATTTCACACTTGTCTAGTACAAATATGTCGCTTTGTTTCATAAATACAGTGTATACGTTTTTCTTTATTTACCCTCAAAAATTGGAAGTGAAATGTGACAACATGCCCCGTACATTGGGGTGGGGTACATTGTAACAGCTGAGGGGCACGTTGTAACATGACCATTTGACAGCCTAAAATGTGATCTGATCTTGTGAAAAAATATATACAAAACAAACTAAAATATTTTGTCAATAAAATAAAATGATTATTTATTTGAAATAAAATAATGGCGTTTTTTAATAATTAAAAGTCATCTGATTTTTGAGTTTGACAATGAACGTATTGCAACCATGCCTGGGACGGCCCATACAATCAAGCCAAAATGCTTTCCATATTTTGAAATAATAATTTCTGAACAAACAATGATATAGTCTTTATTCACCTGTTTCTCGTCGTTTCTCATTAAAATGTGTTAAAGTTAATAGTGTGAATAACATCGCTAATGTCATAGAATAGCACGGCAGGGCAGATTGTAACGCAGTGTTACAACTTACCCCATCTGAGCAACTTTCATTTAAAACCGGTTAGTGTCTATTGCTAGTTATCGAAGCATTAAAAAACTGATAAATAACAGATTGGAGATTAAAATAATAGCAGATTTGTCATTTTAAATTAGTAATAAGAATTGAGATGAAAAATTTACTTAAGCCAGAAATATAATTTTACTAAGGTAAAATAAATGTTCAGCGATATCTTCAAAAGACTTTTGAATTTTGGCGCACTTTTTTTCTCTATATAATGTTGATATGGTAACTAGTAAATACTGTAAATTTGGTTATGCTATCATGTGTGGAAATATTTAAAAACGTGTGTTACAACTAACCCCGCGTTACTTTGTGCCCCGCGCTCCCCCTACTATTTATAGAAGGGCATTGTAACAGCGGTTTTCATTTATTCTTAAGAAATCAAGATAGTTTGTAAAGCTGAAACATTGCAATAGGTCAGACATCAGACTGCCAGAAGTCAGAAACTGTCCCCCTACTTCCACATTTCTATATATAGAGGGGTGAGAGCCAGAAAGGTGTAAATGACATTTCACCAACTTTACAGGAGAACCAAAACAAAGATTTTACCAATTTTGATCTGACTTTGTGTATTGTTTATAATAAAAATTTGTACACTCATGGATGACAGTACTTTTGCCAATAGAAAGAGCTCTTTAAGAGCTTTCATTTGATATATATATATCTCCATTTCACCAAAACAGTTACTTACGCCCTTCTGGTTCTCACCCCTACGGAACTTGACTATGACTTCAAATCCAGTCAGAGGACATCAGACCTTTTTGATTTTGAGATGATTTTATAACGCATACTATTTTCATTTGTCACATGCTCCCAGCCATTAAATGTCTAATAACCAGTTTTCTCTGTGACTGCTGACAAAGTCAGCAAGTGTATGATGTTCTGTGTTTTACAATGTGTTTAGATTTTAAAGTTGTGTAGTGTATACCAGCCCTAAAGCAGTTTTAGTGTGAATCTCCAAGACTGATTAGGGATGGTTTGTACATCTAAATCTAAATGACCTGCATTTAGATTATGTGTTCAGATGTATTTGAATATATGGCCAGGGTGAACAAAAACTGTGCCTTGAACCATTACCACATCGGCCGAGCAAACCGCACCCATTTCCTCCCCATGACATGGCAGTTCAAGCTGCAACGTTTCCACTTTCAAAGCATTTACATCACCACAGAGTAAATATCATCAGCCTTTGTGGATAATACTGTGGATAAAAAGACAGGCGCTGAAGTGTAGCTTAATTACAGTTTTATTAATAAAGTTGCTCACAGACTTTAGAACCTAAGGTTAGTCCAAAATGAGGGGTCATCTATTGTACTGATGTGCAGGCCACACCTCTGTGTTATTTATGCTAGTGCTATTTAAGGATGTGACATTATTAGCACAACCTTGTGTAGGTGTCTCCTCTGCCAGAAAGAAACTAGTGTGAAATCTCATTTACACTGACTGCTGTATGCTGCCTACAGTAGCCTCCAGAAGTTCCTCAAAACAATCTTTACTTCAATATATAGGAGTTTTTAAACAATTTTTTTAGTTTTTGGCAGCAAAGAGTGGGTTGCTAAATAAAAAAATTCATGCTGGTCAGTTCATTATATTCAGCCTTTTTAATGTGCTTAAATACACTAGGCACTCGTGTTATATTCACTTCAATGTTAATTTTAAGTCAGACTAAAACAATAATTGGTCTTTCTAAAATGTCATGTAAACAGTTTGGTCTCGTACCATACAAGCTTTTGTGAAGTCGAACTCCACAACCCAAACACATTCATTAGACTACAATTGGCCTTGCCCACACTGAAAGAAAAAAGTGATGCACAATGTGCATTGACTATTGTGTGTTTTATCCCAGAGGATTGACAAAATCAATAAACTCGAAAGACCTGTAGATTAGAAACAAACAACTTCCATGAACAAATGTCTGTGCTCTTTGACTGACTCTGAACACTGTTGTCATAACCATAATCACATCTATAATCATGCCCATTGTGGACTTGGTGATGGAGGTCCCGGAGTCCATGACAGATGAGCAGAGCCATGCTGACCGCAAGAGCTAGCAAGACAAGCCCCGTCACTCAGCATCGTGCCTAGAGTCAGCCAGGCGAACCGACCAAACTGCAACAAAGAGCCTTTTCATTCTTCTTTCCTGTTAGCAGCACTCGCCAGCCCTCCAGGCTAAGCTTGTGTGACCCAAGGACATGGCAAAAAAAAGCAGAAATTAGCTCTTCAGAGTCATCAAAATCCAAGTATGCCTCTTCGTAGTCCTCAGTTTTTACCAGTAAATACGCTACCAGACTAGCGTCTAGTTATTGAGCTGGTCCTTGTTGTAATATTTAGCCTGATGTTGTAATATGTTAGACGGAATTAAAATGTCTGAAAGTAAGCTTGAGTGAATATTGATGCATTAGATCAGGGATGGGCAACTTCGGTCCTGGAGGGCCACTGTCCTGCAGAGCTTAGCTCCAACCCTAATCAAACACACCTGAACCAGCTAATCAAGATCTTCAAGATCAGTAGAAAGCTACAGGCAGGTGTGTTTGATTAGGGTTGGAGCTAAACTCTGCAGGATAGTGGCCCTCCAGGACCGAAGTTGCCCATCCCTGCATTAGATAATATTGACCGCTACTGTACATGCATTATGAGTCAATGACGTCTTCATTAGGCCAAAGCTGGGAGTGTATTAACAGTGACTGGAAATTCAAGAGCATTGCTCAAACATTTTATGCAAGACAAAATGTTAAACCCCAGTAACAAATTTACTTAAGGAAGCTTGGGGAAATATTGATGCCTTCGTTTGTATTGACTTAGGCCTATAATGTATATATGCATGTAAGTCAGTAATGATGTCTTTATTTGTCAATCCCTGAGAGTGTTTCATCAGTTCGCCTGCTCGTGAAAAATCCTGTTAAAAAACATCCTGTTAAAAAAACGGCAAAAAGTCTGGTAACAGTTTCCAGATGGATTCCATTAAATTACAGAAAATATACATTTCACAAAAATACAATATTTATGCAAAAACTAAAAATACAGAATATATTTTACAGTGAAAATTAATTAAATTACAGTATATTACTGTTGATAGTTGTTTTTAAACTATGGAAAAACAGGTAATGTATGTCAAATTACATAGAAAAACAACCAACTTTCAGGTTAAATCGCCATAAATTTAAGGTTTTAACAAGTTATTTTATAAAACTGCTCTGTCAATCTACAGGAAATTACTTTTAAAGTACAGTTTTTCCATGTACAATAACTAAGAAATAATTTATAAAAATGCAGACATGCAATGCAAGACATTTTTTTTTTTAAAAAGCTTGTATATTTACAGGATTAATCCTTCTTTTTACAGAAACTATCTCATAACTTCAACCAATCTCTGTAAATTAAAAGGTATTTAGAAGTCATTTTATGTGTACCTAGAATAATTTAGTTAAAATACAGATATTATTAACTACAATAACTACAAGACTGGGGCAGTCGTGGCCTAATGGATAGAGAGTCGGACTTGTAACCCGAAGGTCGTGGGTTTGAGTCTCAGGTCTGGCAGGGATTGTAGGTAGGGGGAGTGAATAACCAAAACTCTCTCCACCCTCAATACCATGAGGTGAGACCCTTGAGCAAGGCACCGAACCCCCAACTGCTCCCTGGGCGCTGCAGCATTGGCTGCCCACTGCTCCAGGTGTATGTTCACTACTGTGTGTACACTTGGATGGGTTAAATGCAGAGCACACATTCCGAGTATGGGTCACCATACTTGGCAATACACCACTTACCTTTCCAATAACCAAGAAATGTTGTATAAAAATGTAGTAAATTCGTAATACAAAGACAGATGTCTGTAGATATACATTTTAATCGTTCATTTTCCAGAAATATTACAGTTTAAAATGTTTGGACAGTAGAGAAGTGAGCATAGTTACCTAGAAATTAAAAAATAGCAACATTGTCAGCCAATTTCTGTAAAATGAATAATGTATTTTGTACCTATTAAAAGGAACCTGCGCATTCACAGTTTTAGTCATTGTACAGAAGCATTGTATGTCAAGTTAAATGAATAAAAAAAATTACAGGAAATACATTTAGTACATAATTTAGAACATACAAAAATACCTACATTAAAAGGCAATTGCTGTATACCTTTATACATTTACAATGATACTTTATCCAAAGCAACATACAAAGTACCAGTTATTCTAACACAGTAGACATAGCAGGATTGTTTTTATTTTTTTATATAAACAGAAAGAGTTAGTATTAAAGGGATAGTTCACCAAAAAAAGAAAATTGCCCTATGATTTACTCACCCTCAAGTCATCCTTGGTGTGCAGTATATGACTTTCTTCTTTCAGATGAACACAATCTGAGTTATATTAATAAACATCCTGGCTCTTCCAGGCTTTGAAATGGCAATGGCTGAGTTTCAAGATCAAAAAAGTGCATCCATCCTTCATAAACATACTCCATATGGCTCCAGGGGTTCATAAAGGCGAACCATATTTTACACTTTATAAAGTAAAAAAAAAAGAAAAAAAAAGCTCCCGGCAAAACACTACGTCATGACATAGAAAGCTACATCGAGCAAGTTATGCTTAAGTCAAATCTGTACGGCTGTTTGACCTGAAAGTTAGTTATTTTACTTTATAAAGTGTAAAATATGCTTTGCTTCAGAAGGCCTTTAAAAAACCCACTGGAGCCATGTTGAGTACGTTTATGATGAATGGATGCACTTTTTTGAGCTTCAAAAACATGGCAGCCATTCACTGCCATTATAAAGCCTGGAAGATCCAGGATGTTTATTGATATAACTCCGATTGTAAATGTCCAGGATAGATGCAATTTTCATAATCAGCGATCCAATATGTCATGACAGTTTACTGACAACCTCAAGCCTCAAGATATATGTTTCACTTTTCATCAGAACACAAAGATGATATCAGTTATTTTTACTTATAAGATTAACATAGGCACTTATACATCCATAATATAAGCATAGGCGAGAATGTGTGCCCAGAATGTGAATGCAACGCTTTTTAATTGCAAATTAAGACCGTGACAATGGTGGACCAATTTCTATACTTCTTAATAAAATATACGTTACTATGTATACATGTAACTTGCAGGGTTTAAGTTTGAAAAACTGACCTGTACTTCCAGATGAGCAAAGACTTTATATACTCTCGAACAGACTTTGATCTGAATAAGTTTACTAAACTTGTTTTGAGTCTTTTGAGGTCAACTGATCTTTCTTAGAAAGTGAAAATTGAAAGATGCTGCTGCAGTTTTCAGTGTTTTGCCCTTTAGCTCTCACACCAATTATGTGACTGAACACCAATTAGAAAAGCTAATTTTAGCTTCGAAACTAAGTTACACTTAACAACACAAATGTGCAGCCACAAAATATGTTGTATGAAAGACTTACCTCAGTCGGTTGGCATGATGTTTGCTGTAGTATAGTCCGAATTTGTTGTAGTTGGCGAAACAGCCTTACACTGAAGAAAGAGCGCGTTATTTTCTCATATTCAAATCTTTCCCTAGCTGTTCAGCTGCCGCGCAGAACAGCCAATCATCGTGGGCGGCGCTAAATTGGCGGCAAATTTGAATTTGCGTTATCTTGCGAGCGAGCGCGCGCTCGCACACACACACACACACACACACATGCTAACTACACTAAACCTACCATCACGGAAAACAATACCAAATAATAATTAAAATTAGCATTTTTTTGCAAGACAAGGTTAAAAGATTAGCCTAATGCATAATTTCCAGTACATGTACTGTATGTACAAACACTATTATTTGACCTTAAAAACCTCACTTTAACCCTTACATGATTAACAATCTTCAATGGCAATAAAAATTATTTGACTGAATGATTTGTGGTTAAAAAAATCCCCTATTTTTGCAGGAATAATCCGTAATGTTAAACAGCATTTTATGTAAAATTACACATTACTCTGTGAAAATACCGAAAATTTCAGTTTTAAAAAATGAAAATTTTATGTAATACCGAAATACAAGCAATTATCTGTAAATTTATTGTTGGAACTTTAAAATACTGAAAATATCTGTAAAACAATGGCATTTCATCGTATAATGAAAAAATAGGAATATTCTGTTAAAAAATACAGACAATTACCTGTAAAATGACATTTATTTTCAACAATGAAGAAGAGGGGAGGCGGAAGAATGCCAGAAGAATTGTCACAGGGATGGGGCAATGACTGCTGCTTTATACACGCTCAGCAATTATTGACAGCACTGAATGATTATAAGCTCCTCCCAAACCTACGTTTGGAACTTCATTTTCATTTGTGACTCTTGAAATTCAAGTGTTGCCAGTATTGTTCAAACATTTTTATGTTAAACATAAATAGAACTTATTAAGTAAGCTTGAGTACATATTCATACACATTATGCTAAATATGCAGTCAATGACGTCTCCATTTGGTGAAATCTGGGAGCATATCATCTGTGAATCTGGAAATGTACCAGTATTGTTCAAAGATTTGTTTATGCAAGTCATTCTTGTATGGAATGCGGATTTGTAGGATATGTCCAGAAAGGGAAGGGGAAAGGGAAGTGGTGTGGCCAAGTATGGTAGCCCATACTTGGAATTTGTGCTCTGCATTTAACCCATCCAAGTATACACACAGTAGTGAACATACAGCTGGAGCAGTGGGCAGCCCAGGGAGCAGTTGGGGGTTCGGTAGTCTCAGCCTCAGACGCCACGCCCACGGACCGTTGGCTAAACGTCTAAAGGTCGTTTAGGCACACTTGGCACACTTTTTTGGAAACACTTCAAGAATGTTGAAGTCAGAATATGACTGGTTGAATTAAACCGGATTCCGGGAGACGCGAGTTTCGCGTTTATTTTCGTTCCGCCGGGAAACAGATGCCGTGGCGCCAAACCCCCTCGAGAAAGAAGAGAGCCGTCTTGTTTACAACTGTGACGACGAATGCTTATCGGAGTCAACTAAATGCTGGATTTTCAAAAGTATGTGAAATAGTTAAAGTTTGCGGCATTGAATATTTAAAATACATCCGAGAGTTTTACACACCGGTCTTATTGTGGCAACATTTCCACGACCCGAAACATGAAGCTAAACGAAACGATCTATGATTGGTTGTTTGGCATGTCGGTCAAACAGACTCATGGGCGGGCCTTGGCCAATGAAAGCTGACATTTATTCCAGACCTTCTGCCATCAGTCTTGGGGTTCGGTGCCTTGCTCAAGGGTCTCACCTCAGTCAAGGTATTGAGGATGGAGAGAGTGTTGGTCACTCACTCCCCCACCTACAATCCCTGCCGGACCTGAGACTCAAACTCACGACCTTCGGGTTATAAGTCCAACTCCCTATCCATTAGGCCACGACTGCCGATCCAACATAATATCTCTCATGTCCTTTGGAAATGTAATAGGTTATGGATTACAAGTTACTCTACTTAAAATGCAATAAGTAGTGTAACTTTTCAATCACTTTATTAAAGTAATATAACTGATTACATTTGATTACTTTTTAATTACTTTTCTAAATTTCTAATGCTGCTCAGGGTGTGTGTGTGTGTGTGTGTGTTCACTCCTGTGTTTGTGCACTTGGATGGGTTAAATGCACAGCACAAATTCCGAGTATGGGTCATCATACTTGACCACACGTCACTTCACTTTCACTAAATTTGTTTATGTCTGGCTGCGCAAATCGTGCTTTCTGAATGAGGGACAATTCAAGGCAGGTTTTGTTCAAGGATGGATCAGTACCCATTGTTCATGATCAGCTGCACCTCCAGAAGAGGCAAGTCTCACATTTTATTTTTTTATGATTATTTGCGAATCGCGTTTGCTCTTCCACAGAAGAGAGGGGCGGAGTGAGCAGAGCTCATTAATATGTAAAGAGATATGCACTGAGAGATGCTGTGAACAGAGCTGTTTTTGACAAGGTAAAAAGGGTGTTGTTTTACACGACCACTGAGACCATTTCAAGAAAACCTTAAAGAAACTTGAGGAAAATGGGCATCCGATGTCCCCTTTGAAGCACAGCCACCACAAAATCAGACTTACTTTCAAATGATTCTGAGGTTAAATACAGATTTATCATAACAAGAAATAGTTTAATAGCTATGATACTGTTTTTGAAATCAAATCTTTGCATAGCTATGACAGGAAACACTGGAATCTAACAATGCCTTAGAAAAAAACAATTAATCTTAAAAAAATAAAGCATAGCTATACATAAACCCTAGGAAATATAAAAGTTATCGGATAAGCATGTTATAAACTTCTGAAACATTGGTGCGTCATATTTTAGAGCATTCACTGCAGTTTATGAAAGAACTCAATTAAATCTGTATGTGGGAGTGTGTGTGAAAAAATCAGATGTAACCCCCTTTATAATCATTAACATTTTCATAAGTAAACTGTAATTTAATTACACATTTTTTGTAATTAACTGTAACTGTGTAACGGTATGTCTCCCCAGGGAACACAGGAAGCGGGAATTTCAACGAAAGTTACTTTAATTACAAAGGGCAGTGTGAGACAACGTTTCCAAGCAAAGGTTACAATTAAGATAGGACAATGAAACTCTAGAAACTAAAGTCTTATAAAGACATACAAACTAAGGAGCAAACGAGATTAGCACAAGTGAGCAGACTTAACGATGATTAACTAATAATGAACTAATGATAAGAACCGGAACAAAACCAAATAAGGGCAAACAGGAAACTGAGAAGACATTACAATTACTTTTATTTTGTAATTAAATTACATAATTCCATTTCATGTAGCTAGTTACTCCCCAACACTGCTCATGTCTTATTATATTGTCTGACATCAAACCAGACCAGAATGCAGTCCAACTCACACAGTTTTTGCTAAACCTGTTTGCATTAAAGAGAATCCGATCAGTCATGTCATGAGACTGTATGGCTGAATTCAGCTAAATCTAAGTCCACTGTAAATACCTTGTTAAAAATGCTATGCTGACAGCTAACTGAAACGATGAAGACTGGCTTGTCAACTTTTTGTTTGTGCCCCTTTTTCTTCAGGAAATGCCTATTCTCAATTTGAAATATACACAATGTGATGTCCTCAGTCAATTGTCCACAGCACTTGATCAAAACTGTACAGATTCTTGAAATTCCTGCGATGGACACACTAGAAGCGCCTCACAGTTCTTGCAGCATGACAGCTTGTGAAGGTCTATTGTTTGAGCAATGCCAATAAGCTTCAAAGAAATGTGCTAATGTAACCCAACACCTATCTCTCCATCATAGCCACACAAAGATACAATTGTTGATTCAGCGGATCATTTTCTGGCCTCCCGTAATGCCTTCCTCTGCATTCTATAGGGTGGGCGTGCAGGTGGTGGAGTAATTAAGGAATATTGCAAGGTGGGCTTATCAATAAATTAAAACAAGGGGGCAGAGTTTCTTTCAATTATTGATATGAAGTCTTATGTATCCTCACTCTTCTTCTGCCCAGGTGGTTACAGGTCACTGACTCCACAGAGGGTGATAGTCAGTGGGGGAGAAGAACAGGCAGATAACCTACAGTGTGAGGGCCACCGAGGCTTCTTGCACTTCTCGGTTAGTGATGAAAAGTGTATAAAGAGAGAAAGTAGAGGTAATGGAGAGGAAGTAGGTGAATGAAGACATTAAATGAGGGTGGAGTTGAGTAAATAAGCATTTACACTCCCATGTTCAGGTGTTTTGCTTTGATCCAAGTATAGTCCAGTCATGGTTTTGCTGAATATAACTATTACATTTAGTCATTTACATTTTATCCAAAGCGACTTACAAATGAGGACATTAGAAGCAATCAAAACCAACAAAAGAGCAACAACATGTACGTGCTATGACAAGTCTTGGTTAGCCTAATGCAGTACACATAGAAAGTGTTTTTTTGTTTTAAAAGAAAACGAGTAGATAGAATATAGAAAAAAGAAAGCTAGTGTTAGATTTTCAAGAAAAGCTAGCAGTTAGAGAATAAATATGCAATTAATAGAGGGTCAAATGTGTGTCAGATTTGTTTTTAACCATTTCTTGAAGACGGGTAAGGATTCAGCTGCTCGGATTGAGTTGGGCAGGTCATTCCACCAGATGGGAACAGTTAATGAAAAAGTCTGTGAAAGTGATTTTGTGCCTCTTTGGGATGGCACAATAATGCGTCGTTCACTTGCAGAACGCAAGCTTCTAGAGGGCACATAAGTCTGAAGTAATGAATTTAGTTAAAGGAGTGCAGAGCCAGCGGAGGTTCTGTAGGCAAACATTAATGCCTTGAATTTAATGCGAGCAGCTATTGGTAGCCAGTGCAAATTGATGAACAAAGGTGTGATGTGCGTTCTTTTCGGCTCATTAAAGTTTAATTTTGCAGCAGCATTTTGGATTAATTGTAGAGGTTTGATGGAATTGGATGGAAGACCTGCCAAGAGAGCATTGCAATAGTCAAGTCTGGACAGAACAAGAGCCTGAACAAGGAGTTGTGTTGCATGTTCCGAGAGAAAGGGCCTGATTTTTCTAATATTGTATAAAGCAAATCTGTAGGACCGGGCAGTTTTAGCAATGTGGTCTGAAAAATTCAGCTTATCATCAATCACAACTCCAAGATTTCTGGCTGTTTTTGAAGGAGTTATGGTTGATGAGCCTAACTGGAAGGTGAAATTGTGATGAAGTGAAGGGTTTGCTGAAACTACAAGCAGTTCTGTCTTAGCTAGGTTGAGATGAAGATGTTGGTCCTTCATCCAGCAAGAAATGTCTGATAGACATGCTGAGATGCGAGCAGCTATCGTCGGATCATCAGGATGGAATGAGAGCTAGAGTTGAGTGTCATCAGCATAGCAGTGATATGAAAAGCCATGTTTCTGAATGACAGAACATGATGATGCCATGTAGAAAGAAAGAGAAGTGGTTCAAGAACTGAGCCCTGAGGCACCCCAGTAGCTAGATGTTGCGACTTGGATACCCCACCTCTCCAAGATACCTTGAAGGACCTATCTGAGAGGTAAGACTCAAACCACTGGAGTGCGGTTCCTGAGCTGCCCTTTCTCAATAGGGTTGACAGGAGGATCTGGTGGTTGACCATATCAAAAGCAGAAGACAGATTCAGCAAGATAAGTAATGAAGACTTGGAAGCCACTCTTGCAAGTCTTAGGGCTTCAATAACTGAGAGCAAGGCAGTTTCGGTTGAGAGCTGTGTGTCATCGGCGTAGCAGTGATAGGAGAAGGCATGTGCATGTATGATGGGACCCAGTGATGTAGTGTATGTGGAGAAGAGGAGGGGTCCAAGAACCGATCCCTGAGGAACTCCAGTGACCAGTTGATGTGGTTTGGATACCTCCCCTCCCCAGGCCACCCTGAAAGACTTATCGGTGATATAGGATTCAAACCAGCGAAGTGGAATCCCAGTAATGCTTGTGATGAGAGGGTAGACAGGAGGATCTAATGATTGACAGTGTCAAAAGCAGCAGAAAGATCCAGCAGAATGAGGACTGATGACTTGAAATCGGCCTTTGCAATTCGCAGGGCTTCAGTGACTGGGAGTAGCGCAGTCTCTGTTGAATGGCCACTCCTGAAACCTGACTGTTTAGCATCCAGTTTGTTGTACTGTGAGAGAAACAGTGAGAGCTGGTTGAAGACAACTCGTTCGAGTGTTTTCGCTACGAATGGAAGGAGAGAGACAGGTCTGTAGTTATCTAAAAGAGAAGTGTTTAATGTAGTTTTTTTGAGCAGTGGGGTTACCCGAGCCTGCTTGAATGCTGTGGGGAAGATGCCTGTGAGGAGAGATGTGTTCATAATGTGTGTGAGTGCTGGTAAGAGTGTGGGAGAGATAGTTTGGAGAAGGTGTGAGGGGATTGGGTCGAGAGGACATGTTGTAGGATGGCTGGAGGGGAGAAGTTTGGATGCTTCTGCCTCGGTGAGGAGACAGAAGGAGAAGATGGGAGTTAGAGCAGTGGATGTGGTTGATTGGAGGTCCTGTGTTTGTGGAGTTGAGAACTGGTTACTGATTGTTCTAGTTTTGTCTGTGAAGAAAGTGGCAAAGTCATCAGCTGTTATCGAAGTGGTGGGAGGTGGAGGAGGGGGACAGAGGAGAGAATTAAATGTTCTGAAGAGACTACGCATGTCTGGAGCGCTGTTGATCTTGTTGTGGAAATGTGAGGATTTGGCAGTGTGGACTTCAGTAGAGAAAGATGAAAGCAAAGACTGATACCTACTCAGGTCCGACGGATCGTTTGATTTGCGCCATTTTCTCTCTGCCACTCTGAGTTTGGTGCGATGCTCACGAAGAACATCGGATAACCAGGGGTTAGAAGGGGCAGCCTGTGCTGGCCTGGAGGAGAGAGGACAGATGTCGTCTAGACAAGAGGTTAAGGTAGAGCATAAAGTGTCAGTAGCTGCATTCACATCCAGAGATGAGAAATGGGTAGGCGAGGGAAGAGAGGAGGATACTACAGAGGAAAGAAGGGAGGGGCAAAGGGAGCGTAGGTTACGTCTGAAAGTAACCGGTAAGGGAGTTGGTGGCACCCGGGTAGCAAAATGTAAAGTAAATGTAATGAAGAAATGGTCAGAGATATGTAGTGGTTGTACCAGAATGTTACAGTTTGGTTGCACCAGGTGCCCCAAACTGCTCCCCGGGCGCCGCAGCATAAATGGCTGCCCACTACTCCGGGTGTGTGTTCACGGTGTGTGTGTTCACTGCTGTGTGTGTGCACGTTGGATGGGTTAAATGTAGAGCACGAATTCCGAGTATGGGTCACCATACTTGGCAGTATGTCATTTCACTTCAAATTAAGCTAGGAGTGAATGGAAGTCTGTAGCATAAGGCCTGTCTAGGTGAATGTTGAAATCACCGAAGACTAAGAGTGGAGTGCCATCCTCCATGAAAGAAGACAGCAGCCCGTCCAGCTCCTCTAGGAAGGTGGCTAGAATTTGGCCAGGGGGACGGTAGATTACCACAATCTGGAGTTTTATAGGAGCTGTTACAGTAATGACATGAGATTCAAATGAGTCATGGTTGTCTAGGGGAGAGTGGGTTGAGTATTTCCAATTGTTTGAAATGAGCACACCAGTGCCCCCGCACCGGCCAACTTGCCTTGGGGTTTGAGAGAAAGAGAAATTGTGAAAGAGAGCAGCTGGGGTTGCTGAGTCTTCTGGACGAATCCAGGTCTCAGTCAAGCCCAAGATGCTGAGTGTGGAATGTAAGGAAAAAGCAGAAATGAAGTCAGCTTTGTTGACAGTTGACTGGCAATTCCAGAGACCCACAGAGAAAGAAAGAGGTGCAGTGGAAGATGTAGAGATAGGGCGCAGGTTAGCCGGGTTACGTAGCCTTCTGGATGTGTTTTTATAGCGAGGTTGAGAGAGAACCGGTATGGTTTGGAAACACATGATAGAGGTGGAAGGATAGAAGATAGGAAAGGAGAGTGT
The DNA here is from genome assembly GCF_936440315.1 of Barbus barbus. Taxonomy (NCBI): domain Eukaryota; kingdom Metazoa; phylum Chordata; class Actinopteri; order Cypriniformes; family Cyprinidae; genus Barbus; species Barbus barbus. The sequence goes on along the minus strand of NC_136734.1, from coordinate 19,943,358 downwards.
GTGAGGGAAGATAGAAATGATACTTAAGTGTTTGCTCGGTGTCCTTGCTCGGTTAAAGTCCCGCAGGAAAAAATCATCGGTCTTTACACCCGTTGATCTTCACACGAGGAGGCTGAGCACGACGGATGAACGCTTCCGCAAACGCTTCCGCGTCAGCGCTCGGACATCAAATAAATACAGTCTAGGAAACTAGAGTGAAAACAGCTGTGGCCGGCTTCTGATCAGCCCAGCCAATAAGGTTAAAGGACTGCTAATAGCTCAAGACGAAACTAAACACATAAAGGACTGCTAATAGCTCAAGACGAAACTAAACACTTCGCACAATCACACAGACTCGTTCTTAGCTGAGGCGCAAATTATTCTAATTACCAGTAAGTGCAGACAAACATACAAACCCGATTCCAAAAAAGTTGGGACACTGTACAAATTACGAATAAAAAGAAATGCAATAATTTACAAATGTCATAAACTTATATTTTATTCACAATAGAATATAGATAACATATCAAATGTTGAAAGTGAGACATTTTGAAATGTCATGCCAAATATTGGCTCATTTTGGATTTAATGAGAGCTACACATTCCAAAAAAGTTGGGACAGGTAGCAATAAGAGGCCGGAAAAGTTAAATGTACATATAAGGAACAGCTGGAGGACCAATTTGCAACTTATTAGATCAATTGGCAACATGAATGGGTATAAAAAGAGCCTCTCAGAGTGGCAGTGTCTCTCAGAAGTCAAGATGGCAAGAGGATCACCAATTCCCCCAATGCTGCGGCGAAAAATAGTGGAGCAATATCAGAAAGGAGTTTCTCAGAGAAAATTTGCAAAGAGTTTGAAGTTATCATCATCTACAGTGCATAATATCATCCAAATATTCAGAGAATCTGGAATAATCTCTGTGCGTAAGGGTCAAGGTCGGAAAACCATACTGGATACCTGTGATCTTCGGGCCCTTAGACGGCACTGCATCACATACAGGAATACTACTGTAATGGAAATCACAACATGGGCTCAGGAATACTTCCAGAAAACATTGTCGGTGAACACAATCCACCGTGCCATTCGCCGTTGCTGGCTAAAACTCTATAGGTCAAAAAAGAAGCCATATCTAAACATGATCCAGAAGCGCAGGCATTTTCTCTGGGCCAAGGCTTATTTAAAATGGACTGTGGCAAAGTGGAAAACTGTTCTGTGGTCAGACGAATCAAAATTTGAAGTTCTTTTTGGAAAATTGGGACGCCATGTCATCTGGACTAAAAAGGACAAGGACAACCCAAGTTGTTATCAGCGCTCAGTTCAGAAGCCTGCATCTCTGATGGTATGGGGTTGCATGAGTGTGTGTGGCATGGGCAGCTTACACATCTGGAAAGGCACCATCAATGCTGAAAGGTATATCCAAGTTCTAGAACAACATATGCTCCCATCCAGACGTTGTCTCTTTCAGGGAAGACCTTGCATTTTCCAACATGACAATGCCAGACCACATACTGCATCAATTAAAACATCATGGCTGCGTAGAAGGAGGACCCGGGTACTGAAATGGCCAGCCTGCAGTCCAGATCTTTCACCCATAGAAAACATTTGGCACATCATAAAGAGGAAGATGCGACAAAGAAGACCTAAGACAGTTGAGCAACTAGAAGCCTGTATTAGACAAGAATGGGACAACATTCCTATTCCTAAACTTGAGCAACTTGTCTCCTCAGTCCCCAGACGTTTGCAGACTGTTATAAAAAGAAGAGGGGATGCCACACAGTGATAAACATGGCCTTGTCCCAACTCTTTTGAGATGTGTTGATGCCATGAAATTTAAAATAAACTTATTTTTCCCTTAAAATTATACATTTTCTCAGTTCAAACATTTGATATGTCATCTATGTTGTATTCTGAATAAAATATTGAAATTTGAAACTTCCACATCATTGCATTCTGTTTTTATTCATAATTTGTACAGTGTCCCAACTTTTTTGGAATCGGGTTTGTATAAACCTCAACGAAAATGCAGAGTAGAAATAGGTAGGAAACGAACTATTCCTTCCTAGCAGCAAGTAAATAATTTAAACAACAGAACTGCGACCAAGTATTCCAACACTTACGCGAGCTGCCGTCCGTCTCTTCTGGTGACTAATCGGCTTTCCCGATTAGTCACCCAACTGCAGGAGAAATGGCTTGAAGGAGATGAGATGGAATAGGATCAAGTGGACAAGTAGTAGGATGACTGGAAAGGATGTAGTAACATAACTGGAAAGGATGAGTTTAGAGACTTCTGCCTCAGAGAGTGGAGAGAAGGATGTGAATGAGTGTATGTTTGCTGGTAAAATGTATTTGACAGATTGAAGTGTGGAAAATTGTGCAGTGAGGTTTGTAATTTTATTAATGAAGTATGTGGCAAAGTCATCAGTTGTTAGGGTTGATAGCAACAATGGAAATTATGTAAGGCTGCTATTCATTGACAATAAAGCTCAGCTTTCAACACTATAGTCCCCATCAAGCTGGCATCTAAACTCACAGACCTCGGCCTAAACTCCTCACTCTGTGACTGGATTCAAGACTTCCTCACCGGCAGACCTCAAGTGGTGAAAGTTGGCCAGTTCACCTCAAACTCCATCACTCTGAACATAGGAGCCCCACAGGGCTGTGTCCTGAGTCCCCTGCTCTACTCTCTCTACACGCACGACTGCGTGCCCTCTCACAGCTCCACATCTATTGTCAAATTCGCTGATGATACTGTGGTTCTGGGCCTCATCTCCAACAACGATGAGACCGCATACTTGGATGAGGTAGAGAGTCTCACATCATGGTGCCAGGACAACTGTCTCTCTCTGAATGTGAGCAAAACTAAAGAGCTGATCATGGACTTTAGGAAGAGACAGCAGCAGCCCTACACTCCTCTTATGATCAGTGGGACCCCTGTGGAGAGGGTGAGCAGCTTCAAGTACCTCGGTGTAAACATCTCCGAGAACCTGACTTGGACTACACACATCCAAACACAGGTTAAGAAAGCCAGGCAAAGACTGTACCATCTGCGACAGCTGAGGAAATTCAGGGTCTCACCAGCAATCCTGAAAACTTTCTATTCAGGGACCATAGAAAGTGTATTGACTCAGTGCATCTCAGTGTGGTATGGAAACAGCTCCAATCAGGACTGCAAAGCACTACAGAGAGTTGTGCGCTTAGCTGAGCGCATCTCAGGGTCTGCTCTCCCCTCTCTGCAGGACATCTACCTCAAACGCTGCAAAAATAGAGCTGTTAAAATCTTCAAGGACTCAAATCACCCTGGTAACCAGCTATTCACTTTGCTTCCATCTGGTAAGCGCTTCCGTAGCCTGATGGCAAAAACTGAGAGACTTAGGAGGAGCTTCTTCCCCCAGGCCATCAGGCTCCTAAACTCTAACTCTGTGTCATAACATCACTTGACTCCATGTAAATATCACTATATCAATAAGCTATTCATAATTTTTCTCTACCTCATATTGCTGCTATTTATATACCCTGTACAACTTTTTTGCACATTATTTTTGCACATTCCTCTTATTACTATTTAAGTCAACAACATACTGACCTGCACATTTATATTTATATTTTTTATCTTATCTTTTTATTTTATTTTATTTTTTCTACTTTTCTTCTCTTAATATTTGTATACTTTATAATTGCACTGTCCTTGGAGCGGACCTGACCTACATTTCACTGCTGGTTATACTCTGTATAATTGTGTATGTGACAAATAAAACTCTTGAATCTCTTGAATCTTGAATCTTGAATAAAGGAGGGGAAGGACAAAGGAGGGAGGAAAATGTTTTAAAGAGTATGCGAGAGTTAGGTGAATTGTTAATTGTGTCATGATAGTATGTACTTTTAGCAGTGGAGACATCAGGCATCTATGATCTCAGCACAAGAGTAGTTTCTCATAAGTGTCAGGTTGGGTAAATTTATTGGTATGTTTACAGTAAATTTACACAAAATTCATAACTGAGGCTTGAATTCAGGGAAAGCAGCACTGTGTTGATATAATACAAAGGAATTTTCCATATTTTCACAGGTTTTTATATATATATTTTTACCAGTATTTTGAATTAGGCATTGCCTCATGTTCAGTATATATATATATATATATATATATATATATATATATATGTGTGTGTGTGTGTGTGTGTGTGTCCAGTGTTACATATCTGTGCATTGCAAAAGTATTAGTAATTAATTTAAAGGTGAAATTTGAGACCATCTGTGCAGAGGTGTTTTCAGTCAGTACAATGACTATCAAATGTCAGTACGTGACCTGTTTTATTCAAAGAACAGGGATCTATCAAAGTCTGATCATGTTTGTGGAAATGAATCATGTCATGAGCAAAGGAGATTACGGAGAACATCGGCAAAAGAGTTTATGTTGCTGATCAGGCTAGAAAAGGTTACAAAACTATCTCTAAAAAGTTTGGAGTCCACAAATCCACAGACAGATTGTGTGAATATTTAGGAAATTTAAAACCACTGTTACCTTCCCGAGAAGTGGTCGATCAACAAAGATCACTCCAAAGCAGAACGTGTAATAGTCTGCGAGGTTGCACAAGTTCCCAGGGTAACTTCTAAGCAACTAAAGGCCTTTCTCACACTGGCTAATGTTAATGTTCATGACATGAGCCCACCATCAGGAGAACACTGAGCAACCATGGTGTGCAAGGCAGAGTTGCAAGCAGGAAGCAAATTGCTTGCTTAAGATCATGTGGACAAGCCAGAGGATTACTGGAGAAAGGTTTAATATATGGATGAAACCAAAATAGAATTTATTGGTTTAAATGAGAAGCTATTATGTTCGCAGAAAAGAACACACTGCATTCCAGCTGAAGAATCTTATCCCATCTGTGAAACATGGTGGTGGTAGTATCATGGCTTGGGCCTGTTTTGCTGCATCTTGGCCAGGAAAGCCTGCTATCATTGATGGAACAATGAATTCTGAATTATACCAGCAAATTCTAAAGGAAAACATCAGGACATCTGTTTAAGAACAGAGTCTCAAGAGAATGTGTATCTTGCAGCAAGACAACAACCCCAAGCACACAAGAATGCCAAAGAATGGTTAACCAAAGAATGGTTAAAGAAGAACAAAGTTAATGTTTTGGAATGGTTAATGTTTTGGAGTCAAAGTCCAGACCTTAATCCAATTAAAATGTTGTGGAAGGACCTAAGCAATCAGTTCATAGGAGGAAACCAACATCACAGAGTTTAAGTGGTTCTGCACTAAGGAAAGGGCTAAAACTCCTACATGTTATTGTGCAGGACTGATCAGCATTTACAAGAAACTTTACCTTCGGTTACTGCAGCAAAAAGGGGTCACACCAGATACTGAAAGCATAGATTTGTCATGAATCAGAACTCTGTGGCTCTCTCCGATGTCCACCGGAGGGCACCCTCACCTGAGTATTGACTTTTCCGGACTACATTTCCCATGCACCCTTTCAGAGACTACTCACCTGCACAGGTGTCCCCCATTATCCACCACTACTTAAACAGCACTCACACTCACACTCATTGCGAAGTCTTGTTTTTGCCCTGGCTGACATTTCTGAGCATTTACGCTGTGATTCTGTGTCCCTTTTGTGTATGATCTTGGACTGTTTGACTACTGTTGATTCTCTGCCGCCTGCCCTTATGATCTTGCTCTTTGGAACTCCGACTGTTTTGCTGCCTGCCCTGACTCCTGCCCGGTATCGTTTCTGCCTCTGATATTCCTGCTATTGTTGATTGAACACTGCCTGTTTGACCCTGCTTTTGATTATTAAAGTTATCTGCAAATGGATCCACATGCTTCTGGTGGCCATCACTACAGGCACCATCGCATTCGTCCAACAATGCCCAACCTGCAATATGTCCAAATCATCACATCACATCAACAGAGGCTGGGTTGTTACAGCCTCTGCCCGTTCCACAACGTCCATGGTCTCATATTGCCATTGACTTTGTTACCGACCTTCCCAACTCCAGAAGTCACACAACCATTCTAACCGTGATCGACCGATTCTCCAAGGCATGCCGACTCATACCCTTGCCAAAACTACCCACAGCCTTCGAGACCGCAGAGGTACTGTTAGAACAGGTTTTCCATTTCTATGGACTTCCCGAAGACATTGTTTCAGACCAGGGACCACAATTCACGTCACTAGTATGGAAATCCTTCTGTCAACAACTTAACATCAACGTCAGTCTCACCTCAGGTTACCATCCACAATCCAACGGTCAGGTGGAGAGACTCAACCAAGAAATAACCCGTTTTCTAAGATCCTACTGCCATCAAAACCAGAATGATTGGAGCCGGTTCCTGATCTGGGCCGAATACGCCCAGAATTCGCTCCGCAAACCCTCAACCAGACTCGCCCCATTCCACTGTGTTCTCGGCTTCCAGCCGCCTCTGTTTCCCTGGTCAGGAGAACCCTCTGAACTCCCTGCAGTCAACGACTGGCTTACAAGGAGCGAGAACACTTTGGATGCACCCCATGTGCATCTACAACGAGCTGTACGACGAACTAGTGAACAAGCTGATCGCCGGAGAAAGGAGGTACCAGAATATGTCCCTGGACAATGGGTCTGGCTCTCCGCTAGAGACTTACGACTCCGACTGCCCAGCAAGAAATTAAGTCCCATGTATGTAGGTCCATTCAAAATACTCAGACAAATCATTCCAGTTTCATATGTCACTTCAACAAATTCCTTGTATGTGTAAACATACTTGGCCAATAAAGCTCATTCTGATTCTGATTCTGATTCTCATTCTGATATCATTCAGCTTTACCTGCCAATTATCGTATCTCACCCACCTTTCATGTCTCCCTGCTTAAGCCTGCCGGTGGTCCCAGAGGAGAGAGGGACCAGGAAGAGGTCGCTGATGAGAGGACGGAGGCTTACCGGGTCAGAGAGATTCTGGATTCTCGACGCCATGGGCGGGTGTTGCAATACCTGATCAATTGGGAGGGGTATGGCCCAGAGGAAAGATCCTGGGTCAACGCCCATGACATCTTGGATCCCACACTTACCACTGAATTTCATCAAGCTCATCCAGACAAACCTGCACCACGTGCTCATGGAAGACCTCGGCGTCGAAATGCCTCTCGCGTCCGGAGCTGCTCGCAGGGGAGGGGCTCTGTCATGAATCAGACCTCTGTGGCTCTCTCCGATGGCCACCGGAGGGCACCCTCACCTGAGTATTGACTTTCCCGGACTCCATTTCCCATGCACCCTTTCAGAGACTACTCACCTGCACAGGTGTTCCCCATTATCCACCACTTCTTGAACAGCACTCACACACACACACACATTGTGAAGTCTTGTTTTGCCCCGGCTGACATTTCTGAGCATTTACGCTGTGATTCTGTGACCCTTTTGTGTATGATCTTGGACTGTTTGACTAATGTTGATTCTCTGCCGCCTGCCCTTGTGATCTTGCTCTTTGGACCTCCGACTGTTTTGCTGCTTGACCTGACTCCTGCCCGGTATCGTTTCTGCCTCTGATATTCCTGCCATTGCTGATTGAACACTGCCTGTTTGACCCTGCTTTTGATTATTAAAGTTATCTTCAAATGGATCCACATGCTTCTGACCCATCATTACAAGATTCACATACTTTTGCAACGCACAGATATGTAATACTGGATCATTTTTCTCAATAAATAAATGACAAAGAAAATATATTTCTCTCACTTGTTTCGGTTCTTTTTGTCTACTTTCAGGACTTGTATGAAACTCTGATGTTTTGGGTCATCTTTATGCAAAAATATAGAAAATTCTAAAGGGTCCACAAACTTTCAAGCAGCACTGTGTATATTATATATAATAAGAAAACATCTGTATTTTTCTTATACCAAACTTTTTTTTTTTCTTTTCTTTTTCCCATGTTTACAGTTCAGCAGTGGTCCATCAATCCAGTCATTTATTATAAGCATCTAGGGGTAATTTGTCTTAGTAACTGTAAGGTTTTCACAATTTCAAAACTAGCTAAAAGTCTAAAACTGTTAAACAGCTGAACACAGTGAAGCCAGACTGGCATATAACTGAAAGGCTGACCTATGGTCTCAGGACAAAGTGTATATTTAAAAAAAAAATGTCTGCTCGGTGCATGTGATATTTCTATTGAGGGTTTTATGTTTAAATCATATAAATGTATGCAATTTTTTTGTATTACTTTTTGATTATTTTTATATCTTTTGTTGTTTTTATACAGGAAGAATGCTTTCAAAAATGAATTATTCTTCCCTGACATTTTCCAGTCTGCAGGTTTAATAAGGGTAAATCAGCTGTACTTCAAATTAATCACACTGTAATCTAAAACCGTCTAAAACGAATATTGCACGCCATCTAGTGATCATAAAAGGTACAGCGCAATAACGCTATGAAATGTCATTTCTCACATTAAATCTAAAACAGAAAGAGATATGTAATTTCAAGAAAACTGATTTTATTCACTGACAAAATGTAATCAAGAAACAACTTTAAACATTTATAAATTACATTGATAAATTACATAAAACATATTTAAGTCACAAATGAAAAACTACCACAATCTCTTTTCATAAAAACTTGGCCTCACAGGTTTATAATAAGTTATTTGACAACATATTATGCATATGACACAGACAAGATTATTATAATACAACTTATCCAAACAAAAAAACAAATTTTAAGAGACTATTTAGACAATTTTATAGACTATTGGGTTGCACTTTATTTTGCAGTATGTGTACTTCTGTGTACATACAGTGTACCTACCTAAGAAAGTACTGGTAATATAAGGTAAGTATGGGGTAGGGTTAGATTTAGGGGTAGGTTCAGGGTTAGTACCTAGTTATTACCTAGTTATTGTAATTATAATAAGTACATGTACATGAGTAACAGGACTGTAAAATAAAGTGCTACCGACTATTGTTCTCTGAGATCAATCATATTGGTGAAAATGGTGTGGGGCAGGAAAACTGTATATAGCTCAAAGGCTGATCTTTCATAAGACATAATTTCTCTATAAAATAGACACAAATAAGACCCTATAATAATAACATAATAGATCTTAATCAAAGTAATGCAATATTTAATTTTTTGACAGGAATGAAAACAAGGCTGTGAGGGATAAAAGTACAGTGTGTTTAAAGGATATTTTATTTATCATGATATAACATGCCAATTGTTTAGCTGATTATCTTTTTCCCCAAAAAAATTACATCAAGGATCTGTACAAAATGTATGCAATTGTCATACTGCAAGTGTCATCTCAGCTTTATTTTCATCTGTTTTAAATTCATTATGGAGTTTAACTTCATTGTTGACAGTTAAAGTACAGATCTATGAAATGTAGGTAGCAAAGTTTTTTTTTTTTTGCTGCTTTGTACATTGGTTATTGGCTATTTCTTGTTATTTTGTTTTATTACCTGTGTCCTGTCCTGTTACTGTCTTTCTGTTCTGTTTTATTTGTCTTTTGGCTATTCATGGTGTCTTGTTTCTGGTTTAACCAATTCTTCTGAATTTCAGTCTTTTAGTTTTGATTCATGAGAGTCCTCATTACATGTAATTTTGTGTGTGTGTGTGTGTGATTTCCCTCTCCTATGGGTATTTTATTTCTAGACAGTAACAAAAACCCTAAAACATACTCTTACCCTTATCCTTAAGATTTAGTTGATTATTTCTACTAACAACACATTTGTGTTTATTCTATTTCAAATACGTTTGTTTTGAATATCAAACTCGTTCCAGATTTAGCATGTAGGTTTTAGGCAGTGTGAATGTGATTGCATAACGAGATTGTGCGCGCCGCTCATCTCCCGTTGGCTGCTCGTGCGCTTCTCAAAAAAAGAGGGAGGGATACACAACTAAAAGAGGGATACACAACTACTATGTAACAGCCACGCAATATTAATCCACGGGGGTTTACGGGAATAAATAATTATTATAATCGACGGAGTTTTTAAAAGTCAGGTAAGTCTCGTTTTCTTTCTATGAAAAATGCTCTGTCGTTATTTTTCTTCAAATCAGTACAATGTAATGGCGCGACTTGCCAAGTACGCATCAGCGCACTGGATTAGTGTTTGTTGACTAAAGCTTCTCTCTCCTGCTCCAGTTCACCAGGTCCACTCTTTATGAAGAATGAATCAGGCATATTTATTTAAATACTTCACTTTTGCCCAAGTCTGGCTACCTAACCCTTGTATGTCGAGAATCATTTACAAAAAAACTGTTTTAACAACACAGTCTTTGCTGCAGAGTTGCAGAACCGAGCACATCCAGAATGTTTAATTAAGTTCATTATTAAGACACATGTGCGCTGTATGTTATGCAACTGCAAGCTTTGGGGGGCTGCATGCTTTATCGGCGTTTTACTTGACGAATCCTGCCCGGTCCAGCTCAAGTGTAAGCTTTAAATCGCTCCACAGGCCCACATTCCTCAAAACATAGATGTTTAAACACAAAAAGATCATTTTTTTGCACATATGCGCGCACACTGCACAGTTTTTACTCGAAAAACCTCTCGAAACACGCATCCAGGATCATAGACAAGGAGTTCCGAGCAAATATTTTCATATAGATGTTTTAAATGGTTTCCCGATAAATGTCTCTGGTTGAGATGGAGGAACACGTGTAAGAAGTGCTGAATTAGTTTGTTTTGGTTCGTGGGACTTTAAATGCAGGGATTCCTCCTGTAGCGTGGTGGGACGCACACACCCACTCTCTGCTTTAGCGCGCTTAAAGTACACAGTGTTCAGGGCTTTTGTTAGGGGCCCCAAGTACTTTACTGGTGACTCTGAAAACTCCAGATACTTTTGCTTGCTTTATGTTTTAGATAAAGAATTCTCTTTGCACGAAATTCATCTGGAATTATTATTTTTTTTAAATCTTTGCCTGTCCTTTGATTTCTTCCTTCATTAAGCTTTTTAAAAATAGTATATCATATAGGCCTATTTATATTACAGTTTGTGGTATTGTTTAGGTGACTTCTCCCAAGTGTTATTGCAAAGTTTCGTAATTCCGCATAAATTAATACATTTATATAAATATTTTGTCATTCATTTATTCATTAATTTATTAATTATACATTTAAAAACGTTTTTATGCAGAAGAAAACATTATACCAAAGCTTTATCCCAACCTTTAGTGATGCTAAAATTGTTTCTGAATGTGTTTATTTAAAGAATGTTTATTGGTTGCTAAAGTATTAATTTGTTAGTTAATTTACTTAATATGTGACCCTGGACATGTTTTGGAATTTGGCTACTTTATCACTGTTTTTCATGTCAGCGGGTTGAAGCAATCCCAATAACTTGATATTTAGCCCCTGAAATGCTAATTTTACCAGGGGAATACCACCCAAATGTGTATCCCCCCCCCCCCCCCCCCCCCCCCCCCACCCCAAATGCCATTTTTACTGGGGGACCCCCTTCAAAACGCAATTGGCCTATTTTTGGGCTAGCTTTGAGTAGCAATTGGGTGGGTTTTGTTGTGAAAACCAGGCAACACTGAAAACCAGTCATAAAATCAATAATCCGAAAGCTGAAAAAGTAAGCTTTCCATTGATGTATGGTTTGACAATATTTGCCCAAGATACAACTATTTGAAAACCTGGAATCTGAGGGTGAAAAAAAAAATCAAAATATTGAGAAAATCGCCTTTAAATTTGTCCAAATTAAGTCCTTAGCAGTGCATATTACTAGTTTTGATATATTTATGGTAGGAAATTTACAAAATATCTTCATGGATCATGATCTTTACTTAATATCCTAATGATTTTTGGCATAAAAGAAAAATCAATAATTTTGACCCATACAATATATTGTTGGCTATTGCTACAAATATACCTGTGTAACTTAAGACTGGATTTGTTGTCCAGGGTCACATATTTTAGTGCATGCTGCAGATAAATGTTAAGACAAGTCCATTAGCACATGCACTAATGTAGAATTTCTGCATGATTTGTTTTCATGTTGGCCTACAATGTCACATGTAAGCACCTCTTGTTTTACGTGAATGTGGGGAATGTTGTATTAAATTTGTTCTGTACAATACATTTCATGAAGCTAGGTAGCTACTGTTATATTTGTTATCTTCCAGTTAACCAGATTGCACGCTGGTTGTGCAGTTGTAGTTCACAACGAGCATGTTTCTGCAAAGAGCCAATATTCATATCCAGTTGCCCTGCAGGTGTGTTCGTGAGTAAGGTGTTCATCTGGTTCTCAGCAAACCCAACCACACAGACACGCACAAAGCTTGCTTTTCTGCCTCACTGGTAATGTTCCCTGACAGAAGGGCCATTGACTAATTCATAAGGCAGCCCTTAACTGTTTTTCCTATCAAATATATTCACAGTAGAGGCACAAACATGAACAAGCCCACTTTGTTATGAGGCTTACTAACAAACACATTCTTGTATTGACTGGTTCAGACACAAGCTAACATTCAGTCTGTGTTCTAAAGGCATAATTCATTACATATTGTCTCATTCTTGTAGCTCCTAGAGTATATGCTTTGTATTGAATGTTTTACTTTACTTTTTCAAAGGTGGTATGTAGAAACCATGAAGAGACAGATGATACAACAAGTAGCCTATGTAATTACACAAGTGATCTTTAAGGCAACTATACTGTATAAGCATTAAACAAATGTGCCAGAAAAGAGGCCCTTTTGTTTGTTTTGTGTGTATGTTACATTCATTGCTCCTCCTACTTCTATGTTCTTCAACTCCAAGACTCCCTCCATGTTTCTACAGAGCTACTTGGTATGAAATGTGAGAACTACTAATGTTTATGTGGTTGAGTTGAGCTGGAGGTGTGGTACACCAGAATACCTTGAGCTAACCATGATAATTTTTTCTATCTACACTGCAATAATTTTCTAGAGCGGCTGTCAGTTCTATCACTCAAGGGCAATTCTAAGCCTTATGTCGCAAGCAGCATTTACCACATTCTTAGAAAGCCACAGTTAAAGCAGTAGATACATTTAAACAGGTATGAAGCACCTTGCACCTTTCTAAGTTAGAGGCCATTGTGCCATTTGTGATAAGGAGATATACAGTGAACAGAGGATTTCAGAACTTTTTTGGTTTGTGAATCCATATTGAATCGATCTTAGAAATCATGTTTTTCTAAGTTGAAAAAGCCTGTTTGGTTATTTTACATTTTCTGTTTATAGGTTTTTTTTTAAATGCATATTTTGCCATTCAAATAAAGCGATGTTTCACCATGCTCATCAGGAATGCTACAACTACATTATTTGTCACACTCACCATACAAAGTAATACATTGCTTATTATAGATTTGTTTCAAGACCGAGTTTTGTTCTGTTGAGAATTTGGGAAATTTGTTACAGTCTTTAGTTCTTTCGAGGTCTCATGGTTTCCACAAAAACATTAAGCAGCACAACTGTTTTTAACACTAATAATAATAAGAAATGTTTCTTGGGCACCAAATCAGCATATTAGTATGATTTCTGAACAATTATGTGACAGAAAACTGGAGTAATGGCTGCTGAAAATTCAGCTTTACCATCACAGAAAAAAAAAAAAACATTTGCAAATATATTCAAATCGAAAATTAAATTGAAATGAAATTTGATTTGAATTTTAAAATTAAATGAAAATTAAATTAAAATAAAGTTTTACTGCATTTTTATTAAATGCAGCCTTGGTGACCATGTTTTATCTACCAGTAAATGTTGGTCCAAAAGCTAGGATACATGGGTTATAAGCGGTCATTATCATTTGGGACATTTTTAGATATTATATGAGGGGTATTTGTTTTTAAAACAAATGTTTTCTTCCATAGGATGGCATTTCCTGTAGATGTTCTGACAAATGTGGATCATGAGACCTTAGAGCTAACAGCTGAGGAATACATGTCTCAGCTCCCCTACAGAAACAGTAAAGAGTACTTCAGCCTCTCTGATTCCAAACAGGTAAGGTGAACAAGTATATTGTATGCAAATTTTCCCTCCAAAATGTATATATATATAATTTTCATGGAAAAGTACAAATAAATTGACCCCTTTAAATATGTAAATACTTTATTATTTAAAATAAAGAATTAAGGACAGATTATGTCTTCGGAATATTGGCTTTGTGTGTTTTCCCAGAGAATCCTTTTTTTTTAACAGTTTGTTGAATACATTTGCACAATGTGACTTGAAAACATTTTCTTATGACAAACATTTTCACATTTTTAATTATGTTCCCTCGGTGACAGATAGAAATTGGACTGTGCAATGTGACTTTTGTCCCTCTATATGGAACAGATACTGAAAAAAAGCTCCTTGCGTTGCTCTTACCTGATGACTCTAACACAGGTAATATAGTCAAAAGTGATGAAAACCAGAACAATTTTTAACATGTTGTGATGCTAACACTGTATATTTTATGCAGTTGTAGGTCTATATTTGCTGGATCGGTGGTGGCGTGTTGAAGATTTTCTTAAAACAGCAGAGCCCTCAAGAACAGGCCTGATCAAGGTCAGTGTTTTCTATTTTTTACGCAAGGCCAGTAATGCTTCAATCAACATGTCACATAACATGTTATCATTAGCAAACTGGTTTCTTTTGCAAACATGTATAAGTAATTGTTAATAACTAGTGCCATGTTTTTCCTAGGTCAGCACCCTTGGGGAAAGGATAGTCCTGTATGTTCTCAACAGAATTGTGTTGAGAAATGAGAAGAGCAGTGAAGATGTTTTCTTTCTTTGTCATTTTGAGCATGAAGCTGCAAAAATACTATGGAAGGAAGGAGAGGCCATTGGCTTTTACTCATTCAAACCCAAAGGCAATAACAGTTTCTTCAAAGCCTCACATACAATTTCATACCTTACTTATTGGTTACTTCATATTTCTCTTCACTTACAGGTGCCTTATGCAGGAACTTCGTGACCCAATGCTATCAACTTCCTGTAATGGACACAATATTTGTCAGGAAGTGTCACCGGGGCCAGGGTCATGCCATAAAGATACTGGAAGACTTTGTTGGTAGCTTCAGAAATGAGTACATAGGGTTCAAATTTCCTCTTTCAGAAGCTATGTATAAAGGTATAGAATTAGACCTAGAGTCTGGTCAACTGTCACATTTTCTCATATAACAGATATTATTCTTGGTTTCTACGCTTGGCATCTAACTCTTTCTTTACAGTTTGTGAAAAGTACTTCAGTATACATCCAGCAGACAAGGAGTTTCTGTGGGAAGTGGAGAAAATAGGAAGCCCTTTCCAGAGAACTCTAATAGCCAACAGGCTACAGAAGTTGAAGTTAAAGGGTAAGAAAAATATCTGTATTTTTAGCTTCAGTGATATGGAAATATTGATATTTGTAATTATTTGTGATGATGAATTTAATTAATTAATTGGCATATCATGCAATTAATCTTATTGAAAATCGTAAGGGATTTACAGTCCTAATAATGTGATACTTTGTTAACAGAGAAGGACCAGGTTGTGAGCAAACTGAATTTTGATGAAGATGATACCACTGATCCAATGGAAACTGAGTTCACAAAAATTCAGGAAACCACTGAATATACAGTGGAGATTATGGTACCCTAATTTCTGTTACTTTTGTATTAATTAAATTTGTTTTGAGAGAAAATTTATTCAGTTAACTTTCCTGAAAGTTAAAATCGTTGAATTTTAAACAATTCAACCTTGAATCGTTTAAAAGGTTGATTCATTCAGGAACGAATCACCGTCATGTTGCTCAGAGACGCAAAACAGTGCTGTGGCTGTGTTTGGAATTATTTTGTTGAAGAAATAGAGAAAAAGCAGGAAATATAGTGTCTAAAACGTAAGTCTCTTAATATTAACTTCTTGTTTATTGAACTGGTGCGTAAAATCAAAATCACATTTGTAATCATGCTGACTATATGAAATGATATACCTTAAATATAGGCTATACATTTTCTGCCCCCGTATCTTAAATCACGTGATCATTCTAAATGTATTTTAATAGACTGAATCGTGCAGTGAAACTCGTACACGCTCTAGTTTAACCTGTTAGATTCACTCTCTGACAGCAGGTGTCGCGTTTGGCTGAAATATACCGGTTTTACGGTAGAGACAGAACACAAAACAGCGCAGCACCGGACTTTTTTAATGAAATCAGAGCCTTTTGAAGATCAATCGTCACATTCAGCCATATCCCAATCCTGGACTTTCAGTCTCCAAATTTAAAACCTCTTGAAATCATAATTAAGACTTTCTTGTACAATTTAAGACTTTTTAAGGCCTTAAATTTGATACAACTAAATTTAAGACTTTTTAAGACCCCGCGGAAACCCTGTGATATGTCTGTATGAACAAAATGATAAACTTTGACTAAATGTGATTTCAAATGTTATAACAGTGATTTTATGATCTCTAAGCATGAATCCATCAAACCTATGAACAGTACTGTTTAAGTTGGTTCAGTGGTTCTCAAACCTCTCCATGAAGTAGCCTACCCCCAGCACTGCACATTTTGTATGTCTCCCTATATCTGATAAACCCCAATTAGGGCTGTATCCGAAATCGCATCCTATACCCTCAAATAGTGCACTAGTTGAGGGGACAGCCATTTTAAGTGGTGTTCGAAACCATAGTGGATGTTCTTGAGTGCACTCATTCAATCCCACAATGCACCGCAAAAACAAGTGTACAACCGATGTACACTCAACGGCTAGAGAATCCCCAGAATGCACTGAGAGTCGTGCGTCGAGTGAATTCCCGCGTCTCACCAGAAGATGGCACCCGCAGCTGAATCATCCATTCATTGATTTTAGAAGCGCTCGTCCACGGCGTAATACAGCGTAATACAACACAGGTACAAAATTAGTGGTAAATTGACTATTAGGGTTTATAAATAATTTCCGTGACAGAGTTCAAGGTATATCCTTCAATCTTACTACTGGAGCTGCCCGTTTCAAATGATTATTTAACAGCAAGCAAACTATGCAAAAGCGGCAGTCCTTCCGGTGCACTCAGTGTCCGAATTCACTATCTTGTTTTAACTCACTCCTTCAAGTGAACTGTATGAGTGGACTAATGTAGGGAATAGTGAATGAGGGTATAGGGGGCGATTTCGGATACAGCCCAGGGCTGTGTCCAAATTCAGGGTCTGCATCCTCCTTAGGATCCTTCCTACCCGGTTGAAGGAGGAGGGATCCTCCGACGTCCGCAAAACCCGGAAGTCGGTGTTTGTGAATTTGGACAGCCTACCCTTCTTTCAGTTCCCTCCCTTACCCGTTGCTCATATCCTGTCGCCTAGCAACCGTGACAGCGCCAAGCAAGAAGCGGGAAAATGGACAAACAAAGAGTTATTCTCCTCATTTTAATTCTTTTGGAAGAAATAAAGCAATTAAATAAATTAAATACTTTCTTTGCTCGTTGTCGGAGAGTTTTTTATATCAGACTACAAGACAGTCACATCCAGGTAAGCCATTATAGCCTATTTTTATTTGTTTTTAAGTATTCTACTAATTTCTCCTACAAATTCATTGAGCCGAAGCATAAACTTTAGCTTGTTTTGTCAGAGAAACTCCTCTCCCACTCCGCTACCGCTCGCTTCGTCCGCCATTACGCTCTGCCGAAAAGAATTATGGGATAGGTAGGACGGGAAAGGATCCACCACACCCATCCTTCCAATTCGGGGAAAAGGAGGACGTATTTGTGGGCTGCATTTGAAGGATCCTACGAATTTGGACAGCCTTCGTCGCGGCGCTGTGACGTAACATCCTTCAAATGAGTACTCCGAAGGATGCAGACCCTGAATTTGGACACAGCCCAGGTCTTGCAGTCTCCACTAATGAGCTGATGAGTTGAATCAGGTGTGATAGATGAGGGAGACATACAAAATGTGCAGGGCTGGGGCTACTCCAGGACAGGTTTGAGAACCACTGAGCTAGTTGAATGAGCCCATTAGTGGTCTTCCGCTCCCATCTAGTGGTTATAAATTGCAATTTGTCATACAACACATTGTTTTTAACTATTACAGTGTTATTTTTTGCCCAATCTCTCTTCAAATTTTGCATGCTTGTTTAGAATGAAATTATGCATCATTTTACACAGATTTGAGAATTTGTGGGATTTCTTTTGGGATTCAAAGGACTTTGGGTACACTATGTAAAGAAGATATTATTAAATGACCGGTAGTTGTTCAACATTTTTTGATAATTATTGACCTAGAGAGTCTAGAGAATAGTACTGCGCTGATTTGATTGATTTTGATTTTAAAAACCACGTCTAGTTCACTAGTTAAATTAGCTTTTTTTTTTTTTAAATAATCTCAAATATTTAATGAACAGTTTGATTGACAGCTTTGGTCCCAGAGGCAAAATTGTTCAAAACGAGGAGATCAAAACTGTTCAAAACCTAGTACTAGTTCGCAAAAGTAAGTTTTGGACAATTTTGCGGAAAAACCGTACCTCACAGCATGAATCAGATTTTTTAGGTTTTTGACCGCCTTGACCCAAGGATTTCAAAAATGTAATTTTTTTGAGTCTATACGACAAGCGTTTTAGGGGCTATGAGCGATTTCACATTTTTGTTCGCTGTAGTGCCCCCATAGGCTGATTGGGGCGAGCCTTGGTATCTGACAAGAAGGCTGGACTACTACCATCTGACCAAGTTTCAGCTCTCTAGGCCTTATGGTTTGTTCTGCATGATCAGTTTTAGGGAAGAATAATAATAATAAAAATCCTAAGAGTTACAATAGGGTTTCAGCACTTCATGCTTGAACTCCTAATTAAACTTTAAATGATTTCTGCATGCAGTTGTGCCTACATAATTAGTTGGCAACTAATTCGATTTTTAGCATTTTGATACAGTAAATGTCAAGATTGATGCATGTGATTTTTCAGCCAATGCATCAAGGTAATGGCTGAATGGTTAAATTCATATTAACTGACTGCTAGTTTAGATAATAAATTTATATACAGTAATATTACAAAGTGAATCTTATACCTAACATTGATATCAACTTTCAAATTCTAGGAGGAGACCATCATAGACATCACCAAAGGCAAGTATAAATTGTTGGTTGAAAAATAATTTGCTCAAAAAAGCCTCTTCAGCCGAATCTCGCTGATGTTCTTCACTGTTACAGAAGTAGATGATATACCTGTCACAAGGCGTGGCAGAGGTAGCAACCTGAAACGAAGAGCTATCAGAGAAATTTCAGAGGAGAGGCTTTCAGAGAACGTAATCAGGTAACATATTGTTTGTCAGCAGAATACAACATAACAGTATTGATTACTACACTATGTATTTAAATAACTGTCTCACAAAGGGTGGAGGACATTGAGGCAGGAGTTGAAAGTTCAGTTGAGGTGGCAGCCATGGAAAATCTTAACACTTTTTCTGTAAAAGAATCAGAAACGGTACTCAGGGTATGTATTCAACTGAAAAACATCATGTTTGCTTCAGTAATAACAGCCTGAACATTATTATTATGCACTTTCTGTTGTTTTCTTAAAATGGCCTTTTTTAATTTTCACACTTTCAGTTCATTAATTAACATCTCTCTTCTCTAATTTGGCAGAGCTCAGTAGACACAGTAACTGCAACTGTGACAAACTTTGCAGAGTTTAGAGGATCACAAAAAGAGGAGACACATGAAATTGAAAAAGACATTGTCACAGCTACATCAGAGGGGAGTCCAGTTACCCACCTCACCACAGCTGGGGAAATTAATAACCAAAGAGGTAGTAAAGAGGAATGTGAAACGGTTATTAAGGAGAACACTATAGATATACAAGGAGCCACTATAGGGTCTACTGACCAAAGCCAAGTTCAGTCGGTGGTGGACGTAGAAATTGTTAAGATGAGTACAGGAACTGAAGAGGAAAAAAATGAAAATTTAGGAAAGAACAAAGAGATTGAGGAAGATGAACCTGTGTTTGAGGCAGAGATGGAGGAAATAAAACAAATGACAGATGAACCAAAAGAGGAAAAAACTGTGAGTGAGACTGAGGTGGCCGAGCAATCAGAGATTCATGCTAAATCAATAGAAAAAGTACAAGCACACTGGGATGTGGAAATAACAGAGAATAAAGAAAGAGCAGAAGATGAGGTTATGGCAGAAAGTGAAAAGGACCAAATTGAGGAAAACAGAGATGACAACACAGGCCAAGAGAAAAGTGAACCAAAGGATGAAGACACAGTTCTGCAACAGTCTGTGGAAGTTAAAGACCAGACAGAGATGGAGGCAGATTCTGTGACAGAGGTCCTTACTACTGAAGAGGTCTTATGTGGCCAGCCCAAACAAAATGAGGCTGAAACAGAAGTCTCTGAACCAAACCAAACGATGACAAACAAGGATACACTAATTGAAAAAGCAAGTAAACATAAATTAGGCCCTGATGAGGCAGAACAGGTCTTCAACAAATTACCTCAAAAGAGAACATCAGGTTTAATTCCTTCAAGGAGGTCCAAGAGACTCAGGCATCATCCTGCCGAAAAAGATCTTAAAACTACAAAGTCTGTGAAAACAGGCCAACAAAGATCCAAACATCACAACAAAATAATAATGCAAGAAGAAGATATTGAACAATCAACAGATGAACCTGAACATGATGTTTCTGAGGTTATGGAAATACAAGAAGCTCAAATTGAAAAAAAGGCAGAGGCAGAGTCTGAGGTTGAGGAATACAAAGAAAAATATTTGCTTACAGTGGAAACTGTATCTACTATGGACATTGAAATTACACAGGTTGAGGAAACTGTATTTCCTGAAGTTTCTGAAGTAGTGGAAAGAGAAGAAACAGATCAAGAAGAAGCACCACTACAGTCATCTGTAGAGCCTCCTGAAATACAGGAATCAAAAACAACACCTGAAGAGGATGAGGAGATGCAGAATAGCACTGTGATGTTGACATTGAGTGAAGCCAAAGTTGTGCTTGTAGATCTGCATGAACTTTCTCCTAAGGAGGCAGGTGATAATCATGGAGAGATCGGTATTCCTGAACAAGAGGAAATTAAACTCATCATGTCACCTGAGCAACAAGCAACTGAAGACAATATGAGAAAAGAAGAACAAGATGGTACATTAGACACTAAACTTATGGAAGAACCAGCCTGTACTACCACAACAGAAGAATATGATGTAGCAGCTGATGCCAACAGAACTCCAGAACAATCACCTGCATACAAAGATCAAGAGTATGAGCCAGAATCAGAAACCACAAAGGTTGTTATTCTAAGCCAAGTTGAAAAACCAGAAAAAACAGACTTTGAACAAGATAAAGAGGATAAGCAAGATTTGTATGAGGCAGACAAGTTTCCCAAACAAGGCTCTATCGACATCCCAAGTAGATCCACAAGACTTAAAGATCAGCCTGTTGACCCTGGGGTGACAGTTAGATATCTTAGGAGCACTTTGAAACCAGTCTTGATCACCCCTGTTAGGAGATCTACACGTAGCAAAGCAGTGATGCAACAGGTGGAAAGTGTTGAGCCTCAAGTTTATGCAAAACTCAGGACTGATGAAAAACGTGTTGCAGAGGATGTAAGTCCAGAGGAGAATGAAATGGCAAACACAAATGCTGATGAAACGGCAAGTGTTGAATGTGGAAGTTCTGAACTCCTTAGAGCTGCAAAAATAGATGATAAAGAGAAAGAAAATCAGATTACAAAGGTTACTGGGGAACTCCCACTCATAGAAACAGAAGCTGAGGAGGATGTATTAGAAAACAGAGTTGAAGAAATTAAAAAGATGGAGAACAAGGAAGCAAATTTAGCTGGTCAAATGGATAATGACATAGAGATGAGCAGTCTTGCTCAGGAAGTACATGTCCAGGAAGAAGAGGTGCCAATTAGCACAGAAAGACATCTCAGACGTAGAACAATAAGAGTTCAGACTCCACTGATAAGGAAATCTAGATGTGTACAGAAACAAAAAGCCAAAGCAGCTGTTGAACATCAGGAAAGACACACAGTGGTGAGCAAGAATAAAACTGATACAATATTGATGACAAAAGAGAGAGAGGATGAAATGGATCAAGATGACAACGAGATGGAGAACAAAGAAGAACATTTTGCTGAGTTGGAGCCAGTGGAAGAACCAAACATGAGTAGAAATGAATACGAAAAAACATCAGCAATAACAGAAGAGACTGTGGATGTCTGTATGCCACTTATTACAACTGAGGCCAGTTTGGAAAGTCTTGATGAAATGGTAAACACAAATACTGAGGAAACTGCAGTTCCAGAGAGCTCCGAACTACCTTTGGGTGTAGAAACAGATTATCAGGAAAAAGAATTTCAGATTGTTGATGGCCCTGAAGAGAAGGTCTCACTTGTAGAATCTGACAAGGAGGTAGAGAATGATAATGGTACTCCAGTAATAAAATTACAAAGAGCAACAGTAGTACTTGTGGATTTGAGCAAACTTTCCAAAAATACAGAAGGAGAGGGTGAGGCTTCAGAAGACCTGACACATTTCCAATTGGAGGAAAAACTGGAACTGTATGAACCAGATAAAAGTGAACAAGAACGGTCTAATCTGGCATTAGAAGAGGAGGAACAACAAGAAGTACAAACACAGGAAGACACTGAAAAGACCCCTGAGGAAGAGAAAATGGAGGAAGAAAACACAGTTGAAAAACACAACAAACTCAATAAACAAGACGTGAGATTTGAAGAGCAAAAACCAACTGAAGATTTGGCCACGGTGCCAGTTTACGGCAGCCTGGTCGAAAGCAATAAAATTGAAAACAAACAGAACGATGATGAAGGGATGAGCGGTCTTGCCCAGGAGAATGCTGTTCAAGAAAATTTAGAAGAGGAAGCACCAGTCAGCACACAGCGAAGTCTTAGACGAAGAACAATAAGAGTTCAGTCTCCACCAAGAAGAAAGTCTAGACGTATTCAAAAACAAGTGGCTGAAGTTTTTGAAGATAAAACTGAAATAGTCCTAATAACAGAAACTGAAGCTGATGAGGTTGACCAAGGTGTAGAAATAGTTGATAAAGGGAAAGGGCCTCAAACATCAATTGTAGATGCTACTGAGAAGGTGATCCCACTCGTAGAAGCAGAACCTGAAGATAATGTAGTAGAAAAAGAAGTTGAAGAAATCAACAAGTTGAAGAACAAGGAAACAAATTTAGCTGTGACAAGAGACACAGGTGAGGAGACACCTGAGGTGGGAGAAGAAGCCACTTTAGAGCAACAGCAAAATGAGCCACAGGATAAAAATGACAAAGAAACAGCTGAGACAGAAACATCCATGGAGTTTGTCCCAGTGGTTGGCAAAGAACAAACATACATGGTAGGGGGGACGACTATCCAAATAGAGGAGAATGTATCACAGGTCTCACTGCCAGAAGCAGAACCTGATGAGGAGGGAGAAAAAGTTGAAGAGGAAAAGCTGGAACAGGATAAACCAGATAATAGTGAATATCAACAATGTAATCTGACATCAGAAGAGGAAGAACAGCTTGAACAATTACAGAAAGAGGAAGATACTGAAAAGACCCCTGAGAAAGACAAAATGGAGGATAAAAACACAGTTGAAGAACAGAATGAACCTGATAAACAAGACATGACATTTGAGGAGCAAAAACCAACAGAAGATTTGGAAGAACAAAATTACTTAAAAGTAACCAAGATCGCAGAAGTTTATAGGGCTGTAGATGAGAATGTGGAAGAGGCAGTAAAATCCGGAGAGCATCCTGAAAAATCAACAACAATGGCAGATGAAACAAACATAATTCAGGAGGCAGAAAAAGATCACAATATTACTTATATAGAAAAACAAACAGACAGTGACATAGAAATTAGTGGTCTTGGTCAGGAGGCATCAGAAACTGACCAGAAAGTCTTAGAAAAGGAGGCATCAGTCAGCACAGAGAGAAGTCTCAGGCGTAGAACAATAAAAATTCAGTCTCCACCTAGACGAAAATCAAGACGTTTACAAAAACAAGAGGCTAAAGCTTTTGAAGATAATACTAGAAACATCCCAATAAGAGGAAAGGTAGTTGATAAAATTCAGGAAACACTTAAGAAATCAACTGTAGAGACTACTGAGGTCATCCCATTTGTAGAAGCAGAACCTGAAGATAATGTAGTAGAAAAAGGAGTTGAAGAAATCAACAAGATGGAGGACAAGGAAACCAATTTAGCTGTGACTAGAGACACAGGTGAGGAGACATCTGAGGTGGAAGAAGAAGCCCATTTAGAGCAACAGCAAAATGAGCCATTGGTTAAAAATGACAAAGAAACAACGGAGACAGAAAAATACATGGAGTTTGTCCCAGTGGTTGGCAAAGGGCAAACATTCATTGTAGGGGGGACCACCATCCAAATGGAGGAGAAAGTCTCACAGGTCTTACTTGTAGAAGCAGAACCTTATGAGGAGGTAGAAAAAGATGATGGTACTCCAGTACTACGACTGCAGATTGAGCCTGTGGTTAGCAAAGAGCAAGCACACGTTGTAGGGGGGACCACCATTCAAATAGAGGAGAAATTCTCACAAGGGGAAAGCACTGAAACCGATCAAAGTGACAATGAAAGGATCACAAGGAGAAGTCTCAGGCTCAGTGCAAAATCAGTCACAGCTACACAGAAAACAAGAAAATCTACACATCTCCACAAAGTAGAGTTGGACCCAGTGAAAGAGACAAATATGAGTAGAAATGAACATGAAGAAACCTCAGCAACAACAGAAGAGACTTTGAATGTGTGTATCCCAATAATTACAGCAGAGAGCAACATGGAAAGTCTTGATGAAATGACAAACACAAATGTTGAAGAAACTACAGCTATTGCACCTGAGACTTCTGAACTGCTGATGGGTGAAGAAATAAATGATAAAGAGGAGGCATCTCAGATTGTAGAAGAGGACAAACCTACAGAAGAAGAACCTCATGAAGAGGCAGAGAAAGATGATGGTACTCCAGTAATACTGCAAAAAGACACACTATTACTTGTAGACTTAAACAAACTTTCTCAAAATACAGAAGAACAGACTGACACTCCAGAAGTCTTAACACATTTTCACACAGAGGAACAACTGGAACTGTGTGAACCAGATAATAGTGAATATCACCTATGTAACTTGACATCAGAAGAGGACAAACAAGACATGACAGTTGAGGGGCAAAAGCCAACAGACAATTTGGTAGGACAGAATGATGGAAAGGAGAGAGAGAAAGTAGAGGAATATAAGGTGGTAGATGAAGATGTAGAAGAAAGTGTATCAACTGGAGAGCATCCAAAATATGTGAGTAAAAGGGTGGAAACTACTTCAAATGATAAGGGAAGGGTGGATGAAACTTTGCCTGAAATATCTACAGATGTTGAAGAAGACGAGACTATGGCCTTAATTAAAATAACTGAAAACAAAATTTTGGTGGAAATGGATAAAACACAAAAAGATGTAGAGGGGGGAGTTCAAGAAGAAGAAAAAGCAGAGCCTTCACAGAAAAACACAGAGCAGGAACAAGAAGAAGTAGTGTCACTGGGTGAAAATGTGTGGGAAACCGATCAGACAAATGAATTTAATACAACAGCTGTGGAGGAAAAGGTTGCTTTAGAAAACTCAGAGCCAGAAACAGCTTCCATTACAAGAAGTCTCAGATACCGAACAGTAACAGTCCAATCTACACCAAGAAGTAAATCAAAACTCCTCCACAGGCAAGAGCTGGAGTCAGAAAGAGAAACTGGTTATTTAAATGTCCCTACAGGGAAGAAGAATAAAGCATTAATCCCTAAAGACAGCACTGCTGAATATGAAAATTTGGAGATAAAAGAGTGCGTAATTCAGACAAACACAACTGGAAAGTCAGAAAAATCAGAGACAAAAGATGATACTAAGGAGGTAGGTAATGAAACTCTGTTTGAAATCATGGAAAGTAACAGTGGCAGCCAGGTAAATACTGAACAGAACAAATCTCGAGAAGAAAATCTTGAGAGAGAAGATATGCCGGTGCCTAATGAACAGGAGGAGAATGAGGTTTCTAGTGTACAGAAGGAAGCAAGACCACTCCAAGAAAGAGAAAATGAGGGAGCCGCAGAAGGTGTGGAAGGAAGTTCTGCTAATTTGGAGGAAACAGCAGTGGCAAGGAGATCCCTGAGAAAAAGAATGACTGTTGAAACAGCTGCTCCAAGAAAATCCAAACGTCTTCATAAACAAGAACATGAGGACGATAGTGAGCTAGTCAAGGAGGCAGTTATGGGACAAACTGACTCAGTAGAAGTGACATTTACAGAAGACAGTGTAGAGTTGAGGTCAGATGCAACTGGAGCAGCTTTTGAGAGCAGTAATTTGGGTGAAGAAATACTACAGAAAATCCAGAAAAATGCACAAGGGGCTAAATCAGATGGAGATTGTAATGTACATAAAGACAGAGAGCCAGATGCAGGTGAATCTCAAGAGGAGCAAAACCAGAGCATATTAAATAAAACCCAGGCAGATGAGGACCAAGAAGACGTTATGACAGATGAAATAGTAGCGGAGGTGATAGAGCAACATGTAGCTCTTGAGTCCAGTACAAATGAGGACTTTGCGTTAGCATTGGAGGTAGAGGAAACTTCTGATCAAGAAGAAAACAAAGCAGATGAAGAGAGAGTGGTGATGGAGGCTCCAAAAGAGATATTCACATCTGCAGAAAAATATGAGACAGGTAAAGAAAATATCTCTGATGACGATGAGAGAGGTTTTGCCATTGGAAAGCATGTTGTTCAGAGTAGCTCAACTACTGCTTCAACCAGACGAACATCAATTAGGCTACAAATGCATGAATCCAAAACTAAGGAAGATGAATCAAATTCTGAATCAGAAGTAGAACAAACAATGAAACTGAGACATCAGAGGAAAAGAAAAGCCATTACTGAGTCAACATCAGCACGCAAATCAAAACGCCATGTTAGGGCAAGAATTGTTTAGCAGATTCGTGATTTGTGGCTCTTGTTTTAGTACAAGCCTCCTATGCATTGCTTAAGGGACCAACCAATTATATACATAATGTGAAATTATCTATTACATTTTCATATGCAAAATAATGCAAACTATTTTCAACAACTGTATTTTATATTTTTTTTCTGAAATATTTGGGATTTTATAAAACAGGTGTTTCTTGGATTGGGACAGGGGTAGGCAACATCGGTCCTGGAGTGCCGATGTCCTGCAGAGTTTAGCTCCAACCCTGAAAAAAACATCACCTGCATGTAGCCCTAGTCATTCTGAAGACCTTGCTTAGCTTGTTCAGGTGTGTTTGATTAGGGTTGGAGCTAAACTCCGCAGGACAGCGGCATTCCAGGACCGACATTGCCTACCCCTGGATTAGGATTTACTGAAATAAGCATGTTCAGTGTAACATTTAGTTGATAAATGTCTAGCTATAATATCTTTGATTTAGACATTTTTTCATTTTTTTCTATATTATGCATTGCAAATTCATTATAGAGGTAGTTTTTAATGTATAGCACTATTTTTATATTCAATTAAATGAAAATGCAACAGTCCACTGCATTCAGTTTGGTTCTGGATTGGATGTTAAATTTATCTAATTTGTTCCTCATATTCAGAGTACACAGGTGCTCACACAGCATAGGTGTTTTGTGTGAAACATTTTTCCAATGTGCATTATGTGCTTCCATTACATACCGCATACCTTTCAAATGTGAGATTGTGATTGAATTTTTCCAAATTATAGAGTATCTGCCACAACTGCCCTTGTTTTTATTGCCAAGAAAATTCTTTCTATGAATTGTATTAAGTCTTCTTTGAACATCAATGTATTTTGTATAAGTGCAACCTTTTTAGCATTATTTTAATATCTTTTAAGTAGCAAATGTTTGTGAATATGTAATGCTTATGGGTTTGTTGTTTATTTTACACTCCATTCTGTTAGAAGAGCAGTTCATGCAGCTTCACGTTTCATCAATGTTGAAATGCAAAAAATAATTACTTTTTTTTCTTTGAACTCTGTGATTGTCCTGTGAAAATATTTCCCAGAACTGTGATTTGTCAGATGTTTTTTTTTTTCCTTAAATGTTTAAGTCATGAATTATCAAGGTCATTTGAACTTCTTTGTTTCAGTTGTATGTTGGGATAGGCTTCAGGGATGTGCTGACTCCTACAGCACATAAAACAAGTGATTTGAAAAAAGGATGGATCAATGGATGTAACAGTTGTTTCACACACTTACAGTATTTGTTTGATTTATTTTTATTTTTTCTCTCACAACCATTACTCATAGCAATGTAGCTCACATATTAACTGTATAACTTTAAAATGCATACATAATAATAAAAGTGATAAACAAATGATTCAAGGCCTTTATTCTGATTCTTCTTCATTTTCAGTTATTTTTTTAAACATTTACAATGACTTTGATCACATTAATTCAGTTCTCCATTTTGTATCTTATCTCTTGCAAAAATATGTATATAATAGATCTCCTAGTTTTTTATTTTTCTTTCATATAAATTCCACTTGATATTTTTAGTATTTGATTTACGTGCCCAAATACGTTTGCGTGTCATTGTATAACAAGGGATTCATCTAAGTGCAGGAATGTTTGAACTTTTATTTTGAAATGTGGCCAGTACTGCCCGGAAACACTAGAGCACATAAGCTTCTTCATACTGTTGGTTTATTTACAAATTTGAGTGTTTTACGGTGAAGACTAAACCTGTCGCTTATGCCAGGGACACAGTTGTATACATATATATATATTTTTTAAGTCAAGGTTTAGCGAAGGTCGGTATTCATTACATTTTGCGAAAAGACACAGAATAATGTAGTCGCGAGCAGCAGTGTTGACCAATGATTGCGAAACTCTTGAGAAATTCACAACTAAATCTAACTGGATCAAGGTACCGGTAAATAAACTACATGCATTTACATAATAAGCAAATGCTTTTACATGCCGGATCCTGCGTGTTTGTATATAACGGTATGTTTGACCATAATGGATGGATGTAGCCAGGCAGCATGCAGTGTGTGAGACTGCCCCTCAGTGTGACAGTGGAGATCAATCTGCTGCTGGTGGCTGTGACTGTTTCAGCGCTCGTGACCAGACTGTATGGCATTCACTTTCCTAAAGCTGCTGTGTAAGTCTTCGTTTAATTGTTTTTTTTTGTTGTTGATAATTTCATTCTTTTTAAAAGAAATTCACATGTGTATATATCATTTTTCCATACTGCCACAGGTTTGATGAAGTCTATTACGGACAGTTCCTGTCTCTGTACATGAAGCAAGTGTTTTTCATTGATGAGAGCGGTCCACCGTTTGGCCACATGATACTAGCTTTAGGAGGTGAGAAGATTTTTGATACTTTATAAATTATGTTCATAAAGTTAAGCCACTTTGTGTATATTTGAAGAGTTAATTTGCAAAAAACCCAGATAACTCCGTTGTTAACAATTCTCAGAAAATCATGTTTTTTCATTGTGCGTTCCAATTAATCTCAATCAAACTACAGTTGGGTTATTTTGACTAGGTTAAAAAATAACTTAAAAAACAGGTAACTAACACAATAAAACATGATTTTTGAAAATGTAAAAAAAATGGAGTTATCTGTTTTTGCAAATAAACTCCATTTACTAATGCATATTATTTATCTTTGCAGCGTATTTAGGAGGATTTGATGGCAACTTTGTTTGGAACAGGATTGGAGCAGGTGATCATCTCATACAGGTTTATGTTGGGTTGACAAAGCCAAGTAACTTCATATACAGACCTAATTTATTACTGTCTCTAAGCCTATTTTAACTTCTAGAGGAGTTACAGTATGTTAAACTATTTTAGGGTCACTTGGTAGATGGTAGAGAGTCAGAGCACAGACCCCCTGTTAGATATTGTTGCATTTTAAGTCTGGTCCACTACATTGCATATAGTACGGTATACTTTGCTATATTTTTGGTATATTTTTTCTTTAAATATGAGATGAACAGTGAAACGTTTGACTACATTCTTTTGCTATGATGTGTACATTTCAAAGTCATTAATATAATATTATTATAGATGCACATTGTCATATAAAATTGGATTTTTATTTTGAGATGAGTGAAACGTGACATTAATTTTGAATGAATATTTTCACACTTTTATTACACGCGCGCACACTATTGAGATCACACAGTAAATGGCGAATCCCTTGTTCTAGACCAGTGGTTCTTAACATCTTTGACTTGAAGACACCCCATTGTTTGACACCCCACACATTGATAAGATATTCCTCTAGTATTTATGCTGAAAAACAGGTTGAGGGCCACTAGAGTAAATTAAAACTATTATAGCACAGTCTTTCATTCTGTTCTTACTAATGCAGAACTACTGTATGATCAGAACCAGAAATGACTGATTTGCAATGTCCTAGCAACCTACCTAGCAAAGTTTACATAGCATCAAGCTACAGTATCTCACAGAAGTGAGTACACCCCTCACATTTTTGTAAATATTTTATTTCTTTTCATGTGACAACACTGAAGAAATGACAATTTGCTACAATGTAAAGTAGTGAGTGTACAGCTTGTATAACAGTGTAAATTTGCTTTCCCCTCAAAATAACTCAATACACAGCCATTAATGTATAAACCGCTGGCCACAAAAGTGAGTACACCCCTAAGTGAAAATGTCCAAATTGGGCCCAAAGTGTCAATATTTTGTGTGGCCACCATTATTTTCCAGCACTGCCTTAACCCTCTTGGGCATGGAGTTCAGGTTTGGCCAGAGGAGTCCTCTTCCACTCCTCCATGATGACATCACGGAGCTGGTGAATGCTAGAGACCTTGTGCTCCTCCACCTTCTGTTTGAGGATGCCCCACAGATGCTCAATAGGGTTTAGGTCTGGAGACATGCTTGGCCAGTCCATCACCTTTACCCTCAGCTTCTTTAGCAAGGCAGTGGTCGTCTTGGAGGTGTGTTTGGGGTCATTATCATGTTGGTATACTGTCCTGCGGCCCAGTCTCTGCATCAGTTTGTCACAGTACATGCTAGCATTCATGGTTTCCTCAATGAACTGTAGCTCCCCAGTGCCGGCAGCACTCATGCAGCCTCGGACCATGACACTCCCACCACCATGCTTGACTATAGGCAAGACACCCTTGTCTTTGTACTCCTCACCTGGTTGCCACCACACACGCTTGACACCATCTGAACCAAATAAGTTTATCTTGGTCTCATCAGACCACAGGACATGTTTCCAGTAATATATGTCCTTAGTCTGCTTGTCTTCAGCAAACTGTTTGCGGGCTTTCTTGTGCATCATCTTTAGAAGAGGACGACAGCCATGCAGACCAATTTTATGCAGTGTGCGGCGTATGGTCTGAGTACTGACAGGCTGACCCCCACCCCTTCAACCTCTGCAGCAATGCTGGCAGCACTCATACGTCTATTTCCCAAACACAACCTCTGGATATGACGCTGAGCACGTGCACTCAACTTCTTTGGTCGACCATGGCGAGGCCTGTGCTGAGTGGAACCTGTCCTGTTAAACCGCTGTATGGTCTTGGCCACCGTGCTGCAGCTCAGTTTTAGGGTCTTGGCAATTTTCTTATAGCCTACGCCATCTTTATGTAGAGCAACAATTCTTTTTTTTCAGATCCTCAGAGAGTTCTTTGCCATGAGGTGCCATGTTGAACTTCCAGTGACCAGTATGAGAGAGTGAGAGCGATAACACCAAATTTAACACACCTGCTCTCCATTCATACCTGAGACCTTAGGTGCGTTCGACTTCATGCAGCACTTAGCAGACCGATCGGCGGCTGACTTGAAGCAGTGCATGCCGGTTAGAAATTTAGTCCGACTTGAACTGGCGCCGACCACACGACACTGTCACGTGTGGCATCAAAGTACCGCGATAGCGCTTCGAGAGCAGCCGGCTGACTCAGCCGGCGCAATTTCTCCAGAGCGACTGCGGGAGCGCTGATGACGACACAGCTGTTTCACGATTGGCCAAATTCACCACATGACAACAAGGACGTGTATTTCGGGTTTATTCTGACAACTTCAGTCCCACTAATGCTCATATACGGACTTTCAAAAAAATAAAAATAAATTAACTTTTCATGTCATCTTCATCTCGTAAATCATGTTTATTAAAAGATTACAATTATTTTTACTGCAATCACTTTTTTGTTAATTCGTTTATATAGGTTTTGTGCATAGGTTTATTTTGGACCTTTTTCATACAGACCCTTTACAGTATTAAGCTGCATAACCTATTTAGATCATTTTTTTATGGAATAAATCAAGTGTCAATCTTACAGACTTTTAATATAATGTGGTCATCATGGATTCTGATTGATACTAATTGTCTTGCTGGGTTCATCCATCTTCACTTGCATGTGATTACTGCCAACAACTCTGGCTGGATGTCAACTTAATACAACATTCAGATCACTTTCATAAGATGGTATAAATCATAATAGAAAGGCAAATAAATTGGGCTTATCCGTAGGCCTGTTCATGGTGTTCACGTCTGAATGTTCATGGTGTTTTGTCTTACTAAAATGTGCTTACCTAACTGGAGAAATGGTAAAATAAGTAAACAAATATGTAACATCCTAATTCTTTTATCTGTAATGAAAACCACATTTAGTACATACAATTATTATCTTCATAGATTATTTTTATTAAGTTGCAGTAGCAAAAACACACATAATGAATCATACTGCACAAGTCAAATTTTCAATATGTTCTATTTATTTACTTAAAACTTGTTTCTGTCGTGATGACACCCTTTCAAAATATTACATACATCTTAAAGGTTTATTAAAACATAAACCAACATAGTAATAAAAAAAGAATCACTTCTAATGAAAATTGTTAAGTATAATTGCATTGATTGGTTAGTATTAGAAATAACAAGTCACACTGGTGTTGGGTATGGTCCCATGTCCCTTTGGATATATAAAAACAATACTTATTACATTGAACCTTTACTCACTTTCGTTGCTCATTGTGCTCAATTTCATACAACAATAACGGCATTTCTATAGCTTCCAGTTCGTCTGCAATAAAGCAAGCAAACGCCACGTGATCTGCCATGACTGAGGTAGATGCAGCAAACTACGAGAGCCCCGAAGTGTCCGACTTGACGACTCCGTTTTCAACTCCGCCCCTGACTGCAAGCAGCTACTCTCGTTGACCACCGTCTGTAGCCGTGCTTCAAGTCGAACGCACCTCTTGTAACACTAACGAGTCACATGACACAGGGGAGAGAAAATGGGTAATTGGGCCCAATTTTGGACATTTTCACTTAGGGGTGTACTCACTTTTGTGGCCAGCAGTTTAGACATTAATGGCTGTGTGTTGAGTTATTTTGAGGGGACAGCAAATTTACACTGTTATACAAGCTATACACTCACTACTTTACATTGTAGCAAAGTGTCATTTCTTCAGTGTTGTCACATTAAAAGAAATAATAAAATATTTACAAAAATGTGAGGGGTGTACTCACTTCTGTGAGATACTGTCATGACACACTAAGACTTATGTAACCTTAAAAACCGTTGTAAATGTTCAGGCAAGGCTTTGTCTAGACAACATTTGAACTGTCCTTTTATTTTACATGACATGGCCATTAGTAATTGCATTACTCTTATTTATTTTTGGTCTATTGTAGAATACACCAGTAATGTTCCTGTTTGGAGCGTTCGGGTAATACCGGCCCTTGCTGGATCTTTTTGTATACCTCTTGCTTATCTTCTGGTGGCGGAGCTCGGATATTCCCATTCCTCAGCACTAGGGGCCTGTGTGCTCCTCCTCATGGGTAAGTGCTTAGCATATCATTTTCAAGTCATTGCCTAATGATGGTTTTTCCTTCCTGTTACTGTAGGTTAAATAGTTTTGTTTCATTTTGACAGAAAACTCATTGATTGTGCAATCACGCTTTATGCTGCTGGAGTCTGTTCTAATCTTTTTCCTGCTGTTAGCTGTACTGTCTTACCTCCGCTTCTACAAAGCACACAAGTAAGAATTGTTTATATCTGTTTTGTCAGTCTCAGATCTGGAGTGTCCTCATTTGTAGGTCGCTTTGTATAAAAGCATCTGCTAAATGACAATGTAAATAGATAGTCTCGTCAGCCTTCTGTGGCTGTATGCTATTTGCCTCAATTTCATGGTTGTATATGTGTCATGTGCTTTCTCTTCTTTCAGTTCATCTTTTAGGTGGTTTTGGCTCGTGACCTGTGGGGTCAGTTGTGCATGTGGAATTGGGTATGTACGGTCATAAAGTTTTTTTGAAGATGATTTTTTTTTTTACTTCAGAAAGTGCAAAAATCTAGTTTAACTTGCTCTGAAAACGAAATTTAAGTAGTGCCAAATGGTTGTTTTCTTTTTTTTTTTGGCTTGTTTTCAGGGTAAAGTACATGGGTATGTTCACATACTTTTTACTGCTAGGCCTGGCAGCTGTACACACCTGGCATGTTATCGGAGATCGAACCTTAAGCCATGTGAGTTTTAGTTACCAAATATTGTTGGGTTTTACAGCACTATGATTTTGCACATTTTGATTTTGTGATCTGTGTGAAAAGGGCAAAGTTGTAGTGCAGATTTTGGTTCGCTTTCTGGCTCTTGTGGTGTTACCCGTCATCATGTACCTTGGGTTTTTCTACATCCATCTTACCCTGTTGT
Organism: Barbus barbus; assembly: GCF_936440315.1. Lineage (NCBI taxonomy): Eukaryota > Metazoa > Chordata > Actinopteri > Cypriniformes > Cyprinidae > Barbus > Barbus barbus. The sequence goes on along the minus strand of NC_136734.1, from coordinate 19,908,802 downwards.
ATCGCAGTGGACCACATGACCAGATGATGAGCAGTGCTTTTCAAGCAAGTCTAGAGGTACAGATCAGTTTCTTGGAAATTCAAAAAATTATGCTCATTGAGTCTCTTATGTTTAATGCCCACCAAGACAGCAGTTATTTGATCAAATCACAGTAAAACAGCAATATTGTGAAATATTACTTTACTTACTTACTTTACTTTTGTCATTTAGCAGACGCTTTTGTCCAAAGCGACTTACAAATAAGAAAAAGTAACTAAAACTAAAAAGTTACAACTCTATAAATACTATCTACCCACATATTTAAGAAAATAAAGAAATTAAATAAAATTAACACATGCATATAACAACAACATTTCAATAATAAACATATCAATGAAAAAATTAAATAAAAAGCTACTACTATCCCTTGCCGGTGTCCCTGCCCGGTGGAGTCGCACGGTAGAGTCGATGGTCTTTACACTCTTTACTTTTTTACTTTTGTCATTTAGCAGACGCTTTTGTCCAAAGCGACTTACAAATAAGAAAAAGTAACTAAAACTAAAAAGTTACAACTCTATAAATACTATCTACCCACATATTTAAGAAAATAAAGAAATTAAATAAAATTAACACATGCATATAACAACAACATTTCAATAATAAACATATCAATGAAAAAATTAAATAAAAAGCTACTACTATCCCTTGCCGGTGTCCCTGCCCGGTGGAGTCGCACGGTAGAGTCGATTAAATATTACAATTTAAACTTTTTTTTTTTTATTTAAAATTATTTTTTGTTTTGTAAATTGGTTTTTATTTTAATGTATTTAAAAGCTGTTTTTTTATTTTAATGTATTTAAAATGTCATGAATTTTCAGCAGCCATTACTCCACTGTCACATGATCTTTCAGAAATCATTCCTAAACATTTCTTATTATCATCAATACTGAAAACAGCTGTGCTGCTTAATATTTATGTGGAAACAGTGTTATATATCTTTTTCAGGATTATTTGATAAATAGATTGATAAAACAACATTTATTTGAAATTGATTTTTGTTATAGGTTTCACTATCACTTTTGAACAACTTCCTTGCTGAATAAAAGATGATTTCTTTAAAAAAAGAAATACTTACACCAAATGTGCATAATGTATTTAAACAGATTTGGTTTAGTCCACAGTGTAATTGTCACCATCTCCTTTATTTCTCCCATTTCTCCTATAAAGGGCGGTTTAGCACGGATCACTCAGGGGCAGCCCTTAGATGTTGCATTTGGCTCACAGGTCACTCTCCGCACCATGTCCAGTAAACCTGTTCCATGTTGGCTTCACTCCCACAAGGTTAACTATCCAGTCAGGTGAGACATCAGGATTCTTTCACAAAGCCGTAGGATCAATGTGACATAATCCTTAACGACCACATCTTCATGCTGATCTTTACTAATTATCTATGCTTAAAGGTATGAAAATGGCCGTGGTAGCTCCCACCAGCAGCAGGTGACTTGCTATCCTTTTAAAGATGTCAATAACTGGTGGATTATTAAAGACCCTGGGCGGTATGTTGATTTAAAATAATAGTTCACCCAAAAATAGAGAAAAAATGGCTGAACATTCACTGACTCTCAGGGCATCCAAGATGTAGATGAGTCTGAGAAATTTAGAAGGGTAAGGGTGCCGACATAATCAGAGTTCAGCAGCTGATAAAAACAATACAATAATCCACAAGCAATCCAGACGAGCCCAGTCCATCAATTAACATCTTGTGTTTGTTTATTTGAACTTTTAACTGTCGCATCTGGTAACTGTCCATAATCCATAATAATGCTTCCTCTGGTGAAAAACATCTCACATCAAAATCCACTGGCATATTGATTTAATCTTGACTTTTTCATTATTTTAGCCAGAAACAATGGTTAAATTACAAAGTGGCTGATTAATTGATTACAAAAATGCAGCTTTTTGCATTAATTGATTGAAGGGCGTCGTGAGAATTTCTTAAAAAATATGTTTTATCAGCTGTTTGGACTGTCATTCTGACGGTACCCATTCACTGCAGAGGGTCACGTGATGTGATGCTAAATTTCACCAGATCTGTTCCCAAGAAGAAACAATCTCATCTACATTTTGGATGGCCTGAGGTTGAGTAAATTTTCAGCTAATTTTAATAAATATAGCATGACTAAAAATAATTTAGTGAAGTTCATATGACCCATATGTGGGCTGCAGCTAAATATTTTACATGAATTGTAATTTTAAACTTCAGGCACAGTCTCGTGGTCAGCAGCCCACCCAGACCTGTCAGGCATGGCGATATTATTCAGCTGCTACATGGAATGACCTCTCGCTACCTGAACACGTAATTCCACCATCATTAGATTTGTAAAAGTTAAATTTTATTTTAAATTGTTTTAATTTACATTAATATCAATTAAAATACATTGTCAAATTATTTTGATATTTCATTATCAGCTGATAATTCTAATAATATTTTTTGTAATCTGTTTAAGATTACAATAACCTCTCTGTGCTTTGTTTTCAAGACATGATGTTGCAGCCCCCATGAGTCCTCACTCACAGGAAGTGTCTGGCTACATAGACTTTAATGTGTCTATGCCAGCTCAGAATCTATGGAGAGTGGTAAGATCTGAGACCCATAAATCTATAATACATGTTCAGATTTACTCAAAATTTGTTTTATGATACATTATTTTCATTGCACTGTAGGACATAGTGAACAGGGAGTCTGATAGAGAGATCTGGAAGACGATTTTATCAGAGGTGCGACTAGTCCATGTGAACACTTCAGCTGTTTTAAAGGTTTGTGTATAAGTAGTTTTTACAGAAAAAGGTATACTAATATTTGTATGTGTGTGGGTATATCAATAGTGATTGTATTGTGTCAATATTGACTCACCCTCATGTTGTTCCAGACCTGTGTGACTTTCTGTCTTCCATGGAACCTAAAAGATGCTTTTTTGAAGAATGTTGGGAACCAAACAACATAGGAGCTCAAAAAACCCCTGAGACATTTCCTAAAACATCTTCTTTTGTGTTCCACAGAAGAAAGAAATTCATACAGCTTTAGAACAAAATGAGGGTGATGACAGAATCTGCATTTTTGGGTGGAGTATTTCTTTAAAAGTGTTATTTATACCTGTTCTGTAATGTTCTGCAGCTCAGTGGAGCATCTCTGCCGGAGTGGGGTTTCAAACAGCTGGAAGTGGTTGGGGATAAGATTTATAAAGGCTACCAGCAGAGCGGCATGTGGAACGTGGAGGAGCATCGCTATGGCAGAAGTATGAGAATTAACATCTTTATATGTTTTCATATTGCTTTTGTGTTCTTCCTTGATTAAACTCACATCTATACAGGTCAGGAACAGAAGGAAAGGGAGTTGGAGTTGAAATCACCTACCCACAGCGACATCAAGAGAAACCTCACTTTTATAGCCAAATTTCTTGAGCTGCAGGTGAATATTAAATATGAATAATGATCCTGATGTCAATCATTAGAAAAGCCATTTAAAGCTGGTGTTGTATGTTTGAGTAACAGTGGAAGATGCTGACAGTAAAGAATGAAGAGTCTGAGCACAAATATAGTTCATCACCTCTTAATTGGATCACAATGGACACCAACATTGCATACTGGCTTCATCCTTCAAGTAATGTATGTCAGCATCATTCTGTTGGTTTTTCTTTTATGTCTTTGTGTTTGACAGAATGATAATGGGACTAATCTAATCTTTTCTATTTTGAATACAGGCACAAATTCAGCTGATTGGGAATATTGTTAATTGGACCATTGCAAACCTTTCACTGGCTGTTTACGGTCTTATGTTTCTAACCTACTTACTAAGACGACGGAGGAAAGTTGAAGACATTCCTCAAGGTTTGTGCCTGCAAGTTCTGCCATATGATTTGATGCATCATTCATGTTCGTCGCACAGACAGTGAGGAAGACGTTGCACAAAGAAGTTCAATATTGGAGATTGAGTTTATTCTCTGACAAAGTGGGAGCAATAATATTAGAGACGTTTGCTTCACCATCACCTTTCATAAACTGTTCTTTTCCTGCTTTTTCTTCTCTCTTAGACTCTTGGGAGCAGCTGGGTTTGGCTGGTGTCATTTGTTTTGGAGGCTGGGCAGTGAATTACCTGCCGTTCTTCCTAATGGAGAAGACTTTGTTTCTGTATCACTATCTTCCAGCACTCACCTTCAAGATCTTGCTGATACCTGTAGTCATAGAGCACCTGTACATCCATGTATTGAGGTAAGAGTTCTAATTTCTGTCTGGAAATCATCAGTGTGTTAGGGGTTGGTAAGATCCAATCATATAAACAGTGCAAACAGTAATAATGTGAATATTATTACAATTTACACTAAACGGTTTTGTTTTTGAATATATTGTTCAGCAATCATTACTCCAGTCTTAGTCACACGATCCTTCAGAAATCATTAATATGTTGATTTGCTGCTCAAGAAACATTTTTCATCATCATTGTTGAAAACAGCTGTGCTGCTTAATATTTTTGAGCAAACAATGATACTTTTTTTCAGGATTCTTTGATAAATAGGAAGTTAAAAAAAAACAGCATTTGTTTAAAATAGAAATCTTATGACATTATGAATATTTCTGGTTAATTTGATGCATCCTTGCTGAATAAAAGTATTGATTTGTTAAAAAAAAAGTTACTAACTCAAGACTTTTGAATCATAGTGTATGTGAATGAAACCTGTATCTTAATCATTGTCACACCAGTGTAAATCACATCTGTATGTCATGCTGTTTCTCAGATCCCCAGCTCAAAGGAAAGCATTTGGTGGTGCTATTCTGGCAGTCCTTTGTTCAGTATACGTGTCCTACCACAACCTGAGTCCTCTGACCTACGGCCAGCCAGCATTATCGTCAGACGAGCTTGCTGCACTGCGCTGGAGAGAGAGTTGGGATATTCTCCTAAGAAAACGCTGAAATCCATTAAGAATGGGAGCTTCTGTAAATTCACGATGATGTGTGGTAGCTGGTAGTGCTGCTGGCTCTCCAGAGATCTGTGAAATACGGTTTCTAGGGTCTAGAGTACCCAAACTTAAAAAATGTGAAAAATGAGAACTCATGCTGCTCAATCTCAAAACTCTAAACCAAATGGACTGTAAAGCACTATTTAGTGCTTAATTTATCATGCTCTTATGTTTGCATATCATTCTGTTTGTATGGCAATTTTATTATATTGTTTTAGGGACTTGTAAAATTAATAAGATGGGTTGCATTTATTAGAATTTGCTTTTATTTGATCCTTGCACAACACTAACCAATTCAACTGGGAAATATGGAATAAACATTTTTTATATCATCAAACTTTGTATTAGCATATTCATAGCAGCCATTATTTTAATCCTTGCATGAATCCAACAACATGGAACAGATTAGTGTGTAAATGTTGAGTTAGCACAGTTGAAAGACAAGTCCGTGTAGTGTAGTGCCCCTTCTCTTTGAGGGTTTTTAATGCCTCTGCTTAGATTGTCAGTGTTCATAAATGTCTCACGGTCATTCAGAGTTCAGTGAAGCGAGGGTTTTTAGCTGACTCTGCCAGTGGTCATGCCACTGCTGCAGCTGTCTTTCCTGAGCATCACACTCTCGCTGGGCTTTGAACAGCTCCTCCTGAACCCTCTGCCCATAGTGCTGGGGGAAGATTAACAGTTGCACAAGCAGAACACTTTTTTAAAAAAATAAATATTTACGTATGTTCGTATTCTTGAAAATGGTCATTTACTCACCCTCTATTTGTTCAAAACCTGTATGAGTTCCTTTCTTTCTACAGTTGATGGCAGCCATTGACTTCCATAGTATGGAAAAAAATAAAAATACTGTGGAAGTCAGTGGCTACTGTCAACTATTTGGTCACCAACCTTCTTCAAAATAACTTCTTTTGTGTTCAACAGAAGAAAGACACTCATACAGGTTTGGAACAAGTTAGAGGGTGCGTAAATGATGACAGAAGTCATGGCCTAATGGTTAGAGATTCAGACTCGTAATCCAAAGGTTGTGGGTTCGAGTCTCAGGCCGGCAGGGATTGTAGGTGGGGGGAGCAAATGTCCGGCGCTCTCTCCACCATCAATACCACGACTGAGGTGCCCTTGAGCAAGGCACCGAACCCCCAACTGCTCCCCGGGAGCTGCAGCATAAATGACTGCCCACTGCTCCGGGTTTGTGTTCACGGTGTGTGTGTGTTCACTGCTGTGTGTGTGCACTTTGGATGGGATAAATGCAGAGCATGAATACCGAGTATGGGTCTCCATACTTGGCCGTATGTCACGTCACTTTCACTTTCAGAAGTTTCATTTTTGAATGGACAATGCCTTTAAAATTCAACCTGCAGATCTTTAGGTGCAAACCAAAATTAAAACAAAAAAGGCTACACCTTGCAAATTACTAATGCATGATGTTACAGGCCTCTGAATGGATGAACTGGCATGTTGCAGCCTCATTTGATCTGTAGGCAGTTTACAGCTCCAATAGAGCTCATTTAAAGCTGTTGTATGTTGATCCTATTGTACTAAGCACAAAAGTGCACAAAAGACCATTTCATGCTCTTATCAGGCATGTTTAGACAAGAATAAATCATATATCCAGCTTATCTGAAATGAACTTACCTCATGCACTGCGTCTCGGTCCTCAATGGCCTTAAGATGCCCTAGTGTGGTTTTAGCAGTTGTGATGGTGGCCGTTTCCTGAGATTCTTTATGAAATGAGCTGCCATCAGTGAATCCAAAATAACAAATGCCTGACCATGTTCTATAAAACACGTGCAATTCAGCATTTAACATTCACAATGTCCCATATACCATTTAAAAAAAATGGTGCTTGAAAGACTATTTTGAGTAGTATTTCCATACCTGCTGCCTTTCTGCTTCAGAGTACTGCTCTTGTCTTCCAGCAGAAGGTCAGTTTGTGTTTGGCGGATAAGTGTAGTAATATTCGCTTTCTTTTGTTCAGCATCTGCTTTTCCAAAAGACATTCAGGTTTGATTCAGTAAATGAATGATTATTGTATGGTGTTGCAGAATATTGTCTTTGAAAGTAACATGTTGCACTATTGTGTTACTCCTAAAGAAAATAACCAGTTTCATTGTTACTTTTTACGGAAAGTATGTTTTTCAAAAAAAAATTTCCCCCACATTTAAAAATCTGTCAACAAAAGATAAGATAAGTCTCATTGCAGTTCCCTGCCAAAATAAAAGCTTTATGATTACTGTTATTTTGTAGCTATATTGCATAGGGAAAAACAGGTTCCTTCTTTTTTTTGTCCTTAGCTGATAACATGTCTGAAAGACCTATTCACACAAAAAAACTATGCAATAAAATTGTGCATATATATTCAAATACTTCTTTTTTTTTTTATCAGCAAACACATAAAAAATCTGTTTACCTATTTCCTATAATTACATTAATATTTCTTATGTCAACACCAACACTGATCGTAACCATATCAAACTTGTGCTGTGGCACCATCTGCATTTCCATCCATTAATTCATAAACTTACATCCCACTTGAACCTCATGAATGGTTATGAGGTTATCGAATTGGAAGAGCAAGGTCTCCGCCAACCTGGCAAGAGCAGTGACAAATTCCTCTGCATTTTTGAGAGCACAGGCCTGTCCAGAAACAAGATGACCAAGTTTAATTTTTGTGATTTTTAAAAAACCACCAAAACAAAACAAAAGCAGAACAGAAATTATTTGAGTTAAAGCACCAAGTCTGTAACCTGAACTTCCTGTCTGGTATTCTGGATGGCTTGTCTCTGTTTTGTCTGTCTCTCCTCCTCAGCCAGCACCAGTTGCTTCAGTTCTGTCTCACAGGCCGGATGGCTCAGACGTACACGCAACTGACCACTGTACTCTCTCTATGACAGCAGGCCACAAAATAGGACAAACCTGGTGACCTATTCTTCATGAATAGCTACAGGTTCATGTGTGCAATACTTTGCAAATATCTGATGTAGATAATAGTACTCTTTCACTGTGACGGTTTAATGCCTTCCTCAGAGTGACTAAATGGGAGGAACTTGATAGTACATGATGACAGAATAATTTCCTCTGCTCTCACCATTGTTCTGCATTTGTTCACATACCCTCTTTTGTTCACTTTGCTCCTGAGCTAGTTGAAACTGGTGTTGAATTTCTGTCATGTTTTGCTTCAGATCCTCAAGGTATTGATCTCTTAATTTAAAAAAAAGCTTCTCAGGTACGCTGGACAGAAACTCTTCAATGGCCTTCAACTGCAGCTGAAATTCTACACAGAGCGAAAAGTATCACATATTGTCATAAATATTAGAAATGCACATTGTTTTGTCTTGTAATCAGATCTCTGTTATTGTTATTACAGGATTGCAAGGCATCCTATGGTACTGATATTTCAAAACATTGTATTTTACCTGTCCGTCATTATCTTTTCCAAACCTGTATGAGTATTTTTCTTCTGTTGAACAAAAAAGAAGATATTTTGAAGAACCAAATAGTTGCTGGTCCCCACTGACATACAGTATATTGCCAAAAGTATTGGGATACCCCTTTCTAATGAACAGGTTTGACTAGTAATTTCCATGAGTACAAACCTTAATGTTTAAGCATTTAATAATATTCTAGGGAATTGTGTGCTTCTAATTTTATAAGAACAGTTTGGACAGGACCTTTTCTATTCCAACATGACAGTGCCTCTGTGTATAAGGCACGGTTCAAAAAGACATGATTGATTCAGTCAGTGTGGAAGAACTTGACTGGTCTGCAGAAAGTCCTCATCCCAGCTGAACACCTCTGGTGTGACTTTATATGCAGACCTTGAGCCAAAAACTCATCACCAAACACCAATGACTTGTACATATGGGTACAGTTATTTTAGACAACAGAGATTGAAATACAATTTTAAAATACATTAACTGTTTTCATCTTTGTTGCCACAGTTTTGGAAGTGCCTTTTTCTGTTCTAAAGAAGGGGGTGTCACAATACTTTTGCCCATATAGTGTAATGTACATGTCATTGGTGTTTGGCTCAAGGTCTGCATTTAAAGTCACATCAGAGGTGTTCAACTGGGATTAGGACTTGGCTTTCTGCAGACCAGTCATGTTGTTCCACACTGACTGAATCAATAATGTCTTTTTGAACCTCGCCTTATACACAGAGGCACTGTCATGTTAGAATAGAAAAGGGTCCTGTCCAAACTGTTGCTATAAAATTAGAAGCACCTAGAATATCATTACATGCTTTAACATTAAACATTGTACTCATGGCAATTACTAAAGTAGTCAAACCTGTTCATTAGAAGGGGGTGTACCAATACTTTTGGCAATATAGTGTATATAGTGTGACAAAAAAAATACTACGGATGTCAGTGGGGTCCAGAAACTGTTTGGTTACCCACATTTTTCAGAATATCTTGTGTGTTCAGCAGAAGAAAAAAAATTCAAACATGTTTGGATCAACTTGAGGGTAACTATATGATGGGAGGAACAGTGACCTTTGACGTCAGACTTAAAAAGGGAATAGTATCATCAAACAGTGACATCAATGTGATAGCTGCATTGTAATTGGTCAACTTTTTTTGCCTATTTTTGTAAGTAACATTTTGGACAATATCTCATGGGTTAACCTTGCAGACAGCTGTTGAGGTAATCATGTGACTGGCTCTGGTAGATAAGAAGTCTTTTGTGGATCTCCTCTGCACACTGATCAAATGTCTCCTGCAGTTGCTCAGGCCGAGTGATAGGGCGGCGCTCTTTCTTCTTATAGAACTCCTGATGGTGACACATAGCTCAGTCCAAAATCAACTGTTTTAACAACTTATTTGCATAAAACAGATTGGCACTCTTAATATTTTTTCATAGTACCTCTGCCACCAAGAGGAGAATATCATTGGCTTTCCACAGAATACTGGTAATTGAAGCTTTAAAGGGAACACTGAGAAATGCAAAAATATTCAGAGAACGTGAAATTAACATGGGGAAAAAAAAAAATCAAATAACAGCCAGCAAATGCACTGACCTGTCCTGCTGCTCTTCAGGTTTTGAGCCAAAAATAAGGAACTTCTTATCAAAGCGGTTGGGTTTGGAGAATCTCCTTAAACTGACAGAAATGTTTCAAAGAAATTATAAAACATTTTGTATCATAAATGTCCATTTTATATGATAACTAAATGGAAAGTATGCTAATTATTACAGCTCGTTTTCTGTGTCCAGGTTTTTTTTTTTATCACTATAGTAATATATTACTATATTACCACCACAAGAGAGACACAGCCACTTCTCTAATGGTATTTCCTAAATTTCTTTCTCTTTTGTCATATTTGAAATGTCAAACCTCTGGGTGGTCATCGACTCCACTGACTTTCTACGCAGAGTCTCTATTCCAGACTGACTGGGGCTCTTTCCTGACCTCCAATCTGATCCAAGAGAGGAGTTTAACCTTGCTGAAGGCAGAGAATTTACAATATTTAAAAGAAACCACAAAAAGTATTCACAGATTAGTGTAAAAAGGCAAACTAATAACACCACAACAGCCGTATTACTGTAAATGATGAGGACACATAAACAATCCAACCTGCTGAAGGGCGTCTTTCTATTGGGTCAAAGTTTGCCTCCTTGAGGTCTTGGGCTTTGCCTACCCTGTTAGCAGGAAATGGACATTATGTATGTCATGAGAAGTAGTTTATTTCCTAATTTTTCTTCATTCAACATATTTACATTTATGCATTTAGCAGACGCTTTTATCCAAAGCGACTTGCATTGCATTCAAGTTACAGTTTTTAAATTTTTATCAGCTCTTGCTTTCCCTGGGAATCGAACCCATGATTGGCGTTGCTAGCGCCATGCTCTACTATTTGAGCTACAGGAAAACAGGAACACGTCACGTGTTCCTGTTTGAGGGCATTACAAATAGTCGCCCACAACAGAACCAATGACACAATGTCGACAATGTTGGTGAACATTTTAAATTTAAGGACACTGACTTGAGTAGGCCTTTGATAACCCCCACCGCCGCATCATCCAGGAAGGACACTCCAATGTGGCTAGGATGGAGCAGGCCATCTCCATCTGGACTGCCTGTTTTTTCCTGTATACGGGACCTAGGGCGAGCTGCAACTGCAAAAGCCCCCTGAAGTGGAGTCTGTGGTCGGGGGACAGCCATAGAGGCATCCTATAAAAATATATCATCCATTTCTATAGGGATTACATTTCAACATGCCTATATTATCAGAATGTGTAATGCCATACCAAGAAGCAGTCAAGGTACTGGCACCTCTTCTTTAGTTCCTCCATCAAAGAAGTTGTTAAAATGGTTACCTCCACTATGGTTACAATCTACAATAGGAATTGTTTTCTGTAGACCAGTATTATAATGTCATAAATGTGAATCTAATAATGTATTAGGGCATTTACCTTCTTATTGGAGCTGGGTTGGTCATACTCGGCAGTCATTTCCTTTAAATTACTCAGCATGCTGTCAATCGCCTTTTTCTGCATGTTACTCTTAAAAGCCTGGGCAGACAAATACAATTTCAACAGATTATGAACAGCAGACAGAGGGAAGGAAATTAAATAAGATTAAATGATACACTTATAATACCTCGCCTCTGATCTGGACCCGTGTATTTGTAAAAATCTGTTGCATTTTTTCAAGAAACTTCAGATCGATAGCAAGATAACTGAATTTTTCCTCAAACTTCCGGAGTATATCCTTGGCCTGAGGAAAAATGGATTCTCACTCTTACTTCCTGTCCAATTAATAATTCTTTAGTGTGTGATTCTTTAATAATAAATCTTTAATCTCTACCCGCTCCAGACACTTTGTTTCTCTTTCTTCCATGTCCTGTATTATGGCCCACTCTGCAGAATCAATGCGCTTGTCCATTTTTTCCAGATATGAATGAAATACTTCAATTTCTTGGGGTGTAAAATTCCCACCCTCAGAAAACAATCTTGTGAAAATACATCAATGATTAATAATATATTCTAATTGTATATATAAATTCACTGTGAAACACAACACTTATAATTACTTATACAGAGAATGTCAATGACGTACTTGAAAGATCTCATTATCTGAACGTTTGAGTCCCTAAGGGCCTCCAATCTGAACTCTGTCTTCTGTCTCAAGTCTCTTTGTAAAGTCTGGATGATACTGATGTGCTTTTTCAGGTTGGTTTGAAGCAAGGTACGAAGTTTATTTATCCTGTGAATAAAAATGGCCAGAATAAGTGTGAGATTGTGACTGTGTATAAACTGTACACATAATTACATTGTTTATTTTCATTCATTTACTTTTCGGAATTTGTGGCAAGGGTAAAATCTTTCTCTCTATTGTAGATTTGCATTAGGAAGTCTTCCGTCAGTTTATTTTGCTGGATCTGTAACTCCTGTACTTCTGTCCGGCAGCCTTCTAGGACGTTCAGTATACCCTTGCAGTGTCGGTCCATGCGTCCTCGATGTAGCACTAGTTCAGCTGACCAAGTAACAGAGTTATGAAATGTCATATTGCAACATTTTACTTCTCTCTTGTTAAAAAGAAGTACGCTTAACTGTACTGAATTTGCACTTGTGTGCTTCAAATATTAAAGGTATATTTAGAATAAAAAATGTACTTATATTAATAAGGCCACTTAAGGAGAGTACACTCTCTTAAGACACTTATGTACACTTTTTACGTGCACTTTTTTATAATACAAAGTGTTTTAAATCATATTTTAATCTTTTGTACACTTATTTTGATGTGTTTACAAACATACTAAAGCACACTTGATTTCAATTTGAATTATAGTGTGTTATTCAATATTCAATTTAATGAAAATATATTTTGAATGTACTAAATTGCAACTTTGTCATTACAAATGCGTAACTACAAATATATTTAAACATATGACATACAAGTTTCAATAGAAATTAAACGATTTTTTGGTTTACCTTAAACACTTATGAGTAAATTCAACAGCACACTTTAATTGTATTTCAAATGAAAAAAAAAGTATGTCAAAAAAGATTTTATGTCTGAAAACATTACATTCAGTTATATTATTATTATTAAATAATAATATTCCAGTAATAAGTACTCTTTTTTTTATATGAATGCTAAAGCATGCTTGTTTTTCACATGGGCTGTTACAGTACTCCAAATAAGTAAAAGCCAAAATGGCTTTAGATGTGATGAGGGGACAAACCTGCTCTGACATTGTGAATGTCCATCTCTATTCTTGCAGCACGAGGTTGGTGGAGCTGTTGGCGAAGATCCAGCTGAGCTTTCAGTTTCTCTTTCTTGGCTTCCACAACAGTGTTAGTGTTGGTTAGAGTAATATGAAACCTCTCTTCCAGATGGCTAAAAAATGTTTGTCTTACACTATCATGGAACAACAAAACAGAGGTTTTTCAATATTAATTTCGTTCTTCGTTACCCACAAAAAAAACAACAACAATAAACTGACAGAACTGCAAGAAGAAGTAAATTATATTAAAGAGAACATGGATTTTTTTTTATCATTACACAATTTTCATTTCAGATTCAAACACTCTAGCTTCTGGCTTTCGTTTTGATGATTGTAAGTAGCCTATATTGTTTTTGAACAATCAGTGGAAGAACACAAGATAGACATCACTATGATCAAACAAAGCATTATTCCATTCTATAATTTCCACTGTACACTTACTCTTTTAGCAATTCAACAACGAGAACCTTTGGGTAGAAAACCAGCTCGGTTTCCTTAAGGTCTGTCTCCTGTTCCTCATCGCGGGTAGTGTGAAAACCATAACAGTTGTACACATTTCCTTTTGCAGTAGTGAGAGTCTCTTTGGTTTGAGAGACTGAAAATTCCAAAGCCTTGCAATCTTGGTCATCCTACAAAAAAGAGGAAATTAAATATTTAAGTAGACACAAAATAAAAGGGGTAAGTTGTATGTGTCATTACCGTTGCACTGGACGAGCTGAATTTTGAACTTCCTTGATTGTTGAAATGTGGCTTTTGTGCGCCTCTGTGTTTCACCTCAAATTCTGCCTCCAATCTTTCATTCTTAATATTTGTCATGCTTTGACCTGAGTAAACACCAAAATAAGCATGATAAATGGGTGGTTCAGAGACAACAGAATAATACAGTTCCTCAATGTTAGTTTTCAACTCACCAAGTTTAAGAGAGGGATAAAGTTGGCAAAAATCCTGTAATGAGTCCTGTAATGAAAAATAAAGTTATTTTAACAATGTTTGTCTTTAAACAAACAGAGATTACAGCAATGTTCTGGTTGAATATGTACCTGGCCATAAATCTCTTTGACATTAAAGAATTGGCTGACAGAATGACTGTATGTTTGTAATTCCTGCAAGACTAATGATGGGTAGAACTCCACAGTTTCAACTTCCTCTTTATAAATGTTCATATACCTTAAGAACAATACAGGAAAAGGATTTACAAAAATGTACAGGTGCTCGTTATTTTGTTGATTTATTTCTTTTTATAGTGAAGTTCAGATAGCAACAAAACAACAAAAACCTCAAAGAAATCTCAATGTATGTTACCCATTCTTAACCTCTTCCAGACAGTTTAGTGTCTTCTTTAAAGAGGCTTTCAGAGCTTCGTCTGAGCTTTCCTGCCTGACTTTGTCCAACATCATATCCAGCTGGGCCTCTTTCCTCTGTAGTGTGAGACATTTGACAGCTTATATCCAAGTTCAAACATGTCAAGGTGTGAAATGTTACAAAATACTGCAAAAAATATTAATATTAAGTTGTATGTAAAATCTTGCCTGGATCTCTTGTTCGTGGACTTGACTGAGGGACTCCAGTGAACTTTGTAGCTGCTGTTCTCTGTTCAACATGCCTGCACAGTGGTTTTCCCACAGCTGAGCTGCCCCACACATAAACTTGAACAGGCACTTACTGTCATAAGCTGCGGTTTTGGCTAAACACTCAAAAGCTTTCTGTAAAAATGTTAAAGTACACAATATAACATGATAGTGCAGAAGCGGAGAGATTTCATTTAACCCATTGAGGAAACAATACTTACATCAAGTTTTTCCAAATAGACCTCAGTTTGAGATTGGCGCTGACCAATGAGAGGTAGTATCTCCACATTAACAATATTCTGTATTTCATCTGAGGTGAATCCGTATGTGGAAACCTCTGTCTGTGTGTAAAGAGTTGAGAATATTGTTGCATTTCTGTAGTGCTTTGACAATCAAGACAAATGAGAAAGCACAAGTTATTTCTCACCTTAAAGAGATCAACCTCTGCCAAACATAATTGCCAGTTGTTCTCAAAGTTTTTATGAAGTTTTTCCATTGTGGCAACGTGAATACAATCTGTAGAAATGGAACATAGTGAGGAACAAAGTGCACATATTACCATTTTATAATGCTGGATTACTGTAATGAGAACCACATTTCTGACCTATTTGCTCATTGATGGCAGACAGTGTTGAATACCACTCTGCAACTGATGACTTTGAGATTCTTGGAGGCGTCATGTCTCTTAATATGGGGCAGAAAATGTAAGTAAATGTTACATGTCAACTATCATTCACTGAGGAATTGGTGTGTAATTCTAGAAATCAGCGATTCATTTCTCACCTAATCATCTCCAGTGTTTGGATGCGTTTATCACTCTGTGTTTTCTGATCTGACTTCAAAGTGCTCAGAGTATCTTGAATGTTTTTAGGGTTCCGATTGTGAGGGCTGTTCATAACGTCTCTGCAGGAAGAACATAAATATGGGTATATGTTGTATTTTAGATAATATAATTCCCCTGTACGATATTCTGGTGGCCCTGGTAGGATTCTTAACTATCGTAACCAACAAAACTCCCATTGCCAACTATTCTCATCAGACGGATCATGCACTTTGTTGGTAAACAATATGGCATTACTTTTCTGTCAAGGGAATTTTAAATTTTTTTTAACATCATACCTACCTGAACCGGGTAACTGCGTCATTAAGTTTTATTTGTTTCCAATCTTGGAGCTTTTCCTCCCATCTCAGCCTTTGGAAAATGTCCATTTGCAAATGTTTCTCCATCAAATTCAAGCACAGTTTGGCCAAAGCACGTCGATTTGCTAGCAGAGCTTGGTTTATCATCTGTGGAAAACATGCATTCTTGACAAAAGAAAGAAACTAATGAAAAACATACAAATACATATTTGTCATGTAGAATATACTACCATGGCTTCACTGTCAATCAGTCTGTGGATATCACATGGCATCAAATAACTGATTTTCTCCAGCTTTGTGGTGGACTTTCTCAATAATGCTGAAATCTAGGAAAGAGGGACAAATAGGCAGTGTACTACTCTACTGACTCTGGGAACATATGCTTTACATAATATAGACCACATACCATAGCTTTTCTCTCAGATTCATATTTGGTATATATCTCATCTAGCTCTTTAATCAACTTTCTTTTCAAGGAAGATTCATAGCAGACTTTGTTCCAGATGTCATGCATATCCTTTATAAGACAAAGGATGAATAACACTTGAGTGATCCTAAACATATTTACTTACAAATACTGAATTTGAGAAATTGCAAGTATTGTATAAGACATTTGGTCCTCACCTGATAGCTGTGTGCTGTCAAATCAGAGATGTTTTCAATCTTTTGCATAAGGTTTTCAATATTGTCATTATGCTCTGACAATCTGAGAAGGATATCCTTTCCTATCTGCCTGAATAACGGTTCAAAACCCTAAATGCAGATATATCACAGAATAAGGTACCTTTGAGAGTTATAATTAGTAAAACTGCCATATTAAACACTAGATGGATAATAGATTAACTGAACTCTACATAAGAATGAACACATTTTGGCAATACATATATAGGTGTGTGTACCACACTGATGCTGGAGAGTTCTGTCTGCAACTGACAAACAACTTCGTTGTGATCCCTTCGCCTTTTCTCTGCAAGACGATCAATGATGTCTGAGTTTTTTTTCTCTGGAACTACAGACAAAACAAAATCACAATAGATTTTTTTATTGTCAGTTTTATATTATACAATATATACTGTATATATTATTATTGAAAATAAATTTGGCAAACATGTCTTATTGAGTTTCTTTGACTGAAAATTAACAAATGCTGGTTGAACAAATGTTTGTTTTGCATACACTACCATTCAAAACTTTGGGGTCAGTAAGATTTTTTTATTTTTTTAATAAACACTTTTAAGTAGCAAGGACACATTGCTGTTCTTTTGAACTTTCTATTCATCTAACAACCCTGAGAAAAGTATTATGGTTTCTACAAAAATATTAAGCAGCAACAACTGTTTTCTAATAGATATTAAGCTGTGTTAGTCTGTTGTTGGTCTAGGAAATGCATATTAAAACGATTTATGTGATTTTATGTGAAGACAGGAGTAATGGCTGCTGAAAATTCAGCTTTGTCATCACAGAAATAAATGACACTTTATAATATTTTCAAATAGAAAAAAAGTTATTTTAAATGTTAAAAGTGTTTTAGAATATTACTGTTTTTTGAACAAATAAATGCAGCCTTGGTGAACATAAGAGACTTCATTCAAAAACATTTAAGGTATATTGCATTACAAAAACAGAACAAGTATTACAATCATTTATTGGCTCCTATTCCTATGTTTGGATGTACAGGTAACACTTTATTTTACGGACATGTTTCATGCACTAATATTAAGAGTAAATTATGCATAATTACCAGCAACTTACATGCTGTTCATAATTATTACTCAGTACTTATTGGTGTGATTACACTGTAGCAAAAATGGCTTGAAGAAAAGAAAAGACTATGTTGCAAACATTTATCACTATAAGTTCTCACCAACAGTGTCTGGAAGACCCCAAACCTCCTCACTATCATCCTGGTCCTCATTTCTTTTTCCACCAGAGTTAAGTGTGTTCCTATCAAACACGGTACGTTTAATTAGCATTGTCTTTAAATTTAAATCAAATTCGTATCTTGAGGAGCAGCAGCAGCAGCATCATACCGTGTGGGCCCATTGGGCTGCCGTGATGCGGAGTCTGCCGCGTCTCCACTGAGCAGAGAGTCGCCCTCATCCCCGACGCGCGTCCTCCGCGAGTCAAAGAGAGCCAGAGACAACTGAACCTGACCACGAACACAACAATATCAACATACGCCCAGGGCTGCCTTCAGACCAGCATTTCACATCTAAAATTATCCGCAATATTACAAACATCATCACTATATGTAAAAACGCACATTGACCGTTCAGACACTATGAATACTATTACCTGAGCGTCAAACATCTGCCGGTAAACTTTCCCGCTGGGAAGCACACGCGTGTCTGCCATTGTAGCTACGGAATAATATGCTTATGTTTCATTCAAAACAAATCTATATCGAAATCAGTGCGAAGTTATAGGACGGTTGGTTCATTATAAGAGTTTTCAACACAATTATCTGCGTATTTTGTAAATACAAATAACTTAATTCATGGAAGCGTTCACTCAGGCCTGCCCTTCACCTCAGCGTTTTCTTGTTGCTATGGCAGCCACACAGGTGACGCAGGCGGTGTAAAAAGTCCAACCAACTGTGAGATCAAGTGGTGTGTTCGGTCCAATCAAATTTCTCATTCAAACGTAGTAAAAAAAAAAAAGTACATATTTGGTCAAACATTTTTTTTATTTCATTTTGCCGTTGATAACAAAACAGTTAGATATATATAATACTGTATTTTTATTTTATACATCATTATAATTTCACAAAAAGTTAATAGAAAAATAATTAGAATATCCCATTCACATCAGTTCTTATAGTATAATTCATGCCCTTATATGAGAAACTAGAGATAATAGTCAGACTTTTAAGTTCAGTGGATATTTTTAGGGTAAGTTTTAAACATCAGTTTCTGCACATACCTTAAAGTCTTGGGTACAAAAGAACAAAATTCAAGAGAATCAAGAGAACAAAATTGACAAAAAAAATGATTTTATATGTATTATATTATATATTAATAGATAACAGAAAAGTGTCAGATCAGATTTATGACAAGTGATTGACTGGACATACTTTCACGGTGAACACTATGATATTGATATGATGTTAATCAGGTTTTATGGGTCACTGGGTGCAGAACAATGTTGGATTGTTATTAAATTGCATTTTAATATGCCTTCAAAGAAGGACACATTTCGTCTCCTCATCCAAAGCTGTACGTCACATCCCGTCTGTATCACTCCCAGTAGTGTTGTCCAGTATGCACTGCACACTCTCTTTGTCTGTGAATGTTTTGGTTCTTAAAGCACGTTTCCTGTCCAAGACCACATTAGGAGTATTGCTTAGAAACAAATCATTCCATTTAATTAAAATCTGAAATATAGCAGTAGCTCTGCTTCAGTGGTTAATTCCAATGGTTAAATTGTTGTTATGAAAGAATAATAATAAAAAAAACCCAACCTCCTATAAGGAAAGTTGCATTTTCCTTTAAGTCTGCAGTTAGCTGATATGCCCTCCTCAGAGAACATCCTCTCGGAATACTGCAAACATGAAATATGCATAAAAAATAAAGCCACTATCAGTGTATGAATAAGAATCCACAACAAAGATACCTACATTGTACTCTCCAGATGTCTGGCTCTGTGACTCTTCACTCATGTCTGTGTGAGGAAACAGGAACAATGTTTAAAAAACAAGAATAATATTTTTTACATGAGATCTGATGGAGAAAATCAGAGAATGTTACCCTTTTCACACCTTTCCCTGGACTCCTCCTCACTAGTCTGACTTTTCATCTGTGGACAAAATGCAAGCAACCCTGTTGATGACTAAAAAGAATACAAACCAAATGCTGTGGAGAACAATGCCACTTTAAGATGAGAAAGACAACAGAAATATCTTATT
Organism: Barbus barbus; assembly: GCF_936440315.1. Classification (NCBI taxonomy): domain Eukaryota; kingdom Metazoa; phylum Chordata; class Actinopteri; order Cypriniformes; family Cyprinidae; genus Barbus; species Barbus barbus. The sequence goes on along the minus strand of NC_136734.1, from coordinate 19,888,968 downwards.
TCAGAAGAGTGTTTGCATTTAAATGTTTAATAGAGAGTTATATAAAATTACCTCAAATGAACTCAGCAAGGAGCTTTCTTCTGAGTTCTGAGGGAATAAAATGCATCATACTATTCATTATAGACCATTACCCAATGATAATGCATTTTGGGCCTAAAGATAATGTGAGTGACACAACAGGAAGCACTTGAACTAAATAATGACTCATCTATTCCATTCACATGTCACGCTCAATCTGTGTAGTATAAATTTCAAGTGTACATACTGCTTGAATTGGGTTTTTCTGTTTGCGAAGCTTTGACTGAAGAACAAGAGCCTCTCCTTGAGTTCGAAACAACTGGACTTGAAGTTCATCATAACGCTCTCCCATCTCTCGTATCTGTTTGCGGTACTGGTCTTTGTCTTGGAGATTTTTGGAGTTCTCCAAATGGTACTCCTCTCTTGTACAAATAGCCTATTAAAAGGGCAGTGCCATACAACTGTTGTGCTTAATGGGATACATACAACAGATGCATTGAATAAATCTGAATAAAGATTGGCATTTCTTCATCTGATGCAGATGTGACCAAACTTTTTTATGAAGGTCCAAAAATCAAATTAGTTTGACGGCCGTGGGCCAAATTACATCCAAGTATATTATATTCAAATTTAAACTTCTTAATCAAATGTATATTTTCTACTTTTCAGTGCAAAAATAAAATATGTTAAAAGCAAAAAGATTAGTTAAAAATGAAGATATGCTTTAATGACATGTTTTTGTGATATGGATTGTGGTCCAAATCAAAAGTTGTCACAGGGCAACTTTGGTCCACAGGCCCTTGTTTGTGCATCTCTACCACATTATTTGTGCATATGATCTACCACATTATGTTGCTTTATGCTTTGTCATGCAAAGAGGAAAGTGAGATACCTTGTCTCTTTCTTTGATGACTTCTTCTAGCTGCTTCAGAATGTCTTCCATTCGGTCGCGGTACATTTTTGAGTCCTTTTTTAGCATTATACACTTCAGTTCTAACTCATCCTTCTCCTCTCGATACTTAAATTTAAAAACAGAATTATATAATATATATATATATATACATATATATACACACACACATTTATATAAAAAACTCGTAATATGATATGCATAACAAAAATAAAGTAACATTTACTTTGAATCCAGTCTGCACATATTAAACATAAGCTACCTTATCACGCAGCTCTTCTGCGTCATGTAGGTCTCTCCTTAGATTGTAGAGATCATTCACCAGCTCCTGGTATTGTGCCTGACTTTCTTGCTTGAATTCCTCTAATGACTGTGAATCAAGTTTTTCATGCTGCAGAGTTTGGACCTGTGTCAGTGTGTGAATTGTGTGTATTAGGCATTCTTGTTTATATTTTGATTAGTGTAGTCTAATAAATGAGACTGATTTACCTTGGAAGCACTTTCAAGCTCCTGTATGTGAGCTGTAAGGAGGTCATTTTCTCTCTGCATCTGCCAGATCAGCTCAGGACTTGGCCTCTGCTCCATGGCATTCTTCAAGGTTATTGTTTTTTTCCGTTGGATCTTTGAGTCACTTTCTGCATTCATTAAGCTGTGTTTCAATTTCTCAATCTTACAGAAAGGATCAAAAAGGGAGAAAAGGAAAACATGCAAAGAGAAAAGATCAACTTTAAAGAGAAATACAAAGAGAAAAGATAATCGAATAACATTTGAAAAAAATAAAAAATAATTAAATAATATATACATATATATATATATATATATTATACATTTTATATATATAATTTTATTTTTTGTTAATACTTTTTTTATTGTTTTATTAATACTTTAGAAAACTAATAGTCTACTTTCTCCAACTTTGTCCTTCCAAACCCTTAAAGTCCATCGTTCATCTTCGGAACACGAAGATATTTTTGACTAAATCCTATTGGGACCTTGCTGAGGAAACCAGAGTGATGAAATTTACAGTTAAAATTACAGTTTCAACCGCAAATGCATTTCATTTCTTATTTATTTTGTGGTGAACTATGACCCAGACATGTTTTTGAAAGGTTTTCCTGCTGGCCTGACTGATCACCTCGAGCTGGAGGTCTCTGTTACACATGAGCGCGCAGTTCTTGTCCTCGCTCAGTCGGGTCAGGTCGTGCATCAGTCGGTAATTCTCGTCTCTGAGTTTACGCGCCTCCTCGCACATGCGCTCGCGCTCCTCTCGGATACGCTGCACGCGGTCCTGCTGTTTGTGCAGCTCGCTCTCACACAGCTGCAGCTGGCGGATGGTGTCTAGCTGCTCCGCCGCCTGCGCAGATACTTCGAGTCGCTTCCTCCGTTCATCCTGTGCGAGCTTCTGTAGGCGAGAGACCTCGCTCATGAGGAACTGAGTGAGGCCACATTCACCGGCCGTGTCTGGGTGAACAGACAGAGAGAGTTCTATAAAACAGAGGTTTATACAGAAACCGTGACAGAAATTATAGTCAAGAGGCACAACATTTGTAGCTGTGCTTGCACCTTCAGTAGGCTATATAAAAAAAATACTTAAAAAAATTAAATCTTACACAATTTAATTACTTTAATCTAGACTATTTTTTTTTTTTGCAATAACAACAAGGGAACAGTCAAAATACAACACGTCAACAGTATAAAAATACATGAGTCTGTAAAACAATACAATCCAATACAAAAAAGATCAACTATATCTAATACATCAAGTATCCTCTTTAGTAGTTGAGATGTCTTAACGGCTTTACGATTGTACTGTACACTGTAAAAAAAAATCTGTAAAATGTACGGTAAAAAACTGGCAGCTGTGGTTGCTGGAATTCTACCGTACAAAATACGGTAACAATATTTTAGGTTTTACAGTTTAAACTTAAATTTACAGTTAAATACCGTAATTTCATTAACTGATATAATGTTAATATACCTACCTATTGAAGTACTGAAATCTGTTTTGTACCTTTGAAAAACACTGATAACCACCAAATGCCCATCGCAGGCAGCTTTTAAATAATAACATATATAGAAGGTGCACATTGTCATTCACACAAGCACTAAACACCATCATGGTGAGACTCATTAAACTGAAATATGCAATAAACATTAATTTAACAACATTAGACGTAACATACAACCCTAATAAACATAACTGATAAGAAAAAAATAAGAAAAAAGTTATTTAAAAGAAAAAGTATCAAATTCAAACTAAATTTGAAATGCAAACACAGGGAATTCTGGGAACGTCAGTTTATGGTTTTTCCCTGTAAATTTTACAGGAACTTACCGTTAACCATTTAACAGGTTTTTACTGTAGCATTTTCACAGTGTTTTACCGTTAAAATCAAGATCCTTTTTTACAGTGTATTGAGGTTAGAGATTCATAAAAAATATTTAAATCAATGGAAAATAGTCTACCATTTTGTACAGCTAACATACATTTTGGTTTGTGTATATGATATTTCCCAAATAAAACAAGAATTTTAATTATGTGTCCTTTTCCACTAGACCAGTAACACAATCCCCCCCCCCCCCCCCCCCCCCCCCAAAAAAAAAGACCATTATATAATTTATATTGACAAACTTGTTGAACAATTCAAAAAGAAGCAAAGAAATTTGGGAACAAAATAATTTAGTAGCTATAATTACAACTGAAAAATAAATAAAAAATAGTTTCCAACTCCTCTTTACAAAAACAGCATAAGGGCGAGAACCCTACTTTGAACTTACTAATACAATCATTACATGGATAAGAATTATTTTGAAATGAGTTTCTTTAACTTTATTAGGAATTACATATTTATTTATGTGACCACAGATTCTGAAGTAAAAGTGAGGGATAATCCTGTTTCCACAATTGCCTCAGGAAGGATACTGTTTTCTTTGGTTAAAATGTTCCTAATTTAAAGATTATTGAATTTTTTATCCCTGATAGAAAGGTCCCCAACTATAAGATCTGGAAGAGAACTTGCAGGCTTAGTAACTTAGTAATACTATTAAACAGTTAGTCTTAAATTTAATTAACAGAGCAGCATTCCAAGTTCCAACAGCACTGGGACTTGCTCTGTTTGTATCACTTTTTCCACACAGTCTGTCAGTCTGGACATTTGTGGTAGGGATTTTTCAGTGTACATTGTTATAGCAGGTGGTGGCATTGCAACAAGTGAGTGTCTTTAACAGTGATTCCTTGAATCATTCATTCAACAGAAGCATTCTTTCTTTTGAGTAAGTACTTTGTATAATAAAAAGCAGGTTCTGTATAAATGTGTGTAGTATGCAGTGTTGGGTAGATGACTACTTTTTGATTACTTTTGACCAAACTTGTTTATCACATAGACTTGAATGTGATTATTATATACCATATTGATAAAAAAAACAAAAACAGAAAGATAATCTATTTCATTCTTTGTTATCAATATCATGAAATGCATTACATTACAGGAGGTTTTTCACAAACTGGGGTTTGTGAGAAAAAATAAACTTATGTGTTCATGAAAGAAACTGATAGAGATGTCAATAGCCTGGGAATCCATACATTGCATGAACAAACATTAATTAACTTGGAATCATGACATTTTATATCCTTTCTAAGGACCCCTTTTAGTACCTCCAGAGACCCCAAATCCTGTGGCAATATTTTACAAAGTCCTTTGGCCTATGATGATAGCAGTTTTCAGATTTTATTTGCATAAAAGATGATAAATGAATAAAGTATTGTTTTGTTTAACATATTAAAATCTATTCTAACCAACTGAAAAATTTACAACTTACCAATAAGTACGGAGAAGACCCTAGCAGGCTCTTTGCCGGTGATTTTGCGGTACACATCTGGGTAGTCTAGCTCCAAACTCTCTAGAAATGCCACATATCCTTTGAGGCCAGTTCTTTGTAATATGTCCAGCAGCACCCCTATAAGCAAATAAAAAAACTTTCCTGAACCATGTAAATATCTAGAGACCACTAAGTGTATACTTAGAAAATAAGATAGAAAGCTTTAGATTATTCAGTATCTAGCTTCTGATAATACAGTAACTATTTTTGTCAACAATATTTGCTGCATATTTAATGTTTGAACACAGTTGCACCTTAGGTGGCCTAAAAACACTTACCAACTTTTCTACGCCTGATAACCAGGCTGGGGTCATTGTAGATCTGTTCTTCGTCCTCACTGCTCAGCACTTTACATTGTCTCAGATAAGGTGTTATCCTTGAGGGCTCAATGGTCTTGATGAGAAGCATTCTGTAGTCTTCCAACCGTGCCCAGCACTCATCATCCTCCTCCACTTCAAAACCCCCTGGGCCATCAAACATGACTGACACTAGCTCTTTTGTTAGCTTGAAAATAGTTGTTTAATTGCAAGTTTTAAGGCTAAATGCGCATTATACATTTAGCTCGCCTGTAAACTCAAAAAGGAAATGAAGTCCACTGAGCACTGTGGTGACATAAGTTCCCCTTTTCCAGCTGTCATTGCAGTTTTTTTTATTTCCTTCTATTTCACAAAGGATTGTTGAGCTGAAACCACTTTCTGTGGTATTTGGTCAGAGAATGAGTACATAACGAGTTCATAATTTTCTGAATAAAATATATAGTCAACCGTTATTAATATATTCAATGTCTCTGTGATCTCAACTTGTCATCCCCTTGTGAGGCTTTCAGCTTCATGTAAAATACTACAGCTTCTATTAAGGTGCTTATGTTCTCATGTCACGTGAAATGAGTTTTGTTTAAAATCCCAAGAAATTCTGTACTTTTATTAAGTGGTATTGAATGTACAAAATAATTTATTATAAATTCATGATTTTTTAAAAGTTCACAAACTTTTAGATTCAGGTGTGGATTGCACATTATGATCACATAATATAAAAGCATAAAAAATACAAATGCTAATCATACAAATGCACAAAAACAAACAATGACAAAACAGCTCACGTTTCTACAGAACAATTTATTCAAAAAGCAGTAACAAAATGAAAGTATATGATAACTTAATAGTAGCTCAGTGCAAATGTCTGAGTCTTGTTAATTTATTAATTTTTTTTTTTCAAAAAATTGTCAGGACACATACTGAATGTTCTTAAACAAAACGTATGGATGGAGTAAAAGAAATTAGTGCAATGAATATCTGACTGGTCCCTTTAACTGTAATATTGATTTTTTTAGTGGTACACATTTCTACACGAATCGTGAACTGTACAAAATCTGAAGTTAAATCAACGACGACTCCTTTGCCTTTTTGTACTGATTCCTGAGAACTGTTTTGCTGATGCTTCGTTTTCATTTGTGTTAAGATCAATCCTCTGAAAGATAGGGAAAATGCATAAATTATAATAAAAATAAATTAACAAACAAAACAAAGACTGCTTCAATGTTACGTGCAACTTACTGCAGCTGGTGGCCGAATCCTTTTTTTTATCTTTTGTAATAACAAGACCTCATCTTCATCACCATTGTTATCTGTGGGCAACTCACATTGCACAGAAGGGTTTATTGTGGCCAAAAGGGCTGGTAAAGTAAAGCACGACAAGAAACGAGCCTTCAAAAGCTGGTACGCTGGATTTGAGGCAAACTTTTCGGCAATCATTTTGCGGATGGCAGCTACTTGAGCTTCTTCCTCTATATAGTTTTGATACTCAACTGGCAGGATATTCACTGCAGCTGCAAGCAGAGATTGTTTAACTTTGAGCAAAGAAGTCAGTGTTTTGATGCTGGCGGCAGATGGAGGAAGGTAAGGCAAAGACATCTCTAAATGAGGTAATGGAATTCCACCTTTTCCATTCATCCAGTCATCTACTTCAGATGACTGCTCAGGGAATATCAAGTGAGGATTAAAACTAACAACATCAGAAGGAATATCAGGAAGAGGGAGCAATGCTTCACTTAATGTTCTGATTTTAGGTATTTCTAATGGAGCCACAATCTGAGTTGATGGAGCCAAAATCCGAGGTGATGGAGCCACAATCTGAAATGATGGAGCCATAATCCGAGGTGATGGAGCCACAACCTGAACTGATGGAGCCACAATCTGAGGTGACGGAGCCAAAATACGAGGTGACGGAGCCACAATCCGAGGTGATGGAGCCATAATCTGAGGTGATGGAGCCATAATCCGAGGTGATGGAGCCACAATCTGAGGTGATGGAGCCATAATCCGAGGTGATGGAGCCAAAATCTGAGGTGATGGAGCCACAAACTGAATTGATGGAGCCGCAATCTGAGGTGATGAAGCCCCAATGCAACCTGATGGAGCCATAATCTGAGGTGATGAAGCCCCAATGCAACCTGATGGAGCCATAATCTGAGGTGATGAAGCCACGATCTGAGCTAACGGAGCTACAATCTGAGGACATTGAACTACAACCTGAGGTGAATGAGCAATTGGTCTTCTAGAAGCAGAAAGGGGGCTCAATATTGTGTTGGGCAAACTTCTCTGTTGGACGACGGTTGGCAGCTGATTAGTTCTCACAAGAATGCAGCCATTTTCAGTAACACCAGGAGACTTTGCCACTGCAACATTATTTGTTGGCTTCAATGCGACTGGTGAACTAGCCAAAGGTGGCATAGTCAAGGGAACTGGAAGAACACTGAAAACAGCAGGAGATACTCTGGAACCAGTTGATGTAGATGTCTGATATTGCCTTACAGTGGATTCATCAGAAGAGGAATCAGAGGAGTTCTTCGTAGCTTCAACGTGTGAACCTTTTTGGTCCACTTTGATAGGTGTCGGGGATAACATCTGAACACTATGGAGCACACTTCTGCTCTGTAATAAGGTAGAAGTAGTTGAAAGAGATGTCTGGATGCCTTTGGTGCTAATATTCACAGAGGAGGAAGTCTTTAGGGTATCTCTGGAGGCATTCGAGATTGAAGAATATATAAGGGCAGGACTGGCAGAGGAAGCAGGAACAATCAGTGCAGATGATGCTGGGTATAGATTAGTTGAGATGCATGGACTAATACTGTTATTCAGGGGGGAACTGTTTGGCACAGTTTGTGTTTGGTTGCTTGGGATATTAGTGGAAAGTGGACCAGTTACTTGTACCAAATTGGTGGGGGCAAGAATCCAGTTTACTGGCATCTGCAATGTAATAGTTGGAAAAACAACATTCTGTTTGCCTTGCTTTCGTTTTGGTGACTCTTTTTTACTACCTTTAGCTTCTTCCATTAGGGCTTGGACTTTCTCAGTAGGTTTGCGGATGCGTTTCGCAGATGTGATGCTGTTTGAGTCCTCTGTACTTGGTGATTTGGGGGTTGAGGCCATGACAGTTTGTGCAGGTGCAGTCGGCTGTATTAGCGGTAGAGGATTCTGTGATAAAACTTGTGGTGGTGACTTAATTAGTAAAGGCTGCACTGCCCTCTGCTGGTTTGACTGTGTAATGAAAAGAGTTTTGGGTTGAATCAAAGTAGGGGTTGTCATCTGTCTGACTGGCAGTTGGAGAGGGTTAAGAAGAACTGGCTGCAGGGGAGGTGGATATTGAGGAGGTTCTGCAGGTTTCTTGTGCTCAGCTTTCTGTTTTGCATCCTTAAGAATCGCTGACACTTTTTGAGGAGGAGCCAAATAACCATAGGAAGGAAACATTGAAATTAAGAATGTTACTGCAGAAAGAACTGGAGCTCTTTGGATGTGCATTATTTGCTATTATATTTAAAAATTTAAAAATGGATAAATATAAACTGACATACCTGTTCTTGGTTTAGACTGAGCAATTGGCTTCTGAAAAAAGACAAGACAAGAGAGAACAACTGACATTACTGAGGGGCTACTAATCTTCAGGATAATTTATTTTAAAACTACTGCATATACACATCAGCAACAAAGTATGACAACTTGGCTAATAACTTAAGACGCTGGCTTGATAAATACCTTAATGTTGATCATTTGATGAATTTCAATGACATTCCTGCAACCCTTGATATCTATTTGAAAAGCCTGTATTAAGAAAATACAACCATGTGAAACACTGCTGGCTTTTTTTTATTTTTTTTTTTATTTCAGAATAATCGTTGACAAAGTAATTAGGCTTACTTTGAGGAAAAATGAAAACACTGATGTTTTTGGAAGAGCGATGTCTTCTGCTTTCATTCCAACAACATCGCCTATAAAATGATTATTGATGAATTACTGACAAAAAAAGCCTTGAATTATTTACTCATAATTAGGTCCACGTTGAATCTGCACATTATAGTACTATAAACTAAATTGCACTTATTGCTTAAAGTCAATGTGAATTAGAGTTACAACTCATTTTACTTCCACGGGGTTTCTGAAGGCTTTATTAAGGTCAATTTAAGATCTAGTAAAAAAAATTTAAGGATTAAATTAAAGGAAACGCAATGTTTCTCTCTTACACAATATGTAAAACAATGTTCTCTAAATGCATATCACTCAATAAAATAATTACAATAAGTTCTCTAAATATAAATAACTAGGGAACTCACAATGAGTTGTATTAGCAGAACATCAAAATACAGCTTCCAACTGATCTCCATTATTTTTTAATTAATTGATGCAAGACCTTTTTAGGGCTATAAATTGTTGAAGGGTGAATTAAGACTTTTTAGGACCTGCAGAAACCACCCTTCCATAATGTGATACATTTTGAAGTGAAACAAGATATTTAACAGGAAGAAAGGGCAAAACTTTATTTATCAGCAATTAACTGTCTGATATGTGAGGCTGCTCAAATATTGCTGCAGTGCCACAAAAACCCCCAAAAATGTAGATGTTTTGCCAGAAGTGAATCAAGGGTCTGTACCTTCACAAAATGTGTTTTCATTCACTGGAGCAGACAGGATCACATTACCAATCCATGGGGTGATGGCTTTGAGGAGGTCATTATTATGGTTGGCCGTGTCCTGAACTGACCTTCTTTTCTTAATATTTTTTGGACTTGTCATTTTCTCCTTTAGGTCATTTTGAAAGGAAAAAAAAGCATACAATCAATATAAGGTAAGTGTATTTTAATGTGTTTTTTTAATAGTAAGTATGATATTATAAAGACAACACTCCCTTAACAGTCTTAAGTCTGAATAGGGCTATAGTTTTAAATCTTGTTAGATTAGAAAGTGGCAACTATTTTCTATTATACTTAATAATAATGTAATGGCCTTATTTACTATAAATGTGTATGTGTTTGTGTTAACCATACCTTCTTAACTACAGATGCTCCCTTCCATTGCAGGAAGTGTTTAATATCACTCACAGACACCTTGAGCATGGCTTTCTCATCGTCAGTCTGCATGCATGAAACAAAATTCATTTTTATACAGAAGCAATGCAGAACATTTAAATAAACTGATCTGACCTAAAAAGAGAAAGGAAAAAGAAAACATCTTACCTGTTTCTGCAAGACAGTAGGTTTCAAACCTACATAAGTTCTTTCCACGTTTCCAAAGCGGTTCAGGATGGTATTGCGTTCTAAACTGAGCATGACTTTTGGACATTTGCTGTTCTTTGATCGAATGCGGCCTGAGCCAGATTCTAGAGTGGATTTCTCTAGCTGCTCCTCATTAGAGGGAAGATGAACCCACGCGGTCCTGACATTTCCTAGAGAATGAACCCCTGTGTTTGCATTTACAGGTATCCATTCCTTCATATCTGGCTGTATGTAGTCCTTTCGTGGTATTTCCCAAATTTTGACTAAGGGAACATCTGATTCAACATCACTGTCCATATACTTTATCTGTTTTTCATCCTCGCTGGAGGTGAGCATCTCCTCTTTAATAGTTTTCAATACTTTTTGTCTTTTTCGTGGCACTGTTGATGGCTTCCTTTGTCTTTTTATACCTTTACTGTGACACTCTTTACTCTTACTCTGAAAAACAGAAACAACAACCAAATGTGTATGCTTATGATATTTCATCTTCTTGAAGGATGCAAGACATACTGAAGAATGAACTTACAGCTTGTGTTAGTAATTTCCACTTGCTTAGGCACTGGCAGTCAATCCGGTTTGGGATCTCTGAGGCAATCTTTGCCCACTTTCCTGGAAAATAATGAGCAGATGTGCCCAAACGTTTTAATATGAAGGGCCAAAAATCAAACTTGACTGAGGGTCATCCCCCCCCCCCAAAAAATGTGAAATTAAAAAATTTAAATATTTAAACAAAATGTAAATAATTTTTTCAAATTTGATAAACACTTTGCATGTATCATTTCAAAAAGTTGGAACAGTTCTACACGTTTTGTTAGATTTGCTCCATATACGGTAAAAAAACAAAACAATAACAACAATGAAAAATTATGTCAATGTCATGAATCATCTCCTGTATGAAGTAACATCATGAGCTGGCCTTGATGTAATGGTCATTAGTTATTTAAATACACTACCCTTTATAAGTTTAGGGTTGCTAAGATTTTTTTCTTTCATGTTTTTAAAGTCTCTTATGCTCACCAAGGTTACAGTCAAACAGTACTTTTATATTTTTATGATTTAAATAAGCTTTTAATACAAATTTAAAATGTACTCCCGTCATGGCAAAACTGAATTTTCAGAAGACTTTACACCAGTTTTCAGTGTCACATGATCCTTCTCAGTTAACAGTATTGGTTGATAATGGATATTTAAATGGATACTGGATATTGTTTCTGCCTATTTTAAGGCTTATTAAAGCTAATTTATTGAGGTAGTGATGGTTAATTCTAAAGATTTAACCTTTTAAGAGGAATTTCACTTACCAACGCCATATTTCGTAACCTTTTCTTTCAGTAGTTCCACCTCCTCTTTGCTCCAAGGCCCCTTTTTCACATTTTCCTGAAGACAATCCAAATACCTAAGATGCAAAAATATTCATATTTACATATCAAGCACTAGTCAATCCAGCCAGATTGATTTGGGTGTTAAAATGATTTCAGGGATGTTATTTCATTCTGTACCTGTCACGACAAGCACCGTCAGTCCTGCCTGGGACTTCCAATCTGATTTTCCCCCATTCTTTGGTGCCATATTTTGCGACAGCATTCCGCAACAACTGATATGAGAAGGGTTAGTCAAATTAGTGAACATAGGCATGACTGCAACAGATTTTAAAACATCATGTCTTCATTGATGGAATATGGAATATGGCAAAAACAATGCATTAAATCAGTTTCTCATTTATTGAAAGAAAGTGGAATATCCTAAATTAATTATGCTCCATGCCTGGTCCTCCTCTTTGGACCAGGGGCCTTTCTTTATAGAGGGATCCAAAACGGTTGTCCAGCGATATGCCAGCTGCGAGCCATCACGGCCCTCCATGAAGTATGACACTATGGAGATAATAAATAATTCAAATATATAGATCCTATGATTTTCCAAAACACAATTGAAGTAAGTTAAATCTATAAATTCAACCTGTTATAAAGGACATATTCTTACATTTAAAACAGTTAAAAAACGACTAAAACGACTGAAAAGTGCAGTCAGATGAACAATCCTTTATTGTTCCCTCACTGTTTTTTTTCTATCTATATAAGAATTAAATCTATATTATAAATATCAACTATTTTATTTCTAATTTGGATTATACAATCTGATTTTAGGGTCAGAATGAAATGTTTTAGAAACAAACATGCAACATTCAGTACAAGCGCTCAAGAAGATCCAATTGTCTCACTCTGTATGTAAGGAATGAAGTTGCCAATTTTCATTTTTTCAACAAGTTTTCTTAGGATCTCATCTTCCTCTTTTGTCCACTCTTTCCTTCTGAAGGTCTTTGAAATGTAGCGCTGGTAAGTCTGGAAGCACATGAAAGCCGTTCTATTTGTCTGGAAAAAAAGACATGCACAAACTATTTTATATATATATACAGGTGCATCTCAAAAAAGATTTTTTGTAACTTATTTCAAAAAGTGAAACCTTCATATGTTCTAGATTCATTACATGTAAGGTAAACATTTCAAAAGTTCTATTGTTTTAATTTTGATGATTAGAGCTTACAGCTCATGAAAGTCAAAAATCCAGTCTCTCAAAATATTAGAATATTCACATTTGAGTTTCATTAAATGACAATCCCTGCAGTATTATATTCCAGGTATCACTTGTTCTTTGAAACCACAATAATGGGGAAGACTGCTGAGTGCTGTATCAAAGCATATTAAATGCAAAGTTGACTGGAAGGAAGAAAGAAAAAGGTGCACAAGCACAAGGAATGACCGCAAGCTTTAGAATACTGTCAAGCAAAGCCGAATCAAACACTTGGGAGAGCTTGAGTGAAGGAGTGAACTGAAGATGGAGTCAGTGCATCAAGAGTCACCACACTCAGACATCTTCAGGAAAAGGGCTACCAAGCTACTTCAGATCAGAAACAACGTCAGAAGCATCTTACCTGGGCTACAGAGAAAAATAATTGGACTGTTGCTCTGTGGTCCAGTCTTCTTTTCAGATAAAAGTAAATTTTTATATTTCATTTGGAAATCAAGGTCTGGAGTCTAGAGGAAGACTGGGCAGGCACAGAATCCAACCTGCTTGAAGTCCAGTGTGAAGTTTCCGAAGTCAGTCATGATTTGTGGTGCCTTGACGTCTGCTGGTGTTGGTCCATTGCGTTTTACTAAGTCAAACCAGGAGATTTTGGAGCACTTTATGCTTCTATCTGCTGACAAGCTTTATGGAGATGCTGATTTCCTTTTCCAGCAGAACTTTAGCACCTGCCCACCGTGCCAAAACCACTTTGTGCTTTGCTGATCATGATATTACTGTGCTTGATTGGCCAGCCAACATGCCTGACCTGAACCCCATATGGAATCTATGGTATATTTTCAAGAGAAAGATGAGAAACAGTCGATCCAACAATCCAGATGAGCTGAAGGCTCAATAGTGCCTCAGCAGTGCAACAGGCTGATCGCTTCCATCCCACTCCTCACTGATGCTGGAATTTGTGCTAAAGGAGCCCCGACCAAGTATTGAGTGCATAAATGAACATACTTTAAAGAACTTGAACTTTTTTGCTTAGAAAATCCTTTTTTTGATTGATCTTAGGACATATTCTAATATTTTGAGATACTGGATTTTGACTTTCATGAGCTGTAAGCTCTAATCATCAAAATAAAAAAATAAAAAAAACTTTTGAAATGTTTTACTTTACATGTAATGAATCTAGAATATATGAAAGTTTCACTTTTTGAAATAAGTTACAAAAAAAAAACGTCAAAGGCATTATATGATGAAAGTTGCATTGTTAAACATAATAAAAACCTTAATTAGCATGTTAACATTAGCTGCTATTTTGAAAGTGCATGAATTTCTCTACCCTTACCCCAAGAGCCTCTGCAATTTTGTCCCAATGGCAGCAATTGTACTCTTCCACAATTCTTTTCAGTTTATCAATCTCGTCCTGTTTCCATACTGACTTGTTAATGGAGGGATGCAAATAGTTCTGCCAGAACCTTTGCAAATCCTCAGCCTGTCGCAAACCTTCAAACTATCAAACGAAAACACGTTCTTTCATACTTTTGAAATGGAAAACTGATGTTAGAAGACTGAACAAGATTTATTTGCATGCACCTTAATAAAACAGCTACATAACATACATCAATATTGGATATTTTCTCCCAGTCATGATCGTCACACCGATTGCCCAGCAGCTGATCGTCTCTCAGGGCACTAAGACGATATTACAAAGTTTGATTACACATTTTTTTGCACACAACCATTCAAAAGTTTGGGGGACAATACATTTTTTTTTTTAAATAAGGCTCTTATGCTCCCAAGGCTTCTTTTAGAGTATTCAAAATACAGTTAAACAGCAATATTGAGAAATATTTGTATCATTTAAAAGAACTGTTCTCTATCTGAATACATTTTAAAATCCTATTTATTCCAGTGATGGCAAAGCTAAATTTTCAGCAGCCATTACTCCAGTCTTTAGTGTTACATGATCCTTCAGAAATCATTCTAATATGCTGATTTAGTCAGTAACAAACATTTCTTATAATTATTAATGTTAAAAACAGTTGTGATGCTTAATATGCCTTTTTTGCATCCTTTGACGAAAGCATTTATTTGAAATACAATTTTCTTTTTTAGCATTATAACTGCATAGACTTCTTTAAAAAAAACTAGTGGTGTCAAAATTAGCGCGTTAACGCATGCTATTAATTATTTTCAGATTAACGCGTTAAAAATATTTAATGCAATTAACGCAGGGGCGGGGCTAGGGTTGGCCACCCCATTCGCAACTGCTGCCTCTGTCTCTTTTTTTCTTGCAACGGATTGCGTTTATTTAGATGCAGAATGTCTTTATGACCACATCAAACGGGAGATGTTTCAGACACGTGCTCTATACGTCGCCTCCATGCCAGACGCGAGTCAAACAAGCGCGTAAAAGATACTGTGCTCGTAGCGCGCACTCTTCAAATACACACACATAGGTGCCGGTGCGCGTGTATCATTTCATATCATACAGCGAAAGAAACTACGTGCATGCAATGTCGTAGTTATGCCGTCAGTTAAGGCATGAAGTTTCCAAAAAGGCGATTAAAGCTGCCTTAAACTGTGTGCATGCATGCAATAGCCTATGTTATATATGCGTCGCATTTAAGTACATGTCTCTGAAATGGTTTTAAAAACTGTCCTGAGGCACCCCAGCACTGTCTCCCTCATCTAAAATACCCAATTCAACTCATACGCTCATTAGTTGAGACTTTCAGACCTGAAGTGAGTCAGAAAATGTAAAGAGATTTGTGAGAAAATAAGATGCATGTCAGATCCCCATCACCTTCAGCAGCAGCAGCTTTTAAAGCAATAGCAGGCAAATAAGTTAATAACCAGCTGCTGTGATGTCTATTAATCCAAGAACAAAAGAAAAAACGAGGAAATCAATAACTTTTATAGTTTTAAGGGGTTCATCTATATTTAATTTAGAATTTAGTGTTTGGTAAGTATTCATTTTCTGTATATTTCTGCTGAAGGGCACAGCTAGCTAAATATGTCATTTATTATAATGGGTTCATGTGAAGATTGTTTTAAGTTCACTTAAATTAGACGTTAAGCCTAATAAATGTTAAAATTGATAGCTCTCAATTATACTGTAATGCTGAATGGCTACAGTCAATGGTTAAATATTCAGGGGAAAAACTATTGTATAGAGACATATATGTATACATATATATTTTATAGTGTACATATATTGACATATATTCAGGGGGCAAAAAAATTTTTTTTATAGAGACATCAGTAGTATTGATATCAGTGATGCTGGCCTTCAATCATGAAAAAGATACCATTAAAGAAATATAAAAAATATACTGTCTTTATGTTGTTTGTACAGTGTACATTTGAAGATTGTTTATTTAAAAACTTGAATGTTAGGTGGGGTTAAGCGTGATTAATCACGATTAATTTTAGAAAAATGTGTGATTAATTAGTTAATTTTTTTAATCGATTGACAGCACTAAAAAAAACATATTTCTGACCTCAAACCTCTGAACTATAGTGTAGATACAATCTTAAAGGACGAGGTGCTTAAAATGCCTTTACCTTATTCCTGCAATGTCTTTCTCGATTAAATCCATTTGTTTTTTCAATTTTTCTTTTCCCTCATCATCAGCTCTAGAGATCTTGGCACTCAGATAGTCCAGCCTAAGAAAACACGGACCATTGGAAGCTCTCAAAATGTAATAAAAATGGCCATTATCTACAAAAGTACACATATACTTCAATTTAACAGAAAAAGGAAACTTGCATTACTAAATGCGCAACTTTTTTATCCAAGTTGCACAGAAAAGGCAACAATAACCAGATATTTAGGTTTGGTTTTCCATCCTTTCCAGAACTTACTTGGATAGTTTGGGTTGTAGCATCCGTTTCATAGTGTCTTTGGCGACTGCGTTGGTCAGCAAAGTTTTCTGCCAACCTTCCCCTGAAAGAATTAACCAGCATTTTATTTTTTCTTAAAAAATCAATTAGATACAACTAATGTCAAGCAAGCATGCTGCCATAAAACATACATCTTTTTATTTTCAGGTCATCAATGGGTCTGGTACCATGACTCAGTCTCGCTTTAGTTTCTTCATTTGCTGGAGGACCCTAGAAGCAAACAAAATAATTAATAATACTTCACAGGAAAGAAATAAAATAAAATAAAAATGAATAAAAAAAGACTTCCAGTATTAGTTTTATAACATACCAGACCGGTGAGTTTGTCTTTGAAGTAAGGCTTCATGAAGTAGCCAAGAAATTGTTTCTGAGGGGGAACTCCTGGTACGGAGGAGCTAGAAGTGCTTGGGACAGAGATCTGTGCCTCAATCTCTTTCTGTGGAGGTACAGTTATCTTTAAAATGGTTCTACTGTAATTAAACTCATACAATTGAGTGGCTTGAAGACTCTTTTTCAATGAACTAGAGCCCTGATGTTTGTCGTTCACCTGCTGCTGTTGATTCTCATTGAGGAGTTTTTCCAGCTCAGCTAGTTTCTCTTTCAACACCTCCTGATAGACTAAATTCATTTGTAGGCAAGTCTCCACATTTTGAGGAAGATCCAACTCATCATCATCATCATTGTCTTCATCACTCTAATGAGAGCAGAACAATATTGTATTATAAGCATTTAAAACAATAATTAGAAAATATATATATAAAAAAAAGGAAGCACAAGCATGTATCAAAGAAACAAAGTGGAAACTTACAGAATCAGTGTCATGTTCACTCTCTGTTTCACAAAAAAAACAACACACATACAATTAAGACAAATCAATTTACAAACTAATAATTTATATAGCTGAAAATGAAATCCAATAATCGCTATGAATACCAAGATATTATTTACCATCCAAAACATCGGTCAGTGCTCCATTAGCACCAAGTGTATTCTCTAACTCTTCAATATCCCTCTGTATCCGCAGACGCTCTGCCTCCAAGTCATCACGCTCCTAGAGGCAATTACAAGTAATTAAAAAAAAGAAAAGAAAACATTACAAGAAGAATATTACATTTAATTTCTATAGTGTGTTATATTAACCATGCCGTTTTCTAAATTCTTACCAATCCTTCAACTTCAGGTCCACTGTCATCAGATTCATCATCTGTCAAGGAAACGTTATATATTACATTAATACAAAGCACAGCGTGAGCGCACAGGCTAAATACAAGGCCCCTACACTTTTTGGCCAATGCAATTTCAAGACTTCCATGAACATTGCAGTTATGTAGGGTAAGGATTTCATAAAATAATTTTTAGATCACTTCTGATTCATTCATTCAATTTTGTGAACAAATTTGATATAAAAGAACGACTCACTTATGCTTAACCTGATTCACTCACTGGTGAATTGATGCCCAAACCACACCTCTTTCACGTTAGGAGACAGTGACTTACCATCACTGCTGCTGTCAGATGACAGTAGGTCTATGATGCTGCTGTCAGCACCCAGAGTACTCTCAAGAGCCAAAATCTCCCTCTGGATTTTATCCCTCTTCACAAGTAACTCATTTGATTCCATGATAGAGGAGGCGAGACCTGAAAACTCAATTTTTTACAGGTTACTGGGTTACAACATTGTACACTTTGCCAATATGACCCATTAACAGTGGTGTAAAGTGCATGGATATTATTCTGGGCATATTTCACAGGTCTAAAGAATTTCCTGTAATTACAAAACTACAAAACAAAGTCTATTTTATTCTCTCCTGTGAATTTTACTTTGACTTTCCACATAACAGCCAATGAAACCAAAAAAATTGACAATTTTCCTTTTAAAAAGTTAACTCATCTACACCAAATCTCAGAATTTACAGCTGAATTTAAAATGATGATGAATCTTAAAAGTGTTTCTTACATACTTAAAATATTAAGAAAAAGGTTGGTTTACAAAGTATCTTGATTTCAGTTTAAATACAGTACTCAATTATTCAATTAAATGTAGAATGGATTTTTATTTATCTATTTTTGGTTACATAATAGACATTTAAGTGGGTAATTATTTTACTTTCTCTTTACTTGCAACGTTTCATATCTACGCAAATGTAATGCTGTAGTAATAAACAACACATCTTTAAACAAATATCTAAAAACCTTCTATATTCGATATAAAATGTAAACACGAAGAAAATACAGTAGGCTACATGAGTGTTTGGCAACGGGAAAGTAACATATAGCAACCAAATATCTAGTTTGTCTGTGCTGTGCAGACATGTACTTACATTAGCTTTCCTTTATTGCATCATACTGCTATTGGCTTCAGTATTGCAGCTCTTCTATCACACCAACACAACAAAAACAGCAGCTGGATCCTGCAGCATCACTGCAACACTTTTCGAAATGTCCCACTCAAATCTTCCTGTGGGGCAGCATGTTTACAAAGAGTGCACTTAGGGACTTTGCGAACAAGATTTACACTTGTTACACAATAAATCAACGCCGTTGCTGTCAATGGCTGGTTGCAAATACCACAAAGATTTATGTCAATCTTAATTATTAATTATCCCTTAGTAAAACTACTCTACGCTCATGTAACGTTATGTACAAACATTAAGCGCGCGTCAATAGTGCGTCATCTTCACTGAAACTTCATAATAAAAGTCCCATCGCCTCTCAACTAGAAAATGTACTAGTAATATATAAAAAGGCATTTAATAAAATGGTTTCATAATTTAGCATCTATTAAATGTTAACGCAATAATTTAGAGATACTAATTGTTGGATTCTCAAAGAACAACAGGACCACGTGACTGAAATAATCTTCTTTATTAAATCAATAAAGAGCATTATGAATATAAGGCAATAGGCACACAATCCAATGTTGATTAGTAAAGTATTTTTAAATAAACATACAAATACTTAAAATGTTGTCATTTAAAACAGCAGACATATTAAATATGTTAAGTTATATATCAAAATACTATCAAGAAACAAAATCGGGTTAATAATTTGTGAAGAAGTGACTTGACTCATTGTTTAATAAAAGTGCAAAACGTTTTTGAAAATATTGTTTTCACATACAATATAGATCTTTGATTTTGGTGAGAATCCAAGGCACTATTTGGTACACTTAAGTATTTTGATCAGTGGTCCCAAACTCGATTCCTGGCGAGCCACAGCTCTGCAAGTTTAGCTCCAAATCACACCTGCTTGGAAGTTTCTAGTGGTCCTGAAGAGCTTGATTAGCTGGATCAGGTGTGTTTGATTAGGGTTGGAACTAAACTGTGCAAAGCTGTGGCCCTCCAGGAATTGAGTTTGAGACCAATCATTTATATGCTTAAGTTCCTGCTAGAGCTTACTTTGGTCATCATTTGGCCCATCACACCTCATTTTGTTATTTTATGTGAACTAAACATGATGTTAATGAAGTGGATGAACAAAATAAACAATGATGTACCATGCAAAAGCAGTGAGTCTATAGTGTACAGAACATGTTGTTTGAAGAAAAGTCAATCATGAATCTCGGTGATCTTGTCAATAGATGTCAATAACTGGGAAACAAAACAGAGCGTCTCTCTCCCTGACAGCAACTGCCTGTAAAAATACAAAACACATTCAGGGCAATGATATATTAGATCATTTATTTACATTTCTGATTATTATTAAATGATTGTAGAAAAGCACAATAAAACTCAATGGTCATTGTTAATCATACCTGATAGACGTCTCAGCATCTTGAGCTGCTTTGTTAAGGTACTCAGAGGCCACTTGTGCATTGTGTCTCATTGTAGTTAAGGCAGTAGTTTCTCTGTATCTTAGCCTCTCATTTTCACTTTTATATCCTTCAAGCTGGCCCTGGGACGAAAACATTAAAAATAATTTAATCAGAACAATAACAGACGGGAAAAAATATTCTGATCATAAATTCACAAACTTATTATACAGCATTATATAGCTGGATTACATAATATATGTACATAGTATGCTTTTTTCAGTGTGCTTATGCATAAAGAAGTCAAACCTGGAGTTGTTGTGTCTCTTGTTTCAATTTTGTAATACTATTTTCAGCTTTGACCGCTCGCTTCTATATTGCATAAAACAGAATTTTAAAAGCATTTTTAAGATTGAGATTTACACTAAAAATTTATTTAATAAACCTTAATTAAAAAAAAACTGTCATATGAATGATAACACAGTGCTTAATACCGTCATTAACTGAAGGTTTTGTTCTACTGACTGCACCATTGTCTCCAAAGCCTTAGCCTCTCTCTCCTCCTGTAACTTCTTGTTGTGCAACTCATCTGTCAGTTGTTTGATCCTATTATAATTGGATAGTTTAACAATGAGAAATCATCTAGGAACTTAAAAAAAAAAACAGCAGCAATTCATCCAAATTTAAGTCCATTAAATGAATGGTTCACACAAAAATAAAAATTTGCTGAACATTTACCATAAGGCCATCCAATATATAAATGAGTTTGTTTCTTCATGGACTGGAGTCATGTGATTTATTGTGATGTTTTTATCAGCTGTTTGGACTCTCATTCAGGCGGCACCCATTCACTTGCAGAGGACCCTTTGGTAAGCAAGTGATTTAATGCAACATTTCTCCAAATCTGTTCCGATGAAGAAACAAACTCATCTACATATTGGATGGTCTGAGGGCGAGTGAATTTTAACTTTTGGGTAAGCTAATCTTTAATTACCGCAAAAGAATTATAATTAATTTGTTATTTTACATTTAGTAATGTATATAATATTACAATTAGTGTAAATAGCCTACCTTTTGGAGTCAGATTCTGACCTTCTAAGAAGTTCTTTGACTTGCTTTCTGAGTAGAGAATTCTCTTCTCTAAGCTAAAACACATAAAACATAAAAACACCTTTAAAACGTTCATTTTTGAAAAGCAGCAATGCACCAATTATTGTATAACAATTGGCTCATGTATAAGCAAAACCTCACACCATTAACAATTCACACAACATACCTGTTGGAGATTCTTTGAGCCAATTTCAGCATTACCCCTCTTCGGATGGAAGGAAATGTCAATCACTGAAGTCTCTTCATCACCCTCATAGCTTCCTGTGCTTCTTCTAGCTAAGTGGTTCTTTGGCAGGAAGTCAGAATCACCCAGTTCCCATTCAGTTACATTTGCTTCCCTCTCATCACTGCACAGAGATGACTGCTCAGAGTAAGCACCGAGGTCTAAAGTACCACATAGTTCAAAGTCATGAGAACCATCAAGGGCTGATGGGTGGCTGCTTTCAATCCACGTTTCCTCAGGTTCGTTTTCAGAAGGCTGACAGAGCGCAGAGGGGAAGAAAGGCCCCTTCGTGGCAAAATCTATGGAGGTGTTATAGTCCTGTTCGACGTGGAATGCTCCACCACACACCTTCAGAGAATCAAATACATATGAAACATTATTTTAAAAAAAGACAAGACAAGAATCTACCAGCAATGAAATTCTGCATAAACTTACTTTTGTTTACTGGCAAGTTTTACATTCATATATTTACATTGACATGTAGATACACAAACGTGAACCCTTACCCTACATTAATGACTTCTAAAGGGACATTAAAGTAGGGACATCAGTCAAAAGTCATGCCATCTACTAAACCTTTGTCATGTTGTTTCTGACCTCTTCTGTAGTACAAGGCTGCTGGCTCTTGTTTCTGACGAACTCCTTGAAAGAAAATGGATTCAGCTCATCTTGCTTTGGCTCATCTAAAAGTAAATTTGTACAAGCCATTAAAAATGACTATGTTTTTATATGTTTTATATAAAAACCTATAATACATATTCAAGACAGCTAGTGCTGCATTACAATCATGATGTATTATAGAAAGAGCAAAAGACAAGAAGGTTGACACATACCATCTTCAATTATGAGCTTTTTCGTCCTGTGTTTAGACATGCTAACTTACAAAGTCAACGTGAACAGAGACGTAAACTATCCTGCAGACTGTTATTACTAAATACCTGAGTTCAACATTACACGGTGTGTAGGAGAGGAAAAGAGATTAAGTACTGCAGGAAGTAAAATGTATCCCCAGTAAATGTTTAGTTTAATTATGGTCAATATCAAAACCATAATTCATTACTGTATCTCACAAATAGTGCTGATGTCTCTCCTTCTGTATGGCAGAGAGCAGTTTTACTACAGGGAGCATGTATAATATCGCCACCTGTCGAGGTGGAGGATAAAAGTTTATAGATCGGAGTGAGGGTTGATGTCTGAACCCCTAATGCGCGTCTGCGTGTTTGCGTACTTCCACCAATCACAGTCCGCGACCGCACGCATGCGCACTGCTGTCGTTCTCGCTTCGCAGGTGTCAACGGAGCGTCTCTGCTGCAGCTGCGAGTGAGCAAACCTCTCTGTCCCAGCGAAAATTTATCAGTCCCACGGAGCAGGCGGGCAGGACAGATCGGACGGCCTGAAAATGTCCGAATGAGACCGTGAGCCCGTGTCTGTTGCCAGGGCAGGTTTAAGCGGAGAAGAGGGCAGCTTTCCGGGCTGTAGACAGCGGGCTCGCGGAGCGTCTTCAGCAGGGAGCGCTGCAGTCCTGCTGCCGCTACAATGTTCGTGCAGGAGGAGAAGATCTTTGCAGGCAAAGTCCTGAAGGTCCACATCTGTACCATGGAGGGCACTGAGTGGCTGGAGGAAGTCACGGAAGACACCACTATAGAGAAACTCAAGGAGAAATGCTTAAAGCATGTAAGTTGGGTCTGCCATCGGTTAGCTGGCACTGCTAGCCAACCCGGACAGGACAGGCCCGCTGGATTGTCAGAGTCATTGCCAAGTATTTTTAGTAACTAGCAGACGAGTCGACGGTGCTATTTATAATTTAGCAAACTGGTCCGTCACCTCCGTCTCTGTGGCTGTACTGTATGTAACTACCACTGCCACACTGGTTGGTTTACAGTGTAGAGCTGACATTAACTTGTTGACAGCCTCTTTTTGCTCACAGTATATCTGTCAAGTACTCAGATCTGTGCAGCTCAAGGCACCCTTTTTTCTGTGAGGATGTGATTTGCATCTTTTATGGCTTTAAGTTTGTGAATGTTTTTGTAATAATTTTAGCAGGTGGCATCGCCAAGTCAAGCCATGTCCTAGCTACAGTGTGCAATGTGTACCATGGTATTACCCTGTGCATAATATAACAATTATACCAAGTTTTATGGAAATTTATAATGACAGTACCATAGTGTTCTTTGAAGTACCTTGGAGTATCATGTAAAAAGCAGGATACATTAATTATTCAGTACCAAGGAGTATATCAATATACCATGGTAACAATTGACACCAACTGTACCGTGGTACTACCGGGCTGAGCTCATGATTGTGATGTTTATGGGTTAAATGTACAGTACTGTTCAAAAGTTTGGGTTCGTAAGATGGCAGCACTTTTGCTGCTGTTGAAGTTGAATTCGGTTAAGGTTAGGGACAGGTGTGGTGGTATGGTTAGGTTTAAGGGTGGGATGTGGTGTAAGGTTTGGGTTGACAGTGTAACTAATTTCTGTATACATGTATGTATATGCAGGTAGTTTTAAATTATTGATACTGTTTAAAACCCTAACTGTTTATGTATGCAATAAGAACATTGTATCTATTGATTATGTATTTCAGTGTTAGTACATAATAGTTAAAGACATTTAATATAAAGTGGATCCGCTCTATTGGTATTTTTCTTCTCTTACAGTATGTTCATGGAAGTCTAGAGGATCCTAAAACACTTACACATCACAAACTCATTCATGCTGCCACTGAGAGAATTCTCACAGAATCCAAAACAGTTGCTGAGGAAAATCTTAAAGACAAAGGTATTTAAAGTATCTGGTGGTTCTTTGTTGTGGCATTTTCCACAAACATATTCAAAGGCCCCCATGATTTTTACTAGATAAGGACTAAAGATAAGTATTTAAAATTCTCACAATTTGTATCGTATTTATTATTTCATATGCAGTGCATTACAAAAATTCCCTTTGAGTTATCAGATTTTAGTCATTTACATGACTTTCTCACATATCCAGGTTTTTCAAGACAGTGGGAACCCTGATTCTTCATAGAAATAAATGTTTAGGGAGTGAATTGAAATAAGATATAACTTTATTTTTATTATGTCTTGTTTTAAAGTCACCATTAAATTAAAATGGACATTTTTTTCAGTGGAACATTACAGTGTTTATTATAAATTATTTATCCATTCTCATATTTTTTTAATCAAATGCATTAACCTTTTTCTTGTTTAAGGAGGCATTTCTCTCTTGGATAGACATCACAATAGAGAAAAAAGATAATTGTAATTTCCTTTCATGCTAAATTTAAATTATTTAAGTCATCTTGAGACCCCTTTGCAAGCTTGCCAAGGCCCCCAATTGGGTCCCAGACCCTGGTTAAGAGCCACTAATCTAAGATCTAGTCATGTTTTCCATATGTTCTTTGTATTTAAAATCAGATTCTAAAAGACATGAATCCTGATTCATTATTGTTTCTTTTCTAGACTGTTTATTATTGATAAAGAAAAGACCTCCACCGGCTCCACCAAAGATGGCCGACATATCTTCTGAAGAGAAGGTATCTGGTGACAGTTTTCTTTTTGGGTGAATTATTCTTAATTAATACTATACATTACATTTCTAAGCTTTGTGATTCTTCCAAATTAAACAGTGTTTGTGCTTGTTGACAGAAGAAGCAAGAGAACAAAGCACCAGATAAGGAGGCCATCCTCAAAGCCACAGCAAACCTGTCCACTCGTAACACAGACCGCACTGTAACTCAACACAATATCAGAGATGTGGGTGCTTGCGGTCTGTTCAGTTAGACCTTTCTGCATTGCAATTGTTTAGAATATATTGTTTTACATTTTATGATTTTTTGTTTTCATCAGTTTCAAACAGAGCTGAGGAAGATTCTGGTCTCACTTATTGAAGTGGCTCAGAAGCTGCTGGCTCTGAATCCAGATGCTGTCGAGCTCTTCAAAAAGGCCAATGGTAAGCTATGGATGTATGAATAGAATCCTGAATGGATTAAATCTATTTAAACCTTGGTGAAACAATTAATTACCATGCTTTTCAGACATCTGCTGTGGATGCTATGTTTTTTGAACATACTATTTATTTGAAGTACCATAGAGTACCATTGCCACAGTACTTCTTTTGGCAAGAGGTTGTTTTTAACCTAATTTTTTTAAATCTCTGATAAATGCTCAGAACCTTTCTCACGGGACATGTCTGACTAGTTAGTGACTAGTCAAATGTTGGTGAGTGATTGATTATTCTTTGTAACTCTCCTCTCTGGCAGCCATGCTTGATGAGGATGAGGAGGACCGTGTGGATGAAACGGCCCTGCAGCAGCTGACTGAGATGGGTTTCCCTGAGAGTCGTGCTGCGAAGGCTCTGCGCTTAAACCAGTGACTATTCTTTGTTCTTGTGTCATAAATATGCCTGTGAATAGTGCATTTCTTGTATTTCAGAATGAAGTTTAAGACCATTGTCATATCGGTCAGCGAGGCTTAAACAAAAATGACTTGGTTTTCTTTTTAAAAGAGACCTATTATGCCCCTTTTTACAATCCATAGTATAAGTCTCAGGTGTCCCCAGAATGTGTCTGTAAAGTTTCAGTCCAAAATATCCCACAGATCATTTATTATATCATTTTGAAAATGCTTATTTTGAGGGGAGGCAGAAACATGATACCCCCCCCCCCCCCCCCCCCTCCAGAATAGGGCTGTGCCTTTACAGCTCATACCTCAGATATTCTGCATAACACATCTGTTTGGTTTTGATTAACATGTCTATGGCGCTAAAATCATGCATTTTAAAGTCATATCAGTTAAAACTTTTGATATGGTTTTCTGAGCGCACACGTCCATAGCACGCACACAGAAAGCGGCTGTTACATGGCATGTGAGTATTAAACTAAGTTCTCTTTCATGTCTTATTACGCTTAAACTGTCAAATACATGCAAGTTTATGTTAAAAACACACATGAATTACAAAACAGATGGTTATGTCTGTGAAGGTAAACACCTGGGAAAGAAATCACGTATTTATATTAGATCTGTGTAGCAGCAGTGTAATATACAGTAAATAAATCAATAAATCCACTGCTCTCTTCTCTCCTCTGAGGATGGGACTCTAAATAGTGTTCTGTGCTCATCTGTGCAGCCAAAGACAGAACAGTTAGCATGCTTTGCTCAAACTTTCGCCATGGCATTAGAACTGGTACACCATTGTCACTTGTGAAAACACAGTGGAGGCACTGTGGGTGGAAACTTGCAGATTAAGGAGCACTAATATTATAATAAGGTCCCCTTTCTACGTTACGGGGGATAACATCTGAATAACATCAGCATATGCCACCTCTCAGTAAATTAAATAACTAATTACTCTTCCTACAGCATGTCTGTGACCCAGGCTATGGAATGGCTGATTGAGCATGTGGATGACCCCATGGTTGACACTCCTCTGCCTGGACAGGACACCCCAGGGGCGGCGGCCGCTGCAGCCCCTGCCCCTGCCCCAGCTCCCTCTGCCACAGCTTCAGGAGCCCGGGCCCGTCTGTCCTCCCAGGCCAGCCTAGAGGAGGCCAAACAGGATGAACTGACAGAGATCTTCAAACGGATCAGGAGGAAAAGAGAGTTCAGGCCTGAATCACGGGTTAGTGTCATGTGGGTGTCATGAGAAACAGGAGAAGAATAGCTCATTTTTAAACTCAAACGTGATGAAATATTCTGAAACACTGACATACTATGACAATAGCCTTTGTTTAACCAATGCAAGATTAAACTGTTAGATGGAATAAATGCTTTTCTGCTTTTTAAAAAAAATTATTTACACAAACTATATTGCACATTACAATCAGAATGAAATCCAATCCTTTGTTCAGTTTGGTTACTATACCATAGAAATGACCATCTACGGAGACACTTAGAGGTCATGGTGGTGGAAAGATTTGGTGGGAGGAAAAAATATTTTTCAAATCTTTTGCGTTCTCTCGCAAAACTTTTGCGTTCTCAAGTTTTGCGAGGGAACGCAAACATCTTTGCGAGAGAATGCAAAGTTTTGTGAGGGAACGCAAAAGTTTTGCGAGAGAACGCAAACATCTTTGCAAGAGAACGTCTGTGTGTTTGTGTGCAGGCAGTCATTGCGCTGATGGAGATGGGCTTCGATGAGAAGGAGGTGATTGATGCACTTCGCGTCAATAATAATCAACAGGATGCAGCTGTATGTAAACATTCAGAGGATCATAAAATCATGAGTTATTTCAACAGTCAGCTAAGACTAAATGAGCTCAGTGATAATCAGTGAAATGTGCGGTTAAGTCTTTGTTTTGTTTAGTTAAACAACATTTATCAAGGCCACATTTTTATTCCATATCCTTGTTTTGTAACTTCTGTTCCCACACAGTGTGAATGGCTGCTTGGTGACAGAAAGCCCACCCCTGAGGATCTGGACAAGGGCATTGATACCAACAGTCCCCTGTTTCAGGCCATCCTGGAGAACCCCGTTGTACAGCTTGGTCTCACAAACCCCAAGACTCTTCTAGGTGTGTTTTTCCCCCTGTATACTCAAAGGTTCTTCAAAGCATTTGTTCCAGCTTTGTCAAATCAATTGTATTTTCCTACTTTTCTGTAGAAGACCGATCAAAACATGTTATTTCAAAGTTGATTCTATCCATTTAGTCTAATATGACAGCGAGTTTTCCAGTTCCTCCAGCTGAACGGTAACCCAGTCCAATGATGCTGCCACCACCGTGCTTGATGGCAGGATGACGTTATCTGGGTGTTGGGCTCTGTGTGGTTTGTGGTAAACACAGCACTTTGCTTTTAGGCCAGAGTGCTCAATTTTCATTTCATCAGACCACAGCAGTTACTTCCAAAGCCTTTCAGGTTTTGTCACATGACATTTCACAATATCCAGAATTATCTTGGACTTGCTCGGAAGTAGCTTCCTTTCTAGCCACGGTTGCAAAGAGGACTTAATCTTGGAATTGCTGAGATCTGGACAGTATGTTCCATTTGAACTAGAGCTCTGCGAGTGACCACTTTGGTCCCTTATTCAAATTTTATCTAGTTGCCCGTTTGCTAAACGGACTTGAACTTAAAAGTGTCTACACTGTGAAATATTTTGCCAATTGATAATTGTATATTTTAATATATTTTCATAATGTTTTTAACCTCCATTACCACACACAACTGGTGGGATGTTTTAAATGTTGATTGTATTTCTTTACACTAGTGGCCAAAAGTGTTATTGTTTTTGAAAGAAATTTGTTTTGCTCATTTCAGCTGCATTTATTTGATAAGAAGAGTAAAATCAGTAATGTTGTGAAATATTATTACAATTTAAAACATTTTAGAATGTAATTTATTTATGTGATGTTTCAGGATTCTTTGATGAATAGGAAGTTCAAAAGAACAACATTTATTAGAATTTTTTTTAACATTATAAATATCTTTACTGTAACATTTCATCATTTGTCTTTTTTGTCAGATTTGACCAAATTAATGTGTCCTTGCTAAATAAAAGTTTATTTTTATTTATTTATTTATTTTTAAATCCTACAGATCAAACATTTGAATAGTAATTTATCACAGATTCCACAAAAAAAATAAAGCAATAAAGACTGATTAAAAACCAGTTATTTTAAAATGTAACAACATATTACTGTTATTAGTATATTTATGATTAACTTGGTGAGCATAAGAGACATCTTTCAAAACAATAAAAAAATTTAATTATTCCAAGCATGGAATTACTGTCAGTATGTGTTCCCTGGAAATCAAACCAATGATGACCTTGGCATTGATAATACTATGTGCCACTAGATGATCTACAGGCCTATTTGTTAACATATTTAATGTGATTTAAAAAAAAAAGTTATTAAAACATTTGTATGGAGTCCAAGACCGCTGTTGAATCATTCAGTGAAACAGACTAAACTGCATTTTCAAGTAGACGCAGTCCAGTCCGTGCCAGTTGTTGGTTGGATTTGGCTGAGACATATTTTTCTTGGCTTTGCAGCATTTGAGGACATGCTGGAGAACCCACTGAACAGCACGCAATGGATGAACGATCCAGAGACAGGTCCTGTCATGCTCCAGATCTCCAGAATCTTCCAGACACTCAATCGCACGTAAAGCATAGGGAAAAAGGTCAATCATTTAGAAGAGACGTGTGTGTGTGTGTGTGTGTGTGTGACATAACTATTGTATTAAGTGGAGAAGTCACAGAAGATGAATGTAAAAATACAATGATGACATTTTCACATCATGTTATACAGAGGAAAATATCTATTTATAACTACACTTGTACAAATTCAGTGTAAGCAGTAACTTAATGACAAATTGCTTACTCCATTATTTAGTTTTTTATGTTTTAATAAGACCTGTTTTTAATTCTATTAAGCACATTACTTTATTTTATATAATTTCTCTATGTAATTGTACAATTGGACATCTAAAAAGACAAGAAAAAAGTCACCACAAGCAATTTTCTATGGTTTTTGTGCTCAATAATCAAATTTAATCCAAATTATTTAACACTTCACATGGTACACTTGTCATAACTGAATGTTTCTACAGGGAGATAAACAATGTGTATTCAGTTATTTTTATTATTGGCTCAAAAATGAAATCGTTTATGTATTAGATTATAAATTCCTTCCAAAAACATCAAATGAAGAAGGTACGTTTTGAGGGAAAGCAAAGCA
This sequence comes from Barbus barbus, assembly GCF_936440315.1. Lineage (NCBI taxonomy): Eukaryota > Metazoa > Chordata > Actinopteri > Cypriniformes > Cyprinidae > Barbus > Barbus barbus. Next base: position 19,858,443 of record NC_136734.1, on the reverse strand, counting down.
AGCACCAGCAGTTTTTGGCAACTCCTCATTTGAAGATTATTCAAAGCTTTGTGGTTTCATTAACACTACAGACATTTCTGTGATGTTGTGGTGACACAATAGAAATTTGGAGCCCCTTATGGACATAGATAAATGATAGATAGTGAAATCAAACCTGATCCCTTTGTTCCTCGTATCTCTTTCACTCTTCTGATCTATAAAAATACTATACAGCTGGATTCATCTGTCCAAATGGACACAAGTCAGTTTTGATTCTGTCGGTTTAGAACAAAGCTGGTATTAATGAGAACTGGATCATTATCTTAGTTTTCTCCCAGTAGCTCCTGTATCAGGGGTTTCCAAGTGATACAGAACTTTTATCCACCATCATGATCAAGCTGCTGCCTCTTATCTCACTCGCATCCCTGCACGTTTAATGTGAGTCTTACTTTACATCATTACCGGAGGCTGGACAAACTTTAGTTTGTGCTAACTAAAATAAAATGACTTATTTTATGGATTGGTTCTACTACATGCTATGTTTGCTCAAGTTGTTTGTGTTCAATGACAAGTATGAATTACATGTGCTCTCAGTGTCATCACAGTTCTCTTATGTCACTTTTTACAGTGCACTTTCTAGTTTGCACAGGAAATTCAGACTGCATTCATAGTACACAGCATTATTTTACATGATACATTATAGTACCAAAAGTATTGGGTCACCCCCTTCTAATGAACATGTTTGACTACTTTAGTAATTTCAAATCTTAATGTTAAAGCATGTAATGATATTCTAGGTGCTTCTAATTTTATAGCAACATAGTTTGGACAGGACCCTTTTCTATTCTAACATGACAGTGCCTCTGTGTATAAGGCACGGTTCAAAAAGACATGATTGATTGAGTCAGTGTGGAAGAACTTGACTGGTCTAGTCCTAATCCCAGCTGAACTCCTCTGATGTGACTTTAAATGCAGACCTTGAGCCAAAAACTCATCACCAAACACCAATGACTTGTACATAAGGGTGCTGTCATTTTAGACGCATCCAAAGCTGTTGCAACAGAGATGGAAATACAATTTTTAAATACATGAATTATGTTTCCATCTTTGTTGCCACAGTTTTGTTAGTGCCTTTTTCTGTTTCTAAAGAAGGGGGTGTCCCAACACTTTTGTCCTTATAGTGTCTATACAAGTCATTGGTGTTTGCTGATGAGTTTTTGGCTCAAGGTCTGCATTTAAAGTCACATCAGAGGTGTTCAGCTGGGATTAGGACTTGGCTTTCTGCAGACCAGTCAAGTTCTTCCACACTGACCGAATCAATCATGTCTTTTTGAACCGTGCCTTATACACGGAGGCACTGTCATGTTAGAATAGAAAAGGGTCCTGTCCAAACTGTTGCTATAAAATTAGAAGCACCTAGAATATCATTACATGCTTAAACATTAAGATTTGTACTCATAGAAATTACTAAAGTAGTCAAACATGTTCATTAGAAGGGGGTGACCCAATACTTTTGGCAATATAGTGTATATGAGATGTTCATTTTAAAACACGCTGTCTGGGATAAAACTGAGGCATTTTTGGTGTGGAGATCATTTATGGATGGACGTCTTTCATTCATATGCTCTGCTTCAAATACCTGTGCTGGGATTTCTAAAAGAAATGATTACTTAAGACTCGAGATGAAAAATGTGATTTAAATAGTTCTGTTATGCTTTTTTAACATTTTGATTTGTATCAGATAAATATATTACAAAAATGCGGTCATAACAAACACCAATTTTAGATTCATAGATAATTGTGTGAATTAGAGGATGAATAATGCCTTTTTTTTTGTCCTTTTGGCCGAGCGTGGAGTGTTTCCATTCAATATTTGAATTGTGTTGGTGTGAAGTGTGTGCTCAGGGGTTTCTTAGCCATACCGGGCAAATATCTGCTATAGTAATGCCTACTTTATCAATACAAATAACAGTAGTTTAGTGATTGCATTATCAGATAACTCTTAAGAATATATCTGAAAACTTACTCTTTAAATGAAGACTTACTATCCTTGTGTGATATTTATTTTGAGGCCAAATATAACCAATCATGAAACCACCATGCCTAGAGATATTGTCGTTATAATACAGTTTTAGAAGACCTCACCAATTGCAATGTTCACTTCACTGTCTTGAGTGGCTTCAAATGTAGGTAAAGATTATGTTGAACGCATATAGCATTTGAAATCAGATCATCTCCATTGTCTTGAGAACAAGTTTTGGTCTTAAGAAATGTAGCTTATATTGTTTTGGGGGACTAGAGAGTACAGGCTTCTATGCAATTTAGTTTTGTTGTTGTTGCCTCAACAGAAAAACAACAGGTTTCAGTATCATGATGCATTGTGGTATTTGAGTAATTGATGTGCACTTTCATATCATATCTTATTTCAAATTTTGGTTTCATCATGGATAAGCTCTGTAAAGTAGAAAGTGCTGTATGATTTCAGTATTTTAAAATGTTTGATGTTTATTCGTTTACTGTTTAGAAATGCTTTTTGGTTAAACGGTGTCAGTTTGGAATCTGGATTAGAATTTTCCTAATGCCAGTTTGTTGAATACCTTAAAATGATCTTTGATCAAATGTTAAAAAATTTTATTTTCTTTTTCTCTCTCTCTCATTTTAAAAAGGCAATCAGGTCACAGAAGTTATGATGAAATATCTTGATGGTTTGGTGCTCTTGTGTTCTCATTTTAATTTTGTGTCCTTGCTCCGTGTACAAGTTCAGTTTCACATAAGGCCCCTACAGTTTGAGAACTGAAATGTAACTTTCTCAATCCACTTGTTGAAAAGTCTTTCATGACGAATAATAAAAAAAGTTTTGAAATCCCTGTTTTCTCATATTATTGTTATTATTATTCTCAACACTTGTTGATAATTCAACACAGTTCACAAGTCTGAACACAGGCAAATGTCTTTCCTTAACCTTTCACCAATCCCATTTACCCTGTAATCTAAATGTGTGTTTAAGGGAACAATTTAACTTGGTTATGCTTATTGATAGTACTTTCAGTCTTTTTTCAGTATTATTTAAATATACTGTTTATTAATTAGTTCTGTCAAACGATTAATTGCGTTTAATCGCATCCAAAATAAAAGTTTTTGTTTACATACTATATGTATGTGTACTGTTTATTGATTATGTATATATAAATACATACACAAACAGTATATTTTGAAAATATTTACATGTATATACATTTATATTTTACATTATAATATATAAACAACATTTTTCTTAAATATACATGCATGTGTTTGTATTTATATATACATAATAATATACAAACTACACATACATATATTATGGAAACAAAAACTTTTATTTTGGATGTGATTAATCGTTTGACAGCACTTATATTAATATTTTGAATTACATTTGATTTTTTTATTTTAATTGTAGTGCCTTTACTGTTTTTTTATATATATATATATCAATAATTATCAAATCAATAGTGATAGTGTAGTTTTCAAAAGGTAATATGCTATTTGTTGAACACTGGTGTGTTTTTATAAAAGCAGCAATTTTAAAACTTTTTTTTGTACCTCATAGATGTTTAGCCAAGTAAGTTAGGTGTGTCATACTTGAAATTTGTGCTCTGTATTTAACCCAGCCAAGTTCAAACGAACAGCGTGAACAGTCACCATTAATTTAAAACAGTACTATGTAAATTTGTGATTGCCGTTTGTTACAATTACAATTTTTCCTCCACCATGGACCTCTGTAAATGGAGGACTGCGTATACCTAGCGCCACTTTCACCCTCTGCATCACCGTACTGCCTGCGTAAGTGCGCATGTTTAGCGCATCCCTCACCCTCTGCAGTACAGCGTGCGCGAGACACTGGATACGTCACTCACGCGCCAACATGATCCGCAGTACTAGTTTCTTTTAGAGACTATTTTAATCCTCAAGAGTTTTGGCCAGTTTTCAAAAAACAAAGTAAATGCTGCAGGCAACACGTTAATAATCAGTTATTGCTGTAAAATGCATACAAGTGTCAAAAATATCAATGCATCCAAATCTTCCAAGAAGTCCAGCACTCAGACAACTATCAGCAGATTCTTTACAAGTGCAAACGATAAATCTCAACCAACTGACCAGCCCGGGATTAAGCGCCATGAGGGCAGAGGAAAGGTAAGAGCTTTATATGCAGGACAGGCATAGCTTGTTTATTCCTTTCATACTATAGAGTCATATCAACAGTTCAAGACAAATATCCTGAAATCTAAGCCTGTGCTATTTCAGAAGAGGTTATCTGATGGAGGAATGTCCTCGGAGAAACGGCCCAAACTCTCTCACAGTGTGGAGGAGGAGAGAGATGAGGAGTGCATGGAGACCCCCAGCACTTGTAAGGATACATGCACCATGCATGTCATTTATTTGTTTTTGTTGTCTTCAGCTGGTATATTTCACATTTTTATTTTAAAATAGGCACAAATAATGAGGCAGGCACAAATACATTCTTAAACCTGTTCAGTCTACAGAGAGTAAATAACAAGAAAGGAGTATAGGTGAGGTGAGGTGAAGTGACATTCAGCCAAGTATGGTGACCCATACTCGGAATTCGTGCTCTGCATTTAACCCATCCAACGTGCACACACACAGCAGTGAACACACACACACTGTGAACACACACCCGGAGCAGTGGGCAGCCATTTATGCTGCGGCGCCCGGGGAGCAGTTGGGGGTTCGGTGCCTTGCTCAAGGGCACCTCAGTCGTGGTATTGAGGGTGGAGAGAGCGCTGGACATTCCCTCCCCCCACCTACAATTCCTGCCGGCCGGAGACTCGAACCCGCAACCTTTGGATCACGAGTCCAACTCTCTTACCATTAGGCCACGACTTCTATATGAGAGAAATGTCTCTTTTGGCATTCACACTAAGCAGGGCTCAACAATTACAGAATTGTAAAAAATACTTTCGCTGGCCCACCATATTTTTATATGTAGCAATATTTATGCGTTAGCAGTTGGGGTCGACTGATGTGTTTTTCAGGGCCGATACCGATTATTACAGATAACCGATATTTTGAACCTGGTCTGGTGTAATAATAAAAATTAATGTCAAAATAAAGAATGACAAGGGCTCTGACAAAAACTTTCTTTAAATGCGTATTAATTATTTTGTCCGCAAATCGGTTTTGAAAATGACCGCTACGGATAACCATAAAAATGTTTAATATCGGTGGCAATAATTGGTCGACCCCTAGTCAGGAGACTTCATTTTTTCTTGAAAAGAAAATCTAATAACTTAACTCGGTAAAAGCTATAAATTCATAAAGACAGCATTCCAAACATCAGAAAATAAAATGTTTAGGTTTGTAAGGCATGAAAATAAAAGTACAGTACATGACTAACATAAAATGTGCTGACAGTGCACAACTGACTGTAATTCTTGCTTGTGTATTAACCTCTTAGCCTCTTTTTAATTTTCTTTCTCTTTTATGTGCAATAGATAAGATGGTGTTCTCAAGAGCCAGTCTCAGCCATGCCACCTTGGCGAGGCTTAAAGATTTCAGCTGCCCTGGGACCTCAGAGAGCCGAGTCTCTGATCAGGTTAAAAAGATGGAGGTGGAGCCTTCAGACTCTGGAAAAGCTGAGTCTTCTGCCCCACAACAACACAATGCAATAAATTCCTACGAAGAATTGGAGGAAGAGGTCAAAAAAGAGCCTATTAAGATTAAACAGGTTTGATTCTATACAAAACTTGTATGTTTCAGAGTTGTCCATTGAAAGACTGTTGTTTGTCTTTATTGCAGATTGCATGTTTATGAAGTACTTGATTTTCACTCAAAGAAAACACAGCTCATCTCATTCTCAGTGTTTGCCAGAATGGCCATTAGCACTGATGATGTTTGAACTTTTTCTGTTTTCAGGAGTTTTCCTTTAGTCCGTTTGCTAAGAATACTGTGATCAAAAAGAGTTCAGAAGAGCCTGGTGTTCCCAAGCGGAGAACCAAGACCATATACACTCCTCTAGAGGAACAGTACATGGAGATCAAAAAACAACATGTGGACACAGTGCTTTGCGTTGAGTGTGGCTACAAGTACAGGTTCTTCGGTGAGGATGCAGAGGTAAGAACTAGAGCAGCCCATCACAAATAGCAGACATTGGTGATAAATTATCCTTTTAAAGGTTTAGTTTAGCCACAAATTAAATCATCACCCTCATGTTGTTCCAAACCCATATGACTTTTGCTTGTGTTTGTAACGTTTGTATAATTTTTCAACCTAATTATTTGTCTGACTTAAGGTACTTTATGACAAACAAGTGTCTTATTAAAAAAATAAATACATTTTTATATATATATATATATATATATATATATATATAGTGCTTGGTGCATATTTAATGCTGCACATCATCAGACACTCTTTGCTCTCTTGTGGATTTTTTTTAAGAAATACATTTGTTACGTGGCCTTTACATGGTCTTTTATGTGTTTGTATTAGCTTCCCTGTTTTTTTGTCAAAGTACCCCTTGACCTTTCCAGAACTTTCACAGGACATTTCAACATTAATGATTGCACATAAGAATATTTTTAAAACGCAAAGCAGGAATTGAATAAAATCTACTTTCTGAAAATCATTGTACATTAGATTTTCAATCTTCCTGAAAATACTTTAATTACACTTTTTTTTTTTTAACCCAGACTTTTTATTCTTAATCTCTCCTCATCAAAACTTTCTGTCACAAAACACAAATTAAATTATTTTTAATGAAACCTGACAGATTTAATTGATCAATGTACATACATAGAGCTCATCAAATACGGTAAACAGAAGCTCAAGTGAATTTTAAAATTAGAACTTTAAATTTGGGGTCAACTATTCCTTTAATGCAATGACATTGACTTGTTAACATAAATGATCATTTTAGACTATGAAAGACTTACCATGTGCGTGAAAGATTTGTTGCTTTCCCATAATTGCCACTTTTTTTTCTTAAATAGATCGCTGCAAAGGAACTCAACATCACTTGTCATCTGGACCATAACTTCATGACAGCCAGCATCCCTACTCATCGCCTGTTTGTGCATGTTCGGCGACTGGTCTCTCAGGGCTACAAGGTCACTGATGTTTGCTTAATTACAATATGCTGAAAATTTGTCATATAGAGACAAGTAAATCTATCAAATTTCTGTGATTTCAGTCACCATAACAGTGTTTTCATGTCTAAATAGACCCTCTAACACTAGCATTCTTTATTCTTTTTCTATTCTATTTACTTGATTCCTTTTTATTTATTATTTGAAAAAAAAAAAAACTGCTACATGTTCTGCGTTAGACTAACCAAGACTTGTCATAGCACATATTATTGCTATTTTGTTGGTTTTGATTGCTTCTATTGTCCTCATTTGTAAGTCGCTTTGGATAAAAGCATCTGCTAAATGACTAAATGTAAATGTCATTCTTAGGTAGGTGTAGTCAAGCAGACCGAAACTACAGCCATCAAGGCCTCCGGCACCAACAAGAGTTCTCTATTCACACGGCAACTACATGCACTTTACACCAAATCCACACTTGTCGGAGAAGGTATTGTTTGTGCTCTTACTCAGTAGATCCATTATTATTATTATTTTGAGATTGAATATATCCCTGTTGTTGTCCAGCAGTAGTTTACTCAATTGGATCGGAAAGATTTCAAATTTTTTTGAAAGAAGTCTCATGTGCTTACAAAGCTGCATTTGGTTGATGAAAAATACAGTAAAACAGTAGTATTGTTATATTAATACAATTTCAAATAACTGCTGTCTATGTAGTTCAATATGTTTTATGTAAATTATTTCTGGGATGATTTTTTTAGGCATTATTACTCCTGTCTTCAGAGTCACATGATCCTTCAGAAATCATCCTAATATGCTGATTTGGTGCTTAAGAAACATTTCTTATTATATTGAAAAAAACTTGTGCTGCTTATTTATTTATTGTGGAAATACATTTGTACAGGATTCTTTGTTGGATGGAAAGTTATAAATATAAATCGATTTGAAATGGAATGTAAAAGACTTTAATGCCATGTTTGATCAATTGAATGCATCCTTGATGAATAAAGGTATTCAGTTCTTTCAAAATAAACTTAGTGAGCCCAAACATTTGAAGGGTAGTGTATCAATTTACAAAATGGTCACAGTATCTGTTTTTTTTTTTTAAATAGTATGAATCCTGCAATGAATGATTAATTGCCTTTTTCTCAGATGTGAATCCTCTGCTAAAGCTGGGAGATTTGGAGCAAGCTGAAGATGTGGTGCAGGACAGTGGCAACAACTATTTAATGTGCGTGAGCGAGAGTTTTGATAAACAGAGCAAGGAGCTGACCGTAGGGATGGTGGTAAGAAATCATTGTAGTGTCATTGTTGTAATACAACAAAAAGTTTTAGATGGTTAAAACAATCCCATATTATTATAACTTTTAATGCTCACTACAGGTGGTCCAGCCGAGCATTGGGGACCTGATGGTGGACTGTTTTAAAGATAATGTATCCCATTCAGAGCTGGAATCCAGGGTACTAAAAATACAACCTGTAGAGATCCTGGTGCCTTCGGACCTTTCAGAGGCGACTGAGAGGTTATTACGCAACATCGCTCTGTCCAGGTAAATACAATTTTAAAATAATGCTTTCTGTGAGTGTGTGGAGACTGTACTCCAAATTATATAATGATTGCTTAAAGGATTTCTCAGTCCTTCAAATCCACACCAAAAATGCATCTTAGCTATTAATTAAAATCTTCTGTCATGGAAGAAGTCTTCTCTCAGTGCTTTCAAATTGTTTTGAATTATAATATGTCTTCAGTTGTGAATGGAGCAATAAGCTTTGCAACTCATAGTGACTAGCAGTTGTTTACTGTCACCACTAGATGTCAGTAAATGACTATCACCTCATTACTGGCATCATGTTTCATTGCCTGTGAGAACATCCAAAAATGTGAAAATACATATTTTTTTGTTCTTTTTCAAACTTATGTTGTTCACCTGAGCAGCACAGTTAAGTGTGTTAGTGCATCCATGCTAATAGCTAAACCACAGAAATCCATCCTATGTTTTTATGTACACACAAAGTTAAATATACATATACACAGACTTTTTACCCTACACAATCAAGTGCACTTTCTGCTTCTGTTTTTCAGTGCCACAGTAGTATACCTCAAATTGAGAAGAATTCCATGAGGGTGTGCTGCAAGGCTAGCAGTATTTCCCTCTTAGTTTAAATCAAACTTCATTTAAAGACCCAGCCAGACTTTGTTGGCTGTTTCAGTGCCTGTGGTCATATGTAGACAAGGTTGCTAAACATAGCTAAGTAGAATGGATGATATTCATTATGGCTGAGCTGGTACTGGTGCTTCATCACTCAGTTGAAGTGTCTGCATTAAAGTGCTGGACATAGCTTTTCACTGACACAGGATAGGGGAAGTCGTGGCCTAATGGTTAGAGAGTCGGACTCGTAATCGAAAGGTTGCGAGTTCGAGCCCCCGGCCGGCAGGAATTGTAGGTGGGGGGAGTGAATGTCCAGCGCTCTCTCCACCCTCAATACCACGACTGAGGTGCCCTTGAGCAAGGCACCGAACCCCCAATTGCTCCCCGGGCGCTGCAGCATGGCTGCCCACTGCTCCGGGTGTGTGTTCACGGTGTGTGTGTGTGTGTGTGTGTGTGTGTGTGTGTGTGCGCATTTGTTCACTACTCACTGCTGTGTGTGTGCACTTGGATGGGTTAAACGCAGAGCACCAATTTCGAGTATGGGTCACATGGGTCACAATACGTCACGACTTTATAGTGTTTTTTGTGGTTTTGCTGTAAAAAAAGGTATAAGTATAACCCAGGTGATGGTATGTTATCTAGTCCCAGCACTGGGGTTGCCCAAGTTGGGGCACACTCAGTACTGGGCTGCGTCAGGAAGGGTATCTGGCATAAAACATGTCTAGATGGTGCTTTATTCAGACAGCTCGTATTACACTCTAATGTTTTCGCATGTTGGATGAGCAAGTTGGCTGAAAGCAGAAATAATACCTGCAAACCCAAGAGAACCACATACTGACTACTCACTGGCTGCCTGAAAATGCACTTTGTTTTTTTCTCCTTGTGATTTATTGTCTGGAATCACAGGTAACATTTCTTTGACAAATCAGGGTTAGATTTTTCACCCTGGTGATCAGGCCATACAGAGTTCCTCTTGGAACACATCTGAGAACAGCTGGTTTTTGGTCTACCCAACTGCACAGCCAGTTCCTTGCTAATTTTCTGTGATTTCACTCTTTGGAGAAAGATCTAGTTTCAATTTACCCTGGTGGTCACTGAAATCTGAAAGTGAAAGGTGAGCTTGAGCTGAAAGTCTATACTTGAGCTCAAAAGCAGGGCTATACTTGAGCTCAATAGTAGGGCTGTCACTATCGACTATTTTAGTAAATCGGTCGATTATCCTGACCTTTAATCGAGTAATCAGATAATTTTTTGTGGTAAATAGACCTTAGCGAACAATAGACTTATGTATTTAAATTGAGATATAACAGCAATAATAATTGGTTCAAGCAAAGTATCAAAAACAAATAATCATGTGGTTTTACTGAACAAAACATATAAAATTATTTAATAAGTAAATTAATGTGTGTATATATATATATATATATATATATATATATATATATATATATACACGCACATATATATACATATAGTTATATATAATATGTATAATGTATATATGTGTGTGTGTTATGTATTATATCAAATGCCCTTCAAGTGGACTTTACAGTGTGATCTTATCCTTGACCTTGTTATATTAAACAAGAATTAGATCACACTGTAAAGTGTAAAAGCAATCAGTATAATGACTAAACATTTAATTAAATTGTCCACTTAATCTTTAATATTTGGCCCCTTTTTAATCATAGAAATGCCACTGTCATTTCTTGAACAAGAACATGGAGATCAAAACATGCTAACTCAGAGCGAGGGTTTAACTTTAAACATTTATTTTGAAATCGCAATGAACACTTAGTTGGCATATTTGCAAAGGTAATGATGTCTTCTCCTGTGTTGGCGTATGTTTATAATTGATTGACCTTATGGATCTGATAGAATGCTGCACATTGTTCCCAGATAAACGTTATAAGCATCTCGCGTTCATTATCGCAGATGAATCACTTTCGATAATGAACGCGATATTGTGTAGCTTGTCAGTGAACTACGGCTCTGTGTATTAAATGCTGCTCCATTTGAAAGCAGGTGATGGAGATTTACTGCTAATCACGGAACCGGCTTTACTGACCTTAAAAGCAAGTTGTATTGCACCAGGGAATAATGGCTAGTAACTGGCTGGCATGTAGTGCTGCATGTAAGTTCAATAAAGTTCAAATAAAGTTCATATTACTTTATTTGTCCCCAATGGGGCAATTTGTTGTGCAACAGATAGTATAGTACAAATCACACACAATCACACACACAATACAGAGATTGCCTACCTTACAGGCATGGCTAAAAACAATAAAAACCAATAAACAATCAATAATAGTAAGTCAATAAGTTATCTATGGTTCTTTATAGAATTGAGAAGCAGAATGGCAGCAGGAATTTTGTATTTAAAGCGTAATCCCGATGACAACATCTGAAATTCAGCCTGTAAGGGATGAGAACTATCTGACAGGATAGATTCAACCCTTCTTAACATCTGCTCCTGATAAAGTTCCTCCAGACTTTTCTGCTTCGAACCTGTGATGCAGCTGCTCACCTTAATTAACCTTGAAAGGGAGTTTTTTTGTTTTGCAGTAATAGACCCATACCAGCAGATTAAGGAGAGGGTAACAACCGACTCAACAAAGGACCTATAGAAAAGGGTCAACAGGGTCTTGTCCACATTAAACTTTGCCAGCCTCCTCAGGCAATACAGGCGCTGCTGGCCTCTCTTGCAAAGCAAACTGGTATTTGACTCGAAACACAACTTATCATCAGTAATAGATCCTAAAAACGTATACTCTGTAACAACCTCTATTTCCTGACCATTTATACTAGTTTTTTCAGTGTTAGTGACATTGCGCCTAAAATCAATACACATGTCCTTGGTCTTAGAGGCATTCAGCTCAAGAAAGGCATCCTGACACCATGTTATGAAGTGATCAATGACCGGACCGTGTGAAGTTTCCTCATTGTTCAATAAGCTGACAATAACCATATCATCAGCAAACTTCACAAAGGGTCGATTTTCAGTAACAGAGCGACAGTCATTAGTGTACAGAATATAGAGGAGGGGGGAAAGAACACACCCCTGTGGTGAGCTAGTTGATGTGAGGGCCAAGTCAGAAAGATGCCCATTTACTCTCACTCGCTGGGATCTATTTGTGAGGAAGTCTAATATCCAGCCCACAAAGTTAGCCTTCAGTTTGAACTGATGCAAGAGCTTCTCAACCAACAGGTGGGGCTGAATGGTGTTAAATGCTGATGAGAAATCCACAAACAGTAGTCTGGCATGGTTTCTATTGCCCTCAAGGTGATTAAGAATGAGGTTGAGTACTGTTACAGTTGCATCCTGGACCCCTCTGTTGATTCTGTATGCAAACTGTAATGGGTCGAGAAGACAGTTTGTCCTAGATGTCAATTCTCTCTTGATCAGCTTTTCAAAGGACTTCATCACAAGTGACGTAAGGGCTATCGACACGTCACCATGGATACACTGGTGGGTGAGGAGGGAAACCTTATACTCAATCCTGTATGAGACAGGGAGCCAATGGAGCGATTTAAGGATAGGAGTGATATGATCATATTTGCGCACTATCATCAGGATCCTAGCAGCACTGTTCTGAAAATACTGCAGGTTCTGGAGGCTTTTGCCAGGGATCCCGATGAGGAGCGGGAGCGCATTACAATAGTCCAGCCTGGAGGAGATAAAGGCGTGGACAAGCTTTTCTGCATCTCCAAAAGTGAGCATAGGTCGAAGTTTGGCGATGTTCCTCAGGTGGAAAAAAGAGGTCTTACACAGATGTTTGATGTGATCCACAAAGGTCAGATGTGAGTCCATTTTAACACCCAGGCTGGTGACTGATGTTGAAAGTAAAATATCCTGGCCAGAAGAATATAACATACAGCTGATTGGGGCTGGGACAGTAAAGACTGTTTTTGGCCAACAATTTCGTTGCTAAAATCATGTTTGTCAAATCTTGAATAAAATGATTTAGTTCTTGGGCCAGGGATATGTCTGAGGTGAAGCCTTCCAATATCAGCTTTTTCTTTAGTTTGTCATTTAGACCCACCATTGTTTTAATACTGTCCCATGCTGAGCCTAGGAGATTATTACTCAGTTTGTGTTCCACTTTAAATTTGTAATCCCATTTAGCCCTTTTAATTTCACGTTTAATCTCCTTTTGAATACTGTGTAATTCCTGAAGGTTATTTTGCCTGAATGCTATCTTTTTCTTTTTCAACAAGTCTTTAAGTTGTTTTCTCACCCATGGCTTGTTATTGGGGTATATTTTGACAACTTCTTTAGGAATTACAGTGTCCTCACAATATGCAACCCATGAGTTGACCACTTCAGTCAATTCATCTATGTCCCTTGAAGATTGAACAAACTCCTCCCACGAGGTACAGTCCAAGCAGTCTTGCAGGGCCAGCAAAGCCTCTTCAGACCAGACCTTCACTTGCCTGGTATCCACTTTCCCCCTCTGAAGGCAAGTGCGATACGCTGGTGTAAGATGCACACAGTTGTGATCGGCAGAACCCAGGGGAGAGAGAGGGACAGATTTCTAGGCACCTTTAATGGAACCATAACACTGATCAAGAATCTTCCCATTTCTGGTTGGGCAGGACACACATTTATAAAAACATTAAAAAAAATTTGTCCAATGAACACTGATTAAAAACACCTAAAATTAAGTTTGGGGCATCGGGGGACACTGCCTGTATTTTCTGAACAGTGCTATAGATTAATTCTAGGGCAGTACTTTCTTTAGCCTTCGGGTGAATGTAAACAACAGTTACAAAAATCTGCGGGAATTCCCTAGGTAGATAAAAGGGGGGCATTGAGACTGAGAGTTCAATGTCTTTTGTACACAACTTTTCTCTTACTAGCATTGTTCTACACCAGCGCTCATTTATGTACAGGTACACCCCGCCCCCTCGCGAATTGCCAGTGGTCGCTGCAACCAGATCCATGCAAAAAGGACCATCAAAACCATCCAATGCAATGCCAGCGTCCAAGTCCGCTTCTCCCAGCCGTGTTTCTGTCAGGGCCAGGATACATGCTTCTTTAAATTCATGTTGGTATCGGACATGGGCTTGCACTTCATCAGACTTGTTTCGGAGGGACTGCATGTTAGCAAGGAGGATAGAGGGCAAAGGAAAGCGCGACAGAGGTCGCCTTGCTCACTCGCGTAATCCACCTCTCCTACCCCACTTCCTTGATCTCCGACGAGGTGCGTTAGTAGAGCTCCCGTTCTTTCCATACTGCCATTTGATGTCGGTGATATTCGGGAAGGTTAGATCAGGACCCGGCTGTATAAAATCCGAGACTGAAAGGTGCCGCACCAGGCCTCCGCCAGATGGAAAATCTCCCACTACACCACCAGCAGTGTACATCCAACAGACCATTTCATTGTAACCGGTCAGGAAAAAAGCGATCGCTGCAGAGCTGATCATGCACGCAAATTGCAGATGCGCGAACAAAAACTACGATCAGATATGAAAAGAGCACTTGGATAACTTTAACGAGTTATACAAACAACAAACAAACAACCATCACGCTACTATGCTGCCGGTCGCTGCGTGCGCATGCGCCCTAAAAGGGTGTTGAACAATTAGAAATTCAACATGTTTTTTGTAGTCACCAACACATTTTCAACTCTGCATTCACATCACAACTTTAGAACAGGGGTGCCCAATCCTGCTCATGAAGGCCAATATACTGCAGAGTTTATCTTCAGCCAGTTCCAACACACTTGCCTTGAAGTTTCTAGTAAGTCTGAAGACCTTGATTACTTTGGTTCAGGGTTAGAGCTAAACTCTGCAGGACAGTGGCCCTCCAGGAAGAGGTTTGGATACCCCTGCTGCAGAAGAACATGCAGGTCATGAATTGGGTTCCACGACCACCTTCAATGGCCAAAAGTAACCACACTTCTGGAAGTGACGTCATCTTCGATAACAATGAATAATCATGGATAAATAAGTGAGTGAGTAGTTTTGAAGGTGCTGGATTATGTACTTGCTTGGAGTCCACAGCAAGGGTCATCACAAAGCCAAACCTAGTAAATTCCTAAGGAAAAAAAGAAATGACCATTGCAGTCTTGAGAGAAACACTGCTCAGTTGACAGGGGCAAAATCTCTTGTTTTGTCTTTTAAACAGACAGATGTTGTTGATTTAGTTTTGACTCGGTCATCCCTGTGACTGTGATCACTGTTGCCAAGGGCAACGCTTAAAGGTACCAAGAGGACTGAGGAAGGTAATAGATTAAATTAGTGAGGGGCACATACTCCAGGCAAGAATGCAGCCTCCCCATCAGACTCTATCTATATCTTTCTGTACTGTCCTATTTGTACTGCTGAACAGTGTACATACAGTGTCTTTGTGGTGTTTTCAGAATATTTGTTTGAGAATCCCAACTAACCCAACATGGGGACACCAATGGTAAGAGTTTGGAGGCAGGTTTGCTTGACCATTGACAGACAGAGAGACCTGTTTAATAAACAGTCATTGTTTTTGCAGTCCTGATTGGTGTATTTGTGCAGAAATTTCACACCTAAGCTTTAATTGTCCTGATCACACTCACTTCCTCAAATCTTCTGTTCCTAATTATGGGTTTTCGGTCATGTTCTCCCTGCCTGTCTGGTCTCCAGCTGCTACTTTTTTTTGCCTCATTTTACCTCCTTGTGTTTTATAACCAGACATGTCTGGCCTTGTTGTTCTTTGCTGTCCTTCTTCTCTATCACCCTGTCATAATTTTTCCATGAACATAACCTCTAATATTGTATTAATGGTGCTAGAAAATCTGGGGGGAAAAGAAGCATTAAGCAGAATTATATATCAAAATATTTAAAGGTCAAAGCCTCTGACCGATCCACCTGAACAACTGTCAAATCACTGCGTAGGCATTTATGTCTGCATACAAGCTTTAAAGGGCACTGTTGTTAGCTTAAACTCAAGACTTGTTAGAATGGAGTGTGTGAACTATGCAGGCTTGCATAAGTGCTGTCGGTAAGCCTCCATTCTATCAAGTGATGGTTTATGTTTGTTTTTATATGGAAGTAGGGAATTAATAGCACCCTGTAAAGTGTTTTAAAGGGATGATTACCCCAAAATTCTAATTCGGTCCCACTTTATATTGTGTCCCTAATACCTGTTTACTTGCATAGTAACTAGATCTGTACGTAGTATGTAACCACAGTGCAAGTACAAATTGGTACATAGTATCTACAGCTATAATATTTCTGTGACTACATGCATTTAACAACCCTCAAAATGGTATGTGTGAGTACAATTATGTAACAGAACATTGGTAACAACACTTTTTTTCACTTCACTAAGTACTCGTGTAACAGGAATTATATAAGTACATTTTGTAGCAACAGTATGTATAAGAGTAATTGGAACAATTTGACCCAGGGGCTGGAAACGGGTAGTTTTAGGGATATGTAAAGTGGGAGGAGTTGGATCTCGAGTTGGAGTTGGTGCACCACTGTAATACCAGTGTACTTACATGGTAACTCCTCAGGAACTCTCCACTTAATATAAAGTGTAAAATGCTGGACACCAACCACTATTTATATGTAAAGCCTAACTTACTGGCCGCTGCTGTGTAACATCAAAGTAATTACATGGTAAATCCATAGGAATTGTCTACTCAATATAAAGTGTAACACTTTCTTTACCAAAAAGTGCTGTTAGTCCTGTTACACATTTGTACTTACACATACCATTCAGGGGGTTGTTACTTGTGTGTAGTTACACAAACATTAGAGCTGTAGATACTATGTACCAATGTGTACTTACTGCGGTTACTACGTACACATCTAGATACTGTCAAGTACACAGGAATTAAGGACACTTGATATAAAGTGGGACTGAAAATTCTGTCATTAATTACTCATCCTCATGTTCTTCCAAACCCTTAAAACATATTTTTGATGAAATCCGAGAGCTTTCTGACCCTTCATAGACAGCAATGGAGCAACCATGTTCAAGGCACAGAAAGATAGTAAGAACATCGTTAAAATAGTCCATGTGACATCAGTGGTTCAACCTTAATTTTATGCAGCTACAAGAATAATTTTTGTGCGCAAAGAAAACAAAAATAACGACTTTTATTCAACAATTTCTTCTCTTCCATGTCAGACTTCGACACATTCATTATTTTTGTTTTCTTTCTGCACCAAAAGTATTCTCGTAGCTTCGTAAAATTACAGTTGAACCACTGATGTCACATGGAGCATTCTATTTTAATGATGTCCTTACTACCTCTCTGGGCTTTGAATTTAGTAGTTGTGTTGTTGTCTATGAAGGGTCAGAAAGCTCTCGGATTTCATCAAAAATATCTTAATTTGTGTTGAAGATGAACAAAGGTCTTTCCTATTTCTAAAATACTGATTGTGGGGGGCCAATTTATCATCATTGTTAAAATCTGACATTTGTTCTCTATTTTTCCATTCCATTCTTCATGTTGCTGTAAATACTATTCAGCAGTACAGACTAATATAAGGTATACTGGTTTCCACTGCCAACCATGTGCTGTGCGCTTCAATTCTCAGGGGTGTGATAGTGCGGGAGGGCCCATAGCAACTGTTGCCGAGTGGTTGTAGTGCTGTGGGTTAATGAGAGCCTCAGAGGAATTGCAGGTGGTGTGTTGAAGGTGCCACTGCCATCAATTTCTCCCAAAGCATACTGGTTACTTGAAATGGATTCTGAATGCTCCTCTGCCGTACCGTATCAAACTACTTTAATTTCTTCATACACAAAACAATCACGCTTCATCACTGGTTTTTGTCTATTGTTTATTCCTTAAAATAACTTGGCAAATTTCCTCCTGTTTTCATTGTTTGGCTTTGATAGCCAGTGAGGGTAATACAATTTCTACATTGAGGGTTGGAACTGGTCTTTGAATTAGTTACCTTTCAGGTGAAGCATCTGTTGGCAAGCTGTAAGGACAAGAATAAACATTGAGATATAAAACTGTTTAAAGTACAACCAGCACACATGTATGCAAATAATACAAACCGATTCCAAAAAAGTTGGGACACTGTACAAATTGTGAATAAAAACAGAATGCAATGATGTGGAAGTTTCAAATTTCAATATTTTATTCAGAATAAAACATAGATGACATATCAAATGTTTAAACTGAGAAAATGTATCATTTTAAGGGAAAAATAAGTTTATTTTAAATTTCATGGCATCAACACATCTCAAAAGAGTTGGGACAAGGCCATGTTTACCACTGTGTGGCATCCCCTCTTCTTTTTATAACAGTCTGCAAACGTCTGGGGACTGAGGAGACAAGTTGCTCAAGTTTAGGAATAGGAATGTTGTCCCATTCTTGTCTAATACAGGCTTCTAGTTGCTCAACTGTCTTAGGTCTTCTTTGTCGCATCTTCCTCTTTATGATGTGCCAAATGTTTTCTATGGGTGAAAGATCTGGACTGCAGGCTGGCCATTTCAGTACCCGGATCCTCCTTCTACGCAGCCATGATGTTGTAATTGATGCAGCATGTGGTCTGGTATTGTCATGTTGGAAAATGCAAGGTCTTCCCTGAAAGAGACAACGTCTGGATGGGAGCATATGTTGTTCTAGAACTTGGATATACCTTTCAGCATTGATGGTGCCTTTCCAGATGTGTAAGCTGCCCATGCCACACGCACTCATGCAACCCCATACCATCAGAGATGCAGGCTTCTGAACTGAGCGCTGATAACAACTTGGGTTGTCCTTGTCCTCTTTGGTCCGGATGACATGGCGTCCCAATTTTCCAAAAATAACTTAAAATTTTGATTCGTCTGACCACAGAACAGTTTTCCACTTTGCCACAGTCCATTTTAAATAAGCCTTGGCCCAGAGAAAACGCCTGTGCTTCTGGATCATGTTTAGATATGGCTTCTTTTTTGACCTATAGAGCTTTAGCCGGCAACGGCGAATGGCACGGTGGATTATGTTCACCGACAATGTTTTCTGGAAATATTCCTGAGCCCATGTTGTGATTTCCATTACAGTAGCATTCCTGTATGTGATGCAGTGCCGTCTAAGGGCCCGAAGATCACGGGCATCCAGTATGGTTTTCCGGCCTTGACCCTTACGCACAGAGATTGTTCCAGATTCTCTGAATCTTTGGATGATATTATGCACTGTAGATGATGATAACTTCAAACGCTTTGCAATTTTTCTCTGAGAAACTCCTTTCTGATATTGCTCCACTATTTTTCGCCGCAGCATTGGGGGAATTGGTGATCCTCTTGCCATCTTGACTTCTGAGAGACACTGCCACTCTGAGAGGCTCTTTTTATACCCAATCATGTTGCCAATTGACCTAATAAGTTGCAAATTGGTCCTCCAGCTGTTCCTTATATGCACATTTAACTTTTCCGGCCTCTTATTGCTACCTGTCCCAACTTTTTTGGAATGTGTAGCTCTCATGAAATCCAAAAGGAGCCAATATTTGGCATGACATTTCAAAATGTCTCACTTTCAACATTTTATATGTTATCTATATTCTATTGTGAATAAAATATAAGTTTATGAGATTTGTAAATTATTGCATTCCTTTTTTATTCGTAATTTGTACAGTGTCCCAACTTTTTTGGAATCGGGTTTGTATAATGCAAAGTTGTAACCCAATCTTTCATGACCATTTAAATTTTGTTGCATTTTGTAAGAAGGAAGGATGCGACATTTACCTTGAAGCATTTTTAAAGGGGTACTTCACCCAAAAATGAAAAATAACCCTGGTGTCGTTTCAAACTTGTATGAGCTTCTTCCTTATGTTGAACATAAAAGAAGATATTGTGAAGAATACTGGTAATCAAAGAGTTGATGGTCCCCATTGACTTCCATTGTATATCTTTCCCTACTATGGAGGTCAGTGGGGACCAACAACTGTTTGGTTCTTCAGAATTCTTCAAAATATCTTCTTTTGTGCTGAACATAAGAAACAAACACATTTGGAATGACACGAGGGTGAGTAAATCATGACACAATTAAAATTTTTGGGTGAAATGTCCCTTAAATGGATCAAAATGTTGCCAACATGATTTATGGCAGTAATGCATACTGTAACTAGTTGAGAGACTATATAGAATATTTGTATTTGGACAAATTAATTTTTCACTGCAAGAATATTTAAAATGAAGACAAAACATTGATCAAAATGACCTAAGATATTGCCTTCTCTAAAGCATGTATATAAAGCATAGTTGTGATTTGTGGAAACAGTCACCCATGGGCACAATACTGTTTTAAATGAATTATTACTATTTGTTTTTTCCAGCAAGTCGATTACACTGTTGGGGAAGATAAAGCTGGCTGCACGCTTGCACAGGCCACATATGTTCATTGGTTGCCCCAGCAACAGCACATAAATACAAAGAAAACCTGCGTCCTTGAGATCTCTGTGGTGTTGAATGGTGGGGAAGCAAAAGTGAATGGACTGTGTGTGTGTGTGTGTGTGTGTGTGTGAGACTAATATGCACCTTAAATGCACTGAGAAAATCCACTGGTATTGAAGGCTTTAGGATGAGACCAAAAAAAAAACAGAATTCGTTTCTTCTTTGAATAATTTCTATTATGTAACAAGAATATTAAGTAACCTTAATTAGTCATTTCAAAAACACGTGAAGCTCATATTTCATCCTAAAATCAAAACAGAAAAAAATATTTTGAAGGAGGAAAAAAACATATTTGAGCCATGTTAATTTGTAATTTTATTTATAAATTGTGGCATAACTTAATAGTTAAGCATCCCTGCCTCAAATGTTCACTGCTGTAATTAAAAAAAAAAAAATTGTAGTAGTAGTTCCTAAGGTGGTTCTCATTACATTTTCATTATTATAATATAGTAATTATTACAATTTCAGGAAGGACACATTTGATCACATTTAAAGACATTTGTAATGTTACAAAGATTCCTTTTACATAAAAGCTTTGAACTTTTCTATCCATTAAAGAATCCAAAAAATGTCATGGTTCTGCAAAAATATTAAGCAGCACAACGTGTTTTCACATTGATAATAACTAGAGATGTTTCTTGAGCAGCAAATCAGCATATTATAATAATTTCTAAATGACCACGTTACACTAAAGACTGGAGTAATGACAGCTGAAAAATATCTTTATATTAAAATATAGTTAAATAAGCCATGGTGCGCATAGGAGAGACGTCTTTCAGAAACGTTTAATAATCTTATGAATGATAGTTTTCATTGTTTTTATGTATCCATAAGGACAATAAATAATTGCATGCCATATATAAGTCAAATTATATTTTTTAATAAACAATTACATTTTTTTTTTGCATTAAGATGATAAGAATTGGGGTGAAAATTGGCTTATTCATTAAATTTAGTTTTCTAAAAAACATTTATTTCTTTAGGCAAAATTTAATTTTCATTTTCATCACACTGTGTTTATCAGCATGTAAGATCCATGGAAATCAAACCCATGATCACTGATAACTCTATTCTACTGTAGTGAACTTAAGGACCTTTACAAGAAAACTTTTTAATTTCTGATTTTTTTTTTTTGCAAGATTTTTTTGCACAAACACTTTATGATCTATGATCGTCTATAAAAAAGATTTTCGATAACATTGACATTTTTTTTTTTTTTTTTTTGAAGTGTAATATGGTACACAGAATATAGAAAGTATGCAAGAACATTTTCCCGTTTCTCCTAGAGGTTTTACCTGGTGCAGTCTCCCGTTGTCCTGTGTAAACCTACTGTTTGTCTCCTCTTTCAGTGTCCAAGCAGATGACCGAATTCGCATTGAGAAACGGGAAAACTCCATGTTTGAATACCCAGCTGCAATGAGAATTATAAAGGATTTCTACAGAGACACCCCTCATCCAGCTGTGGGAAACCAGGAAAAGGGTAAATGGCTTTCTTTGTCTCCTGTCTGTGTTTTGATCTCTGACCTCCAGTCATGATGAATCATCGGCTGGTCTTTAGGATAGAGATGTCTGCCCAAACTAATGTGAGGTCAGTGTGTTTAATTGAAAAATCATTCCCTGTAGGCAGAAGGGTGGCAGATCAATGTCTGCTGTCCTTTAGGCTGGACATGTGTAGGGTGGTGGCTTTTCCTGGCAAGACGGGGACTAAATCACCTTTTTGTCTTGTGTGGGATCCATTAATTGCACACAACAGACTCCCTCACCATCACTGAAGTTTTCTCTGATGCTCCTTGCTTTGTATCTCAAATGCAGCTTGATGTCACGTACATTGAAAAATGTTGACAAGCAACAAGTCTTTAGTCTAATAATTATTGTCCCCAAACACCTTCTGTCATGTTTATTGCAAATAGGGATGTCAGAAGCACCGGCGCTTCAATACCAAGTAGATTTTAAAACGAAAACAATGTAACAGTCCAGTTTTTTTCCACAGTAATCGTGACAAAAACCAGCATGAACATGAACACAAAGTTAAACCCGAAGGGGGAAAATTGTGTAGGTAATTTTATAATTAAATTCAAGCTAATTACAAAGCATTGAATTTATGTTTATATCTGATTGATTTCAGTAATTCTGTTTCACATTTGGTGAATTTTGCATTTAATTTTCTTAATTTCTTTAACACTTGAAACTAATGTTTGCCTAATTATTTAATTACTGACTGTTAACTTGAATAATTACTTGCTTAATTAAGAAATAATTTAGGACTACATGCTTTTATTTGAATTTAATTAGTAATTTTAATGACATTTATTTTTTTAAGTGATTTCAAAAACATTAGATTTTGTTATGATGTCAAAAATCGATATATAGAAAGAGTTATGAATTTCCATGATTTCTATAGATTGCTTAAATATTGGTATTGTGACAATCTTATACAGAGCGCTCAGTAAATCTCTTTGTTTGCAGATTTGTTATATGTGAGTAGAAAGTCTAGAAATCTTGACAGTGACACTACAGTTTAAAGGATTTGTATAAGTCTCTAATGCTCAACAAAGCTGAATTTACTTGATTAAAAATAGTTAAAACTCATTTTCACACATTTTACAATTAATATTTGTGAAATGTTGTTATAACTTATTCCTGTGATGGAAAGTATACAGAAATTCGGAAATCTTGTTAATATGCTGATTAGGTTCTCAGGAAACATTTATTACACTTGATGTTGAAAACGGTTGTGCTGCTTAATATTTGTGTTTTCAGGATTATTTGATCAGTAGAAAGAACAGAAAAAACAGCATTTATTTAAAATAGAAATATAATAATCTAACATTCTACATTTTTTGTTACTGTCACTTTTGATCAAATTTAATGCATCTTTTCTGATTAGAAGTATTAATCGTAAAAAATCAAATCAAATCAAATATTGGCCCCAAAGTTATGGTAGTGTATACAGAAAGGCAGAAGCTTTAAAACATATTTTTTAAGACTCAGTCTGTCCAATTGCACATTAATGCTAAAAGCACAAAACATCAGTCAGTACAATTAAGTAATATAATATGTTTTTATGCATTTTCTTTTTTTCGAAATAGGTTCCTACTCCCTCTGTATGGGTCTGGAGAGCCCCATCATCTGCTGTCTTGGTCCTGTGATCCAGTATCTGACTGAGTTTAAGCTAGAGAAGATTTTACTATGTTCCAGGTACAATTTAACCAAACATTTTGTCATCATTTATCACCCTCATGACTTTCTTTATTCCGTGAAATGCAAAATGATTTAGTTTAGCACAATGTTCTTGCTGCTCTTTTCCATACAATGAAAGTGAATGGGAACTGTGGCTGTCAAGCTCCATAAATGACAAAAATAAGTTATAAGTAGCAAGGGATGGGTATCGTTAAGGTTTTAACGGTATTACTACTCTTACCGATACTGCTTATCGATCCGGTACTTTAACGGTATTCTTATCGGTACTTTTTGTTTTACTTTGTTTCTTTGTTCATATTCTTACAGTATCTTATCTTATGTATATAAAACACTAAAAATGTCTGCACTTCATCAATTTGTAAATGCACCAGTGTGCAGGTATTTTTAGTGTTTTATATACATAAGATACAGTAACAACATGAACAAAGAAACAAAGTAAAACAAACTGACAAATACAATAAAACAAACATACAAACAAAATGAAATAAACAGTGCTTTCATTTTTCCATGAAGGTCTCTACTAATATTAATGTTCAGGTAAGTAATAGTTACAAAAGTAATCAAATGTAAATAAGCACTGCGTAGTTTTCACTGTATGTTCTGATAGATTTATGTTTATTAAAGCTATAACGTTGTTCAGATTAAGAGCTGTGGGTGATTTTCTCTTTGCATTTTGTTCTTTGATTAACATTGAAGGCTCAAGCTCCAGTCTGACACTTTAAGACAATATACTGACACGCATCGGATTTTCTCCCAACTGTTCTCGTCCACTTAAAACATAAAAGTGAAGACTCTCATAACCGGCCATTTTGACACATTGTGTGTGTATTTTTTGGCATATTTTTGTGTGTTATTTCGACGCGCCCGAAGCTCAAAGTGTACTTTGCTTGTCCGTTTTGGAGCACGCCGCCGCGCAGGCACACGCGCGCACACACATTTCAGCCTGAACAGCGTAACTTGTTCAGATTGTACTCTCAACGTTTTACTATCAAATATGTCCTGCAATGTAGCAACAGTAAAGACGGCATTTTATAACAATCCCTGATTGAGCTGATTCAGATGTTAAGTTTTGGTTCGGAGGAACGAATCCGCGCCGCTATGAAGGGAAGGGAGTTGTGCTAGAAGAAATGCGGCTATAATCCTTGGAAGCCAAAATCGAAAAAAATAAATAAATACTTAGCTTAATATAACAGCCACAGGCCTAAAGTGTGAGCAGATGTTTGAATAGTTGGTTCTCTCTTCTATCATAATTAAACAGGACTTTCATGTTGCGTGTGCTGAAGTTCCCCGCGTGAGCGCGATCTGGCTTCTGAATTGCGCATAGCAAAAATGCATCATAGACAAATGTTTGAATATTATTGCACATAAAAACAGCTGGCGACACTATACATATATATATATATATATATATATATATATATATATATATATATATATATATATATATATATATATATATATATATATATATATAGAGAGAGAGAGAGAGAGCAAGAATAAATGTATGTGTGTTTTCTTAATTTCTCCAATACCGACAGAAGTACCGAAAACGTCAGATCTTATCGATACTCCGGTCTTTCATAATTTAGCCCCGAGACCGATTTAATACCGAGTTTCGGTACCCATCCCTATAAGTAGCCTAAAAACTTTTCTTTATGTCATTCACATCAGGTTTAAAAAGAAAAAACGTGAGAACATGTAAATTTGATGACAGAAACAAGGGCTAATTTGAAATTTTGTGTAAATCCTTTTTCTGTTTTTCCCTTTGGTTTCTGTTTATGTTAGTTTGGATTTATGCTTTGACAGTGCTTGTTGTGTGGTAATAATGAATATTTGAATAATAAAATAGCAAACTCAACAACAGAGTGTTAACTATGTGTTCACTGTGTATTTCCTGAATGAGTCCGTGTCTGCTACACCTACACATTGATGAATTCCGTGGCATAGTGTGAACCTATTAGGAGACAAACTCTGTTATTTTTTCTCCTCACCTAAAGTAGACACATCTCACACCTACTTCCATCAGGCACATAGGTATTAACAAGGGCCTTCGTTTATCCGAGTATAGCGTAGCAGCGGGAAACAGAGCCAAATCTGAATCATGATGCTAGTAGAGTGTCACCCCTGATGTGTGAATGTTCAGAAACATCCTGTAATTACAGACTGATTAAGCATGTTCTTTAAAGAAAAATAAGAGGCGTTGACCTCGCAGACTTTCTGAAAGGGTTTTAATTAACATGCATCATTAGCTGAAATAGGGCCTTGCTACATAATAGTTTGTCATGACAGTGTATTATTGCTAGTCTGACTTTTTTCAAAGATGTGAAAATGTGTAAAGATGTAATTATGAAGCTGGAGTTGTTCTTGTGGAAAGCACATTTTGGTTGTGTTGTGATATTTGCAGCTCGTTCAAGCGGCTGTCGAGTGACGCTGACCATATGCAGCTCAGTGCTGCTACCATGAAGAACCTGGAGATCCTGTGCAACCAGGTCAGTCAAACTGAGGAAAATATGCGTGATTGAATAATTTACATAAGCAGTCGCACTGTTTACACCTAGTACTAACATCCGTCTTGGGTGATCTGATAATCACTTGTGCTCAGCAATTAAACATTGCTATTTACATAACATGTGTCTAAAATGATTCTTCAGAGATCACTTGTGATTGGATTTGACTATGTGCTATGTGCATCAGTGTTCTGTGAAGACTTGTTTATGTACAACAGAGTCCAAAAATCCAAGAAAACATTGTGTTGGTATATAAGAAATACATTTCAGTTTCTGCATTTTAGATGCTAATTAAAATTACATTTGCTAAACAGTAAATTTGTGTAAACGTGCGATCATGTGACTGTCAAGCTCAAGATGCTGATCATCTCCTGCAGCCACTAAAGCAAAAGAAAAAAAGCTTCTTTTTTTCATTTAATCTTTTCACTCTAATTATATTATGCTGAAAAATATAAATAAAAGAGTAAATTACAAGCATTCATTGCTAATGGTCTCAGATTAAGAAGCCTTTGAACTAAATTATAAATATTAAGTATGTAATGGCTAAATAGTGACAGCTGAAACTCAGATTTTCAATTTTACAGTAGATCAAGCTAAATGATTATAACTAACAAATAAAACCGTGTAAGATCAGTAAAGATAGATTAAAAAATAGTATTAAAAGTTGCTGCAACAATGACTATGGGCGTTCTGTGAGGTTCAAACCTATGAGCTTTCAACGACTTGCTCATTTTTTTTAGTGAGTTTTAGTGATAGTGAGTTGAATGTCAGTATTAGGCAAATTACTTGGAGAACAAAATATCCATTTGACAATTTTTGTCAGATGTGGACTGAAGGTAATCCAACTCAGTTTCTGTGAAGATCAGATAAAATTTGAAGGAGGATTATTACCAAAATCTTTTTTGTAGTAAAAAGTACATTTCTTTCGCTAATGTAGAAATGCATTGTCTGTTACAATGAACATAACATTTAAATAAAAATCCTGTTTAAGAAATGTAACTTTACATTATGATATTAAGACTTACCTAATTTTACCTCTCAGCTTCGCTTTAAAACTGTATTTTTATGTAGTATTAGGGTGTAAATATAACAACATAATATAATTATGCCATTTTTCTCTGCCTTGTGCCTGGATAATAACATGGGCGTTTGTTTATTGCTAACCAAGTGATTTATCTGTTACCTAGGATGTTGGTTTGGATTTCATAATGACTTCCTTTTTATGACTGTCAGACCACAGGTTCAGTAAAAGGCAGTCTGCTGTGGGTTCTGGATCACACTCAAACTCCATTTGGGAAGAGACTTTTAAGAAAGTGGGTGAGCCAGCCGTTGAAGTCTGTGACGTGAGTCATTATTTAATAGTATTATTCAGTAATCACAGTGATTTGAATGCTAATATGGAAGATGCAGAGTGTTTGCAATGTTGAATAGAAGTGGCATGCACAGATCTTCACTACACCACTACAGATAATATTGAGCTGGAAACTCTGAGCCTAGGTTAATCCTAGTCCTAGAATATTTTGAAAACAGAGGAACTTTGCTGCCCTCTTTTCAGACAGTGGCGGGATTACAATTCTGTTCTGGCTCTTTCGAAAAATCTCCTATGGATTATGGGAAAACACTACTGCATATAAAAATGGATAACCTGCCATAAAATGCAGGTTTTTAATCTGAGGTTTCTTCTTTTTGGTTATTACTCAAATTTAGTATTGATGTTTTATCTCCCAAAAATTAAATTGACAAGGCACCAACAAATCTGATTTCATCTTTATATGCCTTTTAAAGGTTATGGGGGATTGTTTGGATCTGTGTGTGATGTAATGCATGCTTACAAAGAATCCGATTATGTTTGTAGAGAAAAATAAATATATAAATGTTTGAATCCATAACAATTTAATCTTAAATCCACATATTTTCCTGCCAAACCTCTTAACAGACATGTTGGGGAGCATTTTTGAATTGAGACTATCATGCCATTGAATGTGAATTTCCATGGAAATGCTGGCGTGGTGTCTGTGGAATGGTTGAGCAATGCTGTTAGATTACGAAATTATCTTAAACTGTCTTTACCAACCTCATAAGTATCATTCAAAAGTTTGGGGTCATTATGTTTTTGAAATAAATGATTATTTTTATTGTGAAAAAATGCATTGAAATGATCCAGAGTGACAGTAAATGCAATATAACGGTATAAATAATTTCCATTTTAAATAAATGCTGTTCTTTTGAACTTTCTATTTATCAAAAAATCCTGATTTAAAGAAAATCTACATCCCCCCCCCGCAAAATTATTAAGATGTTGTCAACATGGATAATAAAAAAAATATGTTTCCTCAGCATCAAATCAGTATAATAGAATGATTTCTGAAGGGTCATATGACACTGAAGGCTGGAGTAATGACTGCTGAAAATTCAGATTTGATCAGGAATAAATGGCAATAATCTTTTGAAATAGAAAAACTTTATTTTTAAAGGGGTCATCGGATGCAAAATTCACTTTTCAAGTTGTTTGAACATAAATGTGTGTTGGAAGTGTTTGTACACATCCATCCTATAATGATCAAAATCCACCCAGTGTTTTTTTTTTTTTTTTTAATCCCTATTTTAAAATCTCCTTTCTGAAATCAGGCTGTTCTGAGATTCCTGTCAGAATGACGTAGTTCTGTACAGGCCTCTCCCACGATAGTTGATTGACAAGATCGTCTTACATTAGACCTGCCCTGAGTGAGCTGTAAACAGTCTGACCGCCGACTCCGGTGCAGAGGAAGACAAGATGTCTCAGATTAAGCGATTGAAGTGTTTAGTTGTTGGATGTAATAATGAATATAGCAGTCATCATTTACTCCTGACATCCGAGCCGCTGAAGACGCAGAGGATTAACGTTACTTTCACTTTGAAGTGAATGCGCCGATCCTCGATCTGCCTAAATGCATCTATGTTCGCGCGAATCATTCGTGATCCAGCTTCATCTACAGAAGAAACAGTCTTTTATAAATCTTTGCAAATCGCCTTTCCTAATAACTTGCTAGTTAGCCAGTTTCGCGGCTAAAGTAAACAGTACTGCTTGTCACCCCACGGAAGAGAGGGGCGGGTTCAGCAGAGCTCATTAGCATTTAAAGCAACTTGGGCTGAAAAAACGACTTCATGAAAACAGAGCTGATTTTGACAGGGTAAAGATGATGTTTTTTACACTACCATTGAGAAATTTTAACCAAAGTATGTTATAGACTTTTCATTAAGACCCTAAAGAATCATATCAACATGTGGAAAATGGGCATCCGATGACCTCTATAAACTGTTTTATTTCCTAATATTACAGTTTTAACTGTATTTGTGATCAAATATATGTAGTCTTGTTTTAAAAATATTTTGAACTGTATTATACATAGTCACGTCTCAAAAGATGCAGCAAGATATGGGTTAAAATTGTTTACTCACAGTAATAACTGTTTAATAACTGTTAAAAAACAAGATCATGCCCAAAAGTGTCCGCTGGACTTTGGTGGTATCAAAAGGCGTTTTCTGCTGCAAAACAAGCCTTTTGATACCACTGAAGTCCAGTGCACACTTTTGGTCATAAGACTTGTCAACACAGTCTTTTTGTTTTAATATATGATGTTATGAAGTAAAATTAAGTAATGAAGTAAACTGGCCATTCTCTCGGGGGAAAAAAACACCTGTCAGGCCTAATAACCATTTTATAATTAATAGCCTTTATTAAAAGAAAGTGTTTCTTTAAGTACTTTGGTGTAGTAACCCAGAAATATCTTTATTTTGTGTACTGCATCACAACAGAGAAGCACAATGTGATCTGCTGACAGTTACGATCCTGCTTCACTTAGGTGTGCTGTTTGATACAGGCCTTATTTTGTTCTAGTGGTTCATCTCGTTTGTGTACATAGCATTTGTTGACAAATTCCTACAATCCCTACTGATTTGTTTGCTTCTGTTTATACTATTTTTCAAATCCTCTCTCTCTCTCTTTCTCTCTCAGTGATATCCAGGCTCGACAGGAGGCAGTAGCAGAAATTTTGTGCTCGGAGTCCAGTGTCCTTCCCTCTCTCCAGTCTTTGCTAACTCGTCTACCTGACCTCGAGAGGGGACTTTGCAGTATCTACCACAAAAAAGTAAAGCCTGTTTTACCTAAACAATCACTATCTGTTTAAAACAATTCTTACTGCACAGATCCACCAGGAATCCATGCCTTTTCATTTGCAGTTCACACATGCTTTGAATTAGAGTGAACAACAATATATTTTAGACCATAGTGGCCATGGCGGCACTAAAAGTGTCTGTCATGTTCTGTCTGAAAATTAAAACCTCTCAAGACCAGAATTTATTTTAATTGATGGAAAGTTCTATATTTTCCCTGCTTTTTTCATTCCATTTGTGTCTGGAATCAGGCAGGAGGTTGAAGGGAAGGTGCTTTAATGGCGTGTTTCTGTTTAATGGCTCTATTAGCATGATGACAAGAGTGGGAGCAGGAATGGGAATGATTATTGTTTTGTAGAGACAGAAGGTCCTCATTAACCTCGCCTCACCTGCCTGTTTCTGTCATCTCATTGTCCTTCATTTTTATAAACAGACAGTCATCAAAAACAAAATTTAGAATTTATGAAACAAAACATGTTAAAGGTTTATACCGTATGTAGTTTTGGGCTAAAACTTTATCGTTAGTAAGTTGGAAATCATTGAATATTAGGAATGAAACTTAATATTCACCCTGAAAAAAAACAGTATTCCTCAGTATTTAAGCATTTTTGTATTTTTCTTTTGTTTTTCTGCTTCTCATTTACCAGTGGTAGACTGTCAAAGTAGCACTTCCAACATAAATTAAATGTATTTACTGTAAAAAAGGTCAGAAAGTTTTTGCATAGACCTACAGGGGACTTTCACACTGTTTTTAATGAACTCAGAGAGTGGATATGTATTGCCTCATTATGTTTAGTAGGAATGACTAAAGTTGAGCCTTTGGGAAATAGGCTTGATGTTTATAAACATACACAAGATCAAGCAGAGATTTAATTGGCTCCTTGGTGCTTACTGTCATCAAAATATGGAAATTACAGATTGCATAAGCACAAGCCATTGGCATATAATGATTAATGATGCCCAGCTACAACTTACAACTAAGCATTTCATATTTCTTCTGGTAATCGATATATGTATTTTTAAATATTATTATTAATTCATGAAGTAAATCAAGCCCAAGCAAATCATTCATTGAAACTAATCTGCAGAAATAATTTTTTTGTATTTCCACAACTTTGAATGCATTTAAGCACGTGCATGCATGACCACCCACATTTACAGCACTGATTGTTTTCTAAATTGTTTTCTAGTTTTTTGAAGAGCTTACAAAGAGGCAGTTAATTGAACCTGGAGGAAAGTAGCAAGATATAAAATTGATATAACCCCTACTTGACAATACAATGTGTACTTGGCTATATTTTAAAGACATGTTTCTCTGTTTATTTTGATATTTTCTGTCTTGTCAGTGCTCTACTCAGGAATTTTACCTCATCACCAGCACTCTCTCTCGCCTGAGTGCTGAACTTCAAGCCCTCATGCCTGCCATCCAATCACAGCTCAGCTCTGCCCTTCTAAAAAACCTCCTGCTGGACACACCTCAGCTTCTAAGCCCTGCCCACAACTTCTTGAAAGTACTGGATGAGAAAGCTGCAAAGTGAGTTATATCTTTAAACAGTTTGACTTCATGACTATTCACCTAAACCTGCCTTTTTCCAAATCCCTACATAAAATATATATATAACAAGATATTTTTTCATATTGCTGAAAAATGACTTTTATTCTATACAGGTATGTAGCTTTTCTGGTAAAATATCTCTCACACCTATCCTTTTAGGACAGGTAATAAGACAGAGATGTTTGTGGATCTGACTGACTTCCCAGTGATCTGGAACAGAAAAGAAGAAATCCAGAGAGTCCTATCAGACATAATGGAGCAACGGCGAGAGGTTCGCCTAGTGTTAAAAAACCCTTCTTTGGAATACAC
Organism: Barbus barbus; assembly: GCF_936440315.1. NCBI lineage: Eukaryota > Metazoa > Chordata > Actinopteri > Cypriniformes > Cyprinidae > Barbus > Barbus barbus. The sequence continues at coordinate 19,826,134 of NC_136734.1, read as the reverse complement.
CACAGTGTCTGGCCAGCAGGTAAAAAGCATCAAGGATCTCTTCTTATTAATGAGTTTCAGGAACTGAGCACAAATATGCTACACTTTATTTTGTGTTAAAGGCACAAGTGCCTTGATGTTGCTGTCAAAAGTGCACAAATTTGTCAAGCTTAAAGGGTTACTCCACCCCAAAATGAAAATTTTGTCATTAATCACTTACCCCCATGTCGTTCCAAACACATAAAAGCTTCGTTCATCTTTGGAACACAATTTAAGAATTTTTGGATGAAAACCGGGAGGCTTGTGACTGTCCCATTGACTGACAAGTAAACAACACTGTCAAGGCCCAGAAAAGTATGAAAGACATCGTCAAAATAGTCCATCTGCCATCATTGGTTCAACTGTAACGTTATGAAGCAACGAGAATAATTTTGTACGCAAAGAAAACAAAAATAACGACTTTATTCAACAATTCGTCTCCTCCGCGTCTCCACACCACACGGGTACACTGTTTTCGTTCAAATCAAAGTGTAAATAAACGTAGAAAATGTATCCGTGTGGTGTGGCTGACACAGAGCAGCGTACACTGTTTGCATCCAGCGGATATTCTCCAAAATGGCGCTATGGTGACGCGGAGGAGACGAATTGCACTGGATAGTAAAATCAGTCAGTTCAATCGGAGTCAGTTGCTGGTTGAAGTTTGAAACAGGTGGAGTTGGAGCTGGACATTGTGGCAAACTTAACTTAAGAAAAGAGACTAAAGTAAAAGAATAAAAGGATGTAACAAGACTAGGTGGGTTTGCTTCTCATCGTGGTGTTAAGTAGCAGCTGGCGTGCAGGCCGAAGCACACTGAAACAACGCTCAAAGAATGCAAAAAGTGATGACAAAAAGCATGGCTAAAAAGCTAGAAGCTAAAAGCATGGTTTGATGGTGTCCTGAGTTTTTAAACTCGGCTTTTGGACACATCCCCACTGGTGTCCTATTAGATACTGTCTTAGCTAGGGGTGTTGCTCTGTTTCTTCTCCCAATCCATAAATCAACATGTTATCTGGTCAGTCATATGGTCCAAATTTTCTTACTCTTGCAGAGTATAATTTTGGACATGATTTCTATAACCAGAATATGATATATTTGACAGAGTATTGATTGGAAGAAAAGTTTCAAGCTAGAATTTCCCCATTCATACATACCAAACATGAATATGAATCCTTAAGCTATTCAATAGTTATTAAAAAGACATACAAAATGAGTGATTAGAACATGATAGTCAAATGTGTGGGTTACATACATAATATGGAGTTATGCATTGAAATGATTAGTTGCTCATAAGTCTGGTTCTTGTCCTGGGTGGGGCAACCCACCCAACAGTCTCTACTAATGATTTTGGTCATGATGTGCTGTGTCTTTGACCATCAATCTTGGTTACTTGCCCCAAATTTTACAATCTCCATCCTGAGTTGGGATTATCAATAATTGTTCTTTTGTGTTAATGTTGTAAGATGTTCTGTGAAAGAGGTGGTTGGTTAGTTTGTTTCAGACTCATGGCGCTAGGGATCTGATTTATGACATCCTTTTGTCTTTTTGTGATATTTCGGCTCCTCATGTTTCAATGTTCTGATCGAATCTTAAATTGTCTGATTTGCTCTGATATCCTACAGCTTTTACGGGTTTGGAATGACATTGGGATAAGTGATTAATTAGAAAATGTTAATTTTGGGGTGGTGTAACCCTTTAACTGTCAAACCTGTTACTTAAGTTATTTTAATAAAACAAATATGGGAAGTCTTTTTTTGTCACAAACTAACTAAAACCTACTGAGAAATAGATTAGTTTAGAATTTAGATTTGTTTAAATGTTTTGCTAAAAAATGTCAAATTCACACAAAAGTAGTGTTTTTCTGAAGAGTTTCAGGTTTTTTTTGTACCCTGTTCATGGAAAGGTGCACCCATGATCTGTCTAATACTGGTGCACAATTTTTTTAATACGAAGGACCAACGAAGGAAAAATCAATCTTGACTGAGGCCAAAAGTAGAATTTTTATTAAAATGACTAACAATATATATGTAATAATTAAACAAAAAAAATTTCCCATTGCAAATTAGATTTCAATGCAAAAATAAAATAAATAAAATTAGAAATAAAGATATGCTTCAAAAGCATGTGTTTTCTTCTCTTTGGAGCCCACAGACCCTGGTTTGGGCATCTCTGTTGTATGTAATGCATTTGCAGCTGTCTTCAATTATGTGACATTATTTGTTTAGTAACAGACCTAATTACTACCTATTCTACATCGTAAATCTTTTTCTAACCTGGAAAAAGCCATTTTACTCATTTTATTCTGTCGTAGATATACTGTTGAATAATACCTTACTAGGAGATGACAACTACAAGGACAGGGTCTGAAATGTTGCAGTTTGTATGCAGCTCCACATCTGTTTCTCCATCTGCTCACTGTTGCTATTCTCTCATGAATACACAACAGTTTTTCCATCTCAGAGTATAGACTCTGGCCATCCCTCTTTCTCCCACCATCTCTAGCTGAGTCTAATATAGCTACGACTTAAAAAAATAAAAAAATGTCTGGTCCACTTGGCTTCTTATTGTTGCCAAGAAGAAACAGTATGACTGACACAGACAATTACGTGCCACATTTTTACATATGATTAGTGATCGACCGATATTGATTTTTTTTTATAACCGATACCAATTATTTGTATGTTTATGTGCCCGATAAGCGATATGCAGAACCGATATTTATTTACTGTTATAAAGTAAATAAATGACTGCGTGAAGCAAGTCCATACTTCACTTTGGTTTTTCCTCCTTTCAGTCATCTTAACAAAAAATGAACTCTAACCACCTGCAAAAGATTCCTGAGGCTTTTAAAAACTCCCAGCCTGGTTCATTACTCAAAACCGCAATCATGGGTAAGACTGCCGACCTGACTGCTGTCCAGAAGGCCATCATTGACACCCTCAAGCAAGAGGGTAAGACACAGAAAGAAATTTCTGAACGAATAGGCTGTTCCCAGAGTGCTGTATCAAGGCACCTCAGTGGGAAGTCTGTGGGAAGGAAAAAGTGTGGCAGAAAACGCAGCACAACGAGAAGAGGTGACCGGACCCTGAGGAAGATTGTGGAAAAGGACCGATTCCAGACCTTGGGGGACCTGCGGAAGCAGTGGACTGAGTCTGGAGTAGAAACATCCAGAGCCACCGTGTACAGGCGTGTGCAGGAAATGGGCTACAGGTGCCGCATTCCCCTGGTCAAGCCACTTTTGAACCAGAAACAGCGGCAGAAGCGCCTGACCTGGGCTACAGAGAAGCAGCACTGGACTGTTGCTCAGCGGATGAAAGCAAATTTTGCATGTCATTCGGAAATCAAGGTGCCAGAGTCTGGAGGAAGACTGGGGAGAGGGAAATGCCAAAATGCCTGAAGTCCAGTGTCAAGTACCCACAGTCAGTGATGCTGGTGTTGGTCCACTGTGTTTTATCAAGGGCAGGGTCAATGCAGCTAGCTATCAGGAGATTTTGGAGCACTTCATGCTTCCATCTGCTGAAAAGCTTTATGGAGATGAAGATTTCATTTTTCAGCACGACCTGGCACCTGCTCACAGTGCCAAAACCACTGGTAAATGGTTTACTGACCATGGTATTACTGTGCTCAATTGGCCTGCCAGCTCTCCTGACCTGAACCCCATAGAGAATCTGTGGGATATTGTGAAGAGAAAGTTGAGAGACGCAAGACCCAACACTCTGGGTGAACTTAAGGCCGCTATCGAAGCATCCTGGGCCTCCATAACACCTCAGCAGTGCCACAGGCTGATTGCCTCCATGCCACGCCGCATTGAAGCAGTCATTTCTGCAAAAGGATTCCCGACCAAGTATTGAGTGCATAACTGAACATAATTATTTGAAGGTTGACTTTTTTTGTATTAAAAACACTTTTCTTTTATTGGTCGGATGAAATATGCTAATTTTTTGAGATAGGAATTTTGGGTTTTCATGAGCTGTATGCCAAAATCATCAATATTAAAACAATAAAAGGCTTGAACTACTTCTTCAGTTGTGTTGTAATGAATCTAAAATATATGAATGTCTAATGTTTATCAGTACATTACAGAAAATAATGAACTTTATCACAATATGCAAATTTTTTGAGAAGGACCTGTATACACCTTTAATTTTTTAAGACTAAAACAAAAGATGGATTCATTATTATTCTTAATTAAAAAGCACAACAACAATAAAACAGTACGTTGACAATGACAAACTAGCTTACATAACATTTATCAACAAAAGCGAATAAGACGAGGCATGGCACAGGACACATCACATGCTGTACTATATACCGAGTATATTACAGAATGTTTAGCAAACTCTAAGGAAGAAAATAAATATTGATATTATTATTTTTTTTAATTAAGGAAAGCCTCCATAGCATAACCTGAGGTAAACGGCAAAGAAAACAAGCTTCTCAAAACGAAAACAAAAAGAAAAGTAAAACTAAACTGGCTTTAGCTGACAGGACTTGCATGTTTTTTCTACAAGAATACCAGCATGTTTACCTTCTCTGGTTTAAGAAGCGGTCTTTTACTTTAGTTTGAAAACAAAATCCTCCATTGCGCTCCGTCCGCGACGCGTACCTTCGCGCTCGTGCTGACGCGGCGAGTATAAACCAGGCTCTACCCACGACGCGCTCGTGCTGAAAGCACCTCTCTTCACGTATCAGTGAAATCTGACTCCTGCTATAATGTGCTGCGGCTGGCAGCGCGCGGTGTATGAAGCAGACGCTTTGGAGCAGCGCAGACCAGGCACTCGTACAAATGCAACCACGTCAAATTTTAACTCGCAAAAAATTACCATTTTGGTCGCAGTCTAGAGCCCTGTCATGTTAAATTTAATCTTCGTATTACAACAATAAAAAACATTTTATTTATAAAAAGCTTTAGTAGCAACACTAATATTAGCAGTAAGCAAAATAAACGTAGAATGTAATGTTTTCAAATGGAGAAAATAAATAAAGGACCGGAGTCATATCAACTTCATTTTTAACTAGTTTTAGTAGGTTTATAAACTGTTTAATAGGCTAAAGAGTGAAGAATAATTCACTGTATAATGTTAATTCACGGAATAATATTCTCTGGAATATTGGAATATAACAAGCATTGTATTTTATTGCATTTCTCAACTGGCATGCTCTAAATTATGCTGCTGACAGCGCGGTTTATCTGTGCATTTACACAGAACTATAGGCTACTCATACTGCGATCGATTGCAGAGATAATAAATAATTAATTTCCATAGCGTTGTATTAATTTAGATGTTTATAAACAAAATAATGGTTATATAGTAAGTGTTAATACAATTTAGGGTGCTTCAAAAAAGTGAATCTTGTTAAAAGTTACATGCAGTGGCAGTGCTGAGCATTTCTTGAGCATCAGCCACTGAGTGAGCTGCAATATGAAAGCGGCTTCACAAGACTAATGATGAACATATAGACAACAGAGAGAGAATTAAATTCAATGCTTTTATTTCCAACATGCAATCATTCATGGCTGTATTATTTAATTCATGCAAAGTTACGTCTTTATTGGGAGAGGACTTGATGGATTATCTACGTGACTCCGACTTCACGAAACTAATAGACCACAGAGAGAGAATTCAATTCAGCGCTTTTATTTCCAACATGCGCTAATTCATGGCTGTGTTATTTCAGGCAAAGTTATATCTTTATAGGGACAGGGCTTGACAGAGTATCTTATTTATCATATTTCTTAGAGCCAAGTTGCATAAACTATATATTAGGCATTTATGTAATGCATCTAATTTGTTCATTGATGACTGTAATATTAAATAGTTTACTAACTACAGCAAATCAAGTACCTGCACGCCGTTGTTGTTGTCTCTTCTCCCCTCAGATGCGCTGCAATTGCGATCCTGCGCGCAATTCTCAAAACGTGTTTATCGGGGAATCCGATATTACAATACCGATATCTGATTATGGAAAAATGCTTAAATATCGGGAAAAATATCGGTGAATCGATATATCGGTCGATCTCTACATATGATATAGGGGCAGGTTTTATATGAATTATAAGTTAATACCATAATAATATACTAGTGTGGGGGGAAAACTCTCTAAAATAATAGCACAACAGTGCTGTACATAAAATTAAAAAAATGTCTACATATTTACAGTTTACACCTAGAAGTTGTGTATAGCCAACCAGTCAGATTAGAGCAAAATCTTGCCTGATTGACAAAGCACTTGCCATTTATTATGCAAAATGCATCAGATGGTCAGTAAACAGAACTGTTCACTTTATCTGAGTGTTTGTGACTTAAATATGCAAATACAGAACTGATTTGATAGCCATCATTAGCAAGACGATGGGAGACTTTAATGGTATAGTCCACCCAAACATGAAAATTCGGTCATCATTTACTCGCTCTTAATTCATGTTGGGCTCCAAACGCTAAGGCATTTGTCAAAATATTTGACAAATATGTTCCACGCTAGAAAGATATTTAAATGCATGTTCCACATCAGAAAGAAAGATACAGTTTTGGAAATTATATGAGGGTGAGTAACTGATGACAGAATTTTTTATTTTTTGGGTGAACAATTCCTTTGGTTTTTAGAGGACAGCACTATTTGTGGTGAAACATCTATGGTTGTTGTAATGTGAAGGTAATAAAATGTTTTTTTTTCTTTTCTGTTTTTTAAAATGAAATGATGATCCTAAATTGTTTTTACATAATTTCAAGTCTTTGCTACTGAATATGACTTTGGATGGTGACCAAATTAAAATTCAAGGTTTACACACGGTCTACAAAGATTTGACAATTGTCTCTTTTTTTATGTGTGCAGTTTCTCATTGAAGTAAAGAACAGTATGTCATCTATAGTCCCGGCAGACTGGGTCAAAATCAGCAGGTGGGCACCATTGTTGATAAATTTGATCACTTGCTCCCTAAAAAGAAACCTATGTACTGTGAGTAAGAGTACATGTACTACTATGTACTCTTAAGAGAACTTCTACCAAATGGCCCTCTCATCATATAAATGTCAAAAGTTTTTTTTTTATCCACCTTATTTTTAACAAATGGTCTAGCCATTTGTAACTCGAATGTGCAAGGCTTCTGGTGTTGGCTGCTTCCAGTTATGTTAGCTGGACAAAAACAGTTCCTCATACTGCTTGATATTGCAAACTGGTGTTTGTTATCATAATATTTTAATTTATTACCATAATCATGCTCACACTGGATAGTAATGCAGTAATTTTTCTAGTAATTTGGCTATATCGGCTAATGATTTCTTGCAGGTTCACTGGAAATAGCTTGCTTATACATTAAAAAATAATGTAGATACAAACCAATAAATGTCTGCTTTTCATCCTCAGCACTAAGGTTGTGGGCCGCTATCACACTCCATTCATTGTGGAGAAACATCGGCGCCTGCAGCAACTACAAGAGCAGCTGGTTATTGACTGCAATCACGAGTGGATCAACTTCCTTCAGTACGTACCTTTGAAATATGACAAAAATCGTTTTTAACTGAAGCCATGTTGATTGGTAGAGATGCTTTCAGCATTTTGTTTCAGTATAGACTTTGAAATCAGGAAGCTGCTGTGTAGTAATTTAATCATATAAAACATGCGTTTTATCCCATCACTTTCTGACCCGGCAGCGTTCTTTATCTCTTTCTCAATAGCCTTCTCTCTTTTTTACCATGTGTAGGCTATTTGGGGACCATTACTATATCCTGAGGAAAGCAGTGTGTCACCTAGCAACCATGGACTGCCTCTTTTCATTGGCTCAGGTTGCTAAAGAAAATAATTACTGCAGGTGTGGTAATGAATTTGGCTTTTTATTCCCGTATTCTCTGCTGACTTCCTGTCATCTCTCATATTGCACAAGCATGCATATTCTCTCATAGATTACCTAGTTCATCAAATTGAATACACTAAGCTTTGTTTCTAAGGCCTGTCTTTAGTGTTCTATTCCTTTTGAACATTCAAATGTCAGATACGTGCAGTTCTGGGAACAATTTTAGGGACTTTTCCCAGTCTTAAAGCATTTTTTGGCACACTGAAGTGCAATAAAATCAATCATTTCCGAGCATCTACAAAGAAGCTCTATTTCTCTATTGTGTTTGGTGAGATGTGCATAAAGCATCTTACATAAGCTTTCATAGATGAACGAGAGTAAGGGGACCCTGGAGCCCCCACATCTCCGTCTCTCCCTGGCCCGAATTGAGTCCAACAGTAGGATGAATCCCACCCCCATGCAGTATAGAGCCCACTCCATATTCCTCTGACAGTCTGTGTGGGGGAGTGGATTTGACTTTGGAAAGCAGAGGTTTCCGCCAACTACTCCCCCTCTGCTCCTTAACGCCTCCCCCTCCTGCCTGTTCTGCAGAGCACCAGAGCTTATCCTCTCCCTCTGGACTTTTCAAAAGTGTGTTGAGCTGATACCATAATTTCCAACTCTTAAATGTAAGGTGTTGTGCCAATATGGTGTTCCTAAAACTTCATATTGGCGAATTCATTCTTGATTTTTTTTTTTTTTTGTCAGCTTATCTAATTGTGAATACTCTTCTTAATTGATGTCTAAAGCATCTTTTTTTGCATGTCTTGAGCACAGGCCTGAGGTTCTTGAAGATAAAAGTCAGATTTTGATCACGGCAGGCAAGCATCCGGTCATCACCTCGCTAATGGGAGATGAGGGTCAATATGTCCCCAATGACACTCACTTACAGGTGACAGTTTTTTTAATACTGTTATTGTGTTATAACGGATTAGTTGACCTAGAATGTTTCTTCAAACCTGTATGGATTTCTTTTTCATGTGCAACACACATTTTAACAAAAGGAGCAATGTGCTGGTAACTCTTTTAAAGCTCCAAAAGCAGCATAAATCCATAAGTCCATATGACTCACGCACTATATTCCAATCCTCTGATAAGAGATATATTTAGATATTAAACTGATGCATGATGTACATTCCTGATATGAAGCTGATATTTAAAAAATGAAATCTGTAATACTGAGTAGCTGTAAAATGAATTTCCAATTTTTTTGCATTTAGATTGTCTGTATGGTTATTCAATGCTCATTTTTTTATAAAAAAAAAAAGTAGTTTAAAGTGAAAAGTGGCGTGACATACGACCAAGTATGGTGACCCATACTTGGAATTTGTGCTCTGCATTTACCGATTCATAGTGCACACACACAGCAGTGAACACACACACACCGTGAACACACACCCGGAGCAGTGGGCAGCCATTTATGCTGCGGCGCCCAGGGAGAAGTTGAGGGTTCGGTGTCTTGCTCAAGGGCACCTCAGTCGTGGTATTGAGGGTGGAGAGAGCGCTGTACATACACTCCCCCCACCTACAATTCCTGCCGGAGCTGAGACTCGAACTCGCAACCTTTGGATTACGAGTCCGACTCTCTAACCATTAGGCCACGACTGTTTAATATTGGTCCATCCCTGTCTCTGATAGAGTAAGTTATTCCCTGATAAATCTTTTCCTGCAGGGAGTTGTTAACCGCTGTTCTCAAGAGCCGGATGAGTCTGGTTCATTCACACTGGTTTTTGTGAACTGGATAAACTGATTCATTGACGGACCATCTCAAAATAACGATTCACTCACCTATTCGGTTTCATTCTAGCATTGCGGAAATTGCACACTTTACTTGAGACACATATTCATGAGCCATATTAATAATCTGTGCTTCCACATTCTCATTAACAACTCTTTTTCAGAAAATGCCATTGGGGCTTATAGATCTTAGAGATTTTATGAAACTTGATTATTGTTCCAGCGTTTAATTTTAAAATAATGGTGAGGGAATCTGTCTTCATACCAAAGGCTGTGTGGTTGTCTTTCACTGCAGGGTAATCCTTTTTACTTCACCTGTACGAAAATGCTATTGAACCAGCAGCCAAACCTTTTGTATCGGCCACCCACTCTGCCATCCCGATTAGCATATGTTTTTTAATACCTTTGTCACTTCTTTTTCTCCCTTTCTCTTCTCCCACCCACCCAATCACTGGGCTTCCATTCAATGTGTGAGTCAGCCTTTAATAATGAAGCCGTCTTGCTGGGTCACCATACTTTTCTTCACATTACTTGTCATATGCTCATTCACTCAGACATTTTTTTAAAAACCCTTCAACAGACGTTAACCTGTTAAAAATGTCTGAATGTCAACTGTAAAAAAATAGCCATGTGACATCTGCAAACAAATGATGCAATGGTTTTTAAACAAATGGTGTCAATGTGATTTTTACTGCATGATGTCAGTTCCTCTCACATTCACACAGGTGTCCACAGGACGATGAATATGATCCACTTGACTGCCAGAAAGTATACTTTTTTAATGTCTTTCTTGGAAAAAAAATGCCACTTGATGTGATTTTGTTTTTCTACTGCTATGGCATTCATACATTTGAAATGTTGCTGGAGTGTCCAAATACTGTTTGGAACCACTGAATGTCAGTGTTTTTTTAATATAAGATCCATTCAGTTTTTTGATTTTGATTTAAACAATTTTTCTGAATCACTTTTATAATCCCATTCAGTGTTTCTTTAGTCATTTTCTTTAATATAATTTATTTTTATTCCTTGTAAGTTAATATATATTTTTTTAATGAAAACTGTTTAAATAATAAATGGTTTTAGATTTTTGGATTTAGTTATACCCATTTTTGTGTATTTCTGTAGTATATGCTACTGTTCAGAAGTTGTCGGTAATTTTTTGTTTTAGAAAGAAGTCTCCAATGCTCACCGAGGCTCCATGTACCAAAATGCAGTAAAACTTTAAAATTTAAAATTTAAAATGGATTATTTTTTTCTGTGATTGCAAAGCTAGATTTTCAGCAGGCATTATTCCAGTCTTCAGTGTCGCATGATTTTTCAGAAATCATTCTAATATGCTGATTTGGTGCTTATGAAACATTATGAAAAATTGTGGGGGTTTTTTTCAAGATTTTTTGATTAATGGAAAGTTAAAAAGAACAGAATTTATATAAAATGGAAATCTTTTGTAACATTATAAATGTCTTTATTGTCTCTTTTAAGGCATCATTTCTGAATAAAAGTATTATTTAAAAGAAAAAAATCTTACTGACCCAAACTGTTTTGCTGGTGTGTCTATTCTCTTGTCTCTGACCTTTTTTCTATTTCATTATAAATTGATTTCTGCTGGTCGTACTCTTTCATAATAACTGAGCTGTGTTTCCTCAGCGTTTTCTGTCCAGATGATTGAGACCTGACCTTTGTGCTCCATCCCTGAATCCCTCTTTATCTTTGACACTCAAGCAGTCAGCCAGAACATTAGCATCTACATCTGCTTGAACTTTGTTCCGCCTCAAGAATCTTTACTGTAATCTTGCACAAATATTCATCTGATTACCTTTTTTCTGTCTTCAGGGGGATGGCAAGCGAGCCATGATCATCACTGGGCCCAACATGGGTGGCAAGAGCTCTTACATCCGACAGGTTGCTCTGGTGGCAATCATGGCACAGCTGGGATCCTTTGTTCCTGCCAGAGAGGCGTCAGTGGGCATTGTAGATGGCATATATGTCAGGTAACTTCCACCTGCCAAAAACCACCTTCTTCTTAGTGGCTTATAAGCAGTGGGTGAGAAAAGATTATTGTAGTTGTAAAAGGCCTCACTATGAGCATAATGCATATCATTTCCTCTGGTTGTCACAAAATGCATCGGAGATCTTTTAATTGCATATTATCTTCTGATGAAAAGAAATTTCCAAACCTTTTATTCTCTACCGTTCTTATTTCCTGTTTTCAACTTTCTTTCCTAAAGAACAAAGATCACTTTCATAGGAGATTTATCACAGCCTCACCCGATCTGCCATAATGCAGTATTTACTGAGAAATGTCGATAGGTCATTTTCCAAAGGAACAGAAGCTTTGGAAACATCTGTCTTCTTAAACCTGTGGAAAAATCAGCACTTACTGAGATATTGTTTCTTTTGTTTTCTGGCCATTTGAGAGGAAGTTATGTATGACAGCACAAAGCTGAACTTTAGTGACCATGACAACACTTCAGGGGCTTGAATTCAGAATTGAAACCATGCCCACTAGTCTTTTCACAGAACCCCGGTAACCACAGATTACAGAGGCAGGAGTGTGAGTCAAACCTATTCAGACCTTATGCCACATCTTATGCTTGATTTTTAAAGAGCAGAGTAATAATAGATTTTCAGGTCCAGAAAGAAATACCGGTGCTTGCCAGGCAACGAACGACGAGAATGAAAACATTGAGTTTTAATTTAAATACAATTTTGCTCTCTTAAATACATGCAAAAAAACAAAATCGAGTCATAATTCACTTTGCTCATTTTGCAATGGTGTCATTGCTGTTGGTTTGATTTTTAATGGCAAACATTCTCTCCCTTTTTAAGATAGAAATGTAATAATTAAGAAATAAAACTGTAATATTAAATCACAATTAATAAAAAATAACAAGACTAATGTGTGAAACTAATATGTACTGGTTTTGTTGAATTTAATTTTTAAATTATAAATTAATTTGTAATTTTTTTTTTGTATTTTAAAATTAGAATTTTAAAAGCCTAATTTTAAGTTTTATCAAGTTTTGCACATTTATTATTTATTTTTTGCATTTGTTTGGCTTGAATCTTCAAAGGCATTTAGTAGAACATTTTCTCTTTGGTAAGAGAAAAATAACAAAATCAAAACAAATGTATTTGCACATCAAAACCAAGCTTTATTTGTAAAAGGATTTGATGGATATTTCTTGTGAGTGTCAGTGGTAATCTACTATCATCCTGTAATGTGTTCTGAAAACAAAAAAATGGCCTGCCTGTTTCATTTGGGCTTTTTAAGCTTCACTGTCACAGAAATTTATTCAGTGGTGTTTCGCCTCCCTCATAAATTCAAATGAAATATCTAGATTCTTGTCAAGTATGTTAACTAAACCTCTCTTGCTCTTATTTCTTAAGAACTTACGTGAACTTCCAACCCCTCTTTACTTGCTTTAGTCTTTCATTTTGATGTGATTTATTAACATTGTTTACTGTTGTAGGGGTGGATGATTTCTGCTGACTGTGCTAGTCATTAGGCAACCAACATCAACAACATCCACAGCGGTTCACTAATTAGACTCAGATGCAAGTGGAAAATGCCTGAGATCTATTGCAGATTTGAAAATATTTTGTTTAAAGCTAGTATTAATGTAGAATTAATTAAGGTATTTTGTAAATGTTCTTAGCAGCCAGCAGTCTCTTTTATTTTGATGATATGCAACATACACTGACTGAGTGAATTTATTTTACAGTGAAAATGTTTTTTATCTTTTAAGATTTTAAAGCAACATTGCGAGACCGTTCAGCAGGAAGGGGATGTGATGTAGTGTTAGATGTTTTTTTTGACACTACCTCTAAGTCTGTACATACCGTTAACAGTGAAGTGCTGCCTTGTTAATTAACCCAGTCCTGGCACTATTCACGTCAGAAGATAATTGCCTTCATTCCCCAGTGTTGGTTTGTTCCAATTAACAGGTCAAGATCAGGTTTAAACAGCACCCAATTAAGCCTGAAGCGTTCGGTGGCCTATAGTGCATTCTGGTGAAGCAGAAACATTGAATGGTTATCGCATTTGCGTAGTGGGACTGTAGAATGCTGTAAAAGAGTTTACATCCTAAGCAGAGTCAAAAGCCTTTGCAGATGCTTTGACTAGATTTTGGCTTTTCATGTAACAAAGATTTGTGATGCACTCTAACTATTGTTGGGTAGCTGACATTAAATATCTTTGAAAAGTGCACGTCAAGCTTCACTCAATCGAAGATGGTTTTAAAAGGCATTTCTGCAATTCGGTGATAATAATTATCATGCATTATATTATTTAAGAGGAATATTATTAGGAAGTATTATTTATGGAATGTTTAAAAATGTACTTTGTTTAAAATTTTAATTTGTCACACTGCCTGAGGTTTGTCAAAATTCTCACATTTATTATTTATTTATTTTTTGCTTTCATGAAAGCATTGTGCGTCAACTATTCAGGCACAGAAGAAGAATGCTTTTTCATCTCATTTGAAGTGACATGCCCATAATAGCTGTCTAAACTGCAGAAGTCTGCACAGTCCTGAGCATCTGTGTGAGTCTTTGGGCAGACAGACAGTATTTTTAAATGTTTTTCCCCCACTGATGGAACACTTTTATTGAATAGCACTTAAGGTTTGGAAGCTCTTTTCTCCCTCTTTGTTTTGGTTGTGATGGAAACAGGAAGTTGTGCAATTCCAAAAAAAAAGAAACATGAAGCATTTTAAAGTGAAAAAGTAAATCTTTTGTAATAAAGAAAAATATACATTTCCTCTTTGAAATATCTTTGAGTTTCATAGCACCGTCTGACCTTTAATGTGTTTATTATAGCTGTGTTCAGCCTGAGATTGCTTTTATGGCAACCAGACTGCTTCACCGCAGAAACATCTTATTGCTGACGTGACCAATTGTGAATTGTTTCTACAAGAAAAATGTACATAAGCAAGTGTTAAGGTCATTGCATTGAGTTTGAAATTGTCGTATGCGTTTTTTCGTATTCATTATCCTAAAAATTTGTCACGCACAGAAACCTTGCACACTGAGTCCGATGCGTATTAACAAAGACTATAGAATACCCAAGACGTTTAGAATGGGGAAAAATGCAACGCTCAATATGCCCGCTCAACCACAGGAAGCCCTGGCTTCTGAATGAAAGGGCCAATCGCTAATCAGTAAAGTCAGCGCATCTCTGCATTTGCCGTTAGAAGTCCCGGTTGCTATAGAAACAGTCAGCGCTCTGAGACGTGCACTCAGGACTGCGCATGCGCACTGGCTGATCTAGCCTGAGAAATAAGCTTTTTATAACGCTATTCGAGCAAAAGAAACATTTATGATACAGTTGTTGTCAAATTTCTTTGATTTCAAATATGAAATTTAATCGTAAGCTTAGTGAACAGGTTTGGAGAATTTGATGTTTCCCCATTCAAAGAGATAGGAGCTGCACTTGCATGCCTGAGAGGCATTTCAAAGATGGCTGCCGAGTGACACGACTTGTCTTAAAGAGACTTTAATATTAATTAATACAAAACAGTAGCTTACTAAATGGCGTCTTCAAGCATTGAGGAGGATTTTGTTGTCCTCTCACTTCTTAAAAAAAGAAAAAGAAAGGAAATATTGGGTCCATCCAATCCTAAAATATAGAGGACGGAGCAATTCAAAGTTTACTTCAGGATGTCAGTGGCTCAGTTTGATGCTTTGCTAGCGATACTAGAGCCACATATTAAAAAGAAGACCACCAATTTCATTGAACTCAGTGTGCAAGGATCTATATACAGTGTTTTGCGCTGCGAGACGAAGTGGATGAACTTGACAATCGCCGTTCTGGATTTTGGCATTCACTTTTATAGTGGCTCTGAACTGTCAAAACACCTCAAAATGCTTGCTACGGATGCAAAAAACAGAAAAAATCTAACCCATAAAACATTTAGAGACAAAAGCAACAAATAGAATGAAAGTGGCATTTTGTTAATGTGGCTCACAGCAAAGCAGACTACATATACCATCTGTGTTCTGTCTCAGAGCTACACTATTAGTCCAGCTAAAGCTTGTGTGTGGCGTTTTATTCAATTTAAAAGTAGGCTGAAGCCCCTTACCAGGATAATGGGAATAATTTTCAGATTAGCTGTTAACAAAGAATAATTCTGCGTTCTGGGGATTCTGTACATGACCTGCAATGGCCAGCACATTAATTGGCTCATGTTTTCTTTAATGCTGTTGCAATTGGCCTGAATTATGGAGGCTTTACATTGTGCTTTTCTACTAACCACTGGAAAAAGAAAATAAGAAAAATCCAAACATTAACATCTGTTTAATACAGTAGTTTAAGAGCAAGATTCCTGCGATACAAACATACCCTAGAAGTTTGTTTGGTGATTTTCAACAGCGTCAGCTTTTACCTGCACTCTCAGCAACTTATGAAATAATGAGGTGCTGCATTTGCAAGCCACGTGATCTTTGTGTGGTGTTCATATTTGATGGTAGTGTCCTTATAGCCTTGAAATATGTTATCAGCTGCCAACCAGTCTTTTTTTTGTAGTCAAACACTGCATAGTCACACCAGTAATGCATTTTAAGAGTATTTGTAGGCCACTTTCATCTGCCTCTCATGATTATGAATTGGTCTTATCATTCTTTATTGTGACTGTGACTCAAGTCTTTGTAATGAGGCTAACTGCTGTAACTGAAGAACCTTTCTAACACGACAGTTACAAAAGCTATTCTTAACTTACAACCCTCATGGTTTGGTCAGAGTTAAAGGCCAAAATTCAGCAAAAATTAAAATTCTGTCATCTATTCGCTCTCATGTCATTGCAAACCTGTATGGCTTTATTTTGTGTTTGTAACACAAGGCAGATTTTTTTTAAAGAATGTATTCTGGACACTTTTGTCCACATTGTGCCTAATGCATCTTACATTTCAATCTACTCCTCACACAAAGCTACAATATAGCTGCAGACAAATTGGAATATAGTGCTTGAGTCATATGGATGACTTTGATGGTGCTTTTGCGTCTTTTTTGAAGTTTAAAGGCTCCAGTCCCATCCATTGTATGGATAGGATTAACTGGCATATTCTTCCTTTTAAGTTTCATGTTTGTGTTCCACAGAAGAAGAAAAGTCATATAGGTTTGGAACAATGTGAGAGTGATCGATTTAAAAAAAATTTTTTTACCAAACTAAATGCTTCTTCACAGGCTAATTTAATTTGCTCAACTGGTTTTGGTTCTGACAGAATGGGAGCATCTGACAACATCTCAAGGGGAAGAAGCACCTTTATGGAGGAGCTTGTGGAAGCATCGGATATTTTGGCTCATGCCACCTCCCGCTCCCTGGTCATCCTGGATGAGCTGGGTCGAGGCACCAGCACTCACGATGGCATCGCCATTGCCTATGCTACCCTAGAGTCCTTCATCAGAGACGTAAGTGAGACTGAAAGACTTGGAGGCCTTGCTTGGCAAATATACCTAAAGAGGAAGGCTGTGATTCTGACATGTTTTCATGCCAGATTACAACATGCCATATAGTAACACAGTTCATCCCGGATGACTTGTAGTATAATTATTGGAGGGAGATTCCCTTTGTTGTAGCCTGTGGTTATGTACCCTGTTTACAGGCTAAATAGAAGACTGTGATTCCAGTAATTCTTCAGTTCTTAGGTCACTGCTACTTTGGATTGAACCCAGCTCCCAAATCTTTAACCCTAATGTTGCGTGGCAAGCCAAGCCCACTAATCCACTGATATTTGGCCATTTTGAGAATGAGCATCGGTAATCAAGTTTCCATCCAGTTTTTTTAAGAGATATGCGTAAAAAATGTTTTTGTGAAATTTGCTGTCTACAGCCTGTTTCAATCCAACTGGCCTTTTACCGATAAATTGGTGTGCGCCATGACGTCATCCCTAAAAAAACGAATTGTCACATAAGTTTTGGTGTATCGCAAAAAATTTTTGCCCTTGAGCTGTTTCCATACAGCATGAACGTGAGGATTCACATGCTCAAAATTAGCTTCAGAATGGGGGAAAATTCTTTCCTTCTTTACAGCAGAATAGGTGATTTAAGTGACTTTGAATGAAGCATGGTTGTTGGTAGCAGACGGGCTGGTCTGAGTATTTCATATACTGCAGATCTGCTGGGATTCACACACAACTATCCCTAGGGTTTAAAGAGGAAAAAGAGAAAACATCAAGTGAGGGGCAGTTCTGTGGGCGAAAATGCCTTGTTCATGCGAGAGGTCAGAGGAGAATGGCTAGATTGGTTCGAACTGATAGAAAGACAACAGTAACTCAAATAACCACTTATTACAACCATGGTATCCAGAAGAGCATCTCTGAACATACAACATGTGGAACCTTGAAGCAGATACAGCAGCAGAAGACCACACTAGGTGCCTCTCCTGTCATCTAAGAACAGGAAACGGATGCTGTAATTTACAAAGCTCAACAAAGTTGGACGATAGAAGATTGGGAAAAGATTGGGTGACTCCTCTCCCCTTGCCTGGGGAGAGGAGTCTTGATTTCTGGTGCCACATTTGGATGAGTAGTTCACATGATATGAGAAATGCATTTACAAAACAGATGCTAAAATACATTTATTTTTCTTTACAGCAGAATTGAATGTTCATTAATTGTGTTGAAAGTCAACTCTAGAAAAAATCCTGGGTTAAACTATAAAATCTTGTATTTTCTTGTGTTAAGGATCATATTCTTGTCTTCATTTTCTGATTTCTCTTCTCACTCCAAACTAAAATGCTAAGTCGTGACTCTTGAGAGGACATTAAATGGAAGGTTTTCAGTTCTGTGGTATTCAGGGATATTTTGCATCTCCAGTGTGCTTTGTTAACTTGCAAATTTGACAGGTTAGACTACTTAGATTCACAGGAGAACGACCTCGTTAGACGTATTAAAATGACATTCTGATTGGACAGCTGTGTTTACCATCAGCGGTATATTCCTCTGCTAAAAGAAAAACTCTCATGAGTCACAGACTAATCACAACAGCTAAAAATGATGCCTTCGTTGAAAGTGTAAACTTCATTAAAGCATTCACAGTTTTAATAACAGTTCTCTGGCATCTGGCAGCATTTGAAAGTTTGACAAGCAGCATGTTGTACTAGGTGCCATTTGACAGAAATGGAAAATGTTTTTCTTCCAACTGCAACGGGGTCAAAAATTATCTGTAACTGGGTATCGAGACTTAAAGGTGGAGTAAGCGATTTCTGGAAGCTAATGTTGATATTTGAAATCACCAAAACAAACACGCCCCTACCCCAAAAGGGTCTCGTCCCTATTTTGATAGCTCTGCCCCACACATACGTAATCTACGCAACCCAGGCAACGATTAGTTCTGTGAAACAAAGCAAAACAATGTGTTTAAAGAGAATAAAAAATAATATCAAAAAGATCGGTCCTGTTATTTATTCATTCAAGCGGTGACGTTCTACAATGTTGTCCTTTGACGCTGTACGTAATCATGTCACTAGAATTCGAGTGATCACTGTCCCAATGTGCAGTGAGCGCTGGAAAGCTGATCCGATATTTACACAGGCCCTACTTCTTGCCTTATCATTTTGCAGACATTTTCCACTTTTGTTTTTTTATCCGCCATCACTGTCTTTCTGTCACTGGGCTCGGCTGTTCACTGAGCGCTCTCTCCTCCATATCATGAGTAGACACGCCCCTTACTGCTGATTGGCTTCAAGTTTGTTTTGGTACTCAACCCCGACTCAGTTTTCTAAAGCGTTTTTGAAAAATTACACACCCCACCTTTAAAAGCGTCTGCTAAATGCATAAATGTAATGGTTCATACTCCAAAGCAAAGCGTCAAGGGATATGCTAGACTCAAGGGAGCCTAATCGCCCCCAGAAACACAGAAAAATATCTCACACCAGTCCATCCTTTGGGACACAGTATGTTGCATCTCTCTGTTTATCTCCTGTTAGACACACATGTTTGGAGCTGCTTTGTGTAGTTTTCTCCTAAATTTAACCAGTGGTAGGTTGATTTTCCCAAAAGTTTAAACGTTTTAAACATTGTTTTGTTTGTTTGACTCTCCTGACCAGTCCGATACGCCAACAATGACTAAACCAGCGATGTGAGTTTGGGATGGGACTATAGGCCCTTTCACACAGTAATACCAGTAAATTTCCGTAAAATTTCCAGAACGACTTTACCGGTATTTTTGAAAAAGTACTGTTCACACATGATCTCTTTAAGGCAATTTACCGGTAATATTCCAGAAAAGAAAATCTGTATGTGTGAAAGGGCTTTGTGTGTTCGACCAATGGCTGATGGGTAAAGTGCGAGGAAACCTACTGAACAGTTTTTCAAATTCAGTTTTCAAGATTCAAGACAAGTGTCAGTTATACACAGAAAACAACTCAAAGTGAAAAATAATACATAAATACCTTTTCAACTACATAATTGTGGGTTTTGTGACACTAATGGTGCAGAAATTAAACTTTAACATTAAATTAATCAAATATTTTGATGTATTGTTTATACTACATTGGATTTGTCTTATTTACAGCATCCTCCGCAGGTATAAATTTAGCTGCAAGTGACTGTCAATATATAAGTCCCTTCACACCAATGTGAACACCAAATTTTGCTGCCAAGTTAAATGAGATAGATGCTAGTAAAGTTGGCAATCATATCCTGTGTGTGGCAAATTAAAAGTGCTAATTAGTTGGTTGTTGGCTGTAGTTGCTCATATTGAAGGTAAACGTCACTTTAGATGCTGTGCTGGTGTTTGGGCTGTCAGAGGGTGGGCTCCACTGGGTATTGCATAATGTTGTGTGTCTCTATGGCATTGGCTCAGGTGCAAGATCTATCACTCTTTCTTTTTCTATTTTGCTCTCTTTCTCCCACCACAGGTCTCTTGTACTGATACTGCCTCAGGCTGGAGTTATTTATTTATTGGCACATGGATGGGCTTGTTTGCCACAACTCAGCTGTGATCCAGCATAGCCAAGGCCTTGCTGCTGTTTGTCTTCTTTTCAGATGGTTTTTACATCGTTCTCCTGTTTTCCCATTCTTTTTCTCTCTTACTCAGAGATTTTTATTGAAGGGTGCTTGTCCTTACAGCAGGGTGACAGTTTTCTGTCTGTTTAATGGTCAACGAGGAAGTCCTTTCATACTAGTAATCTCAATAATCATCAACCTGTGTAGAGAATGTGGTAACAAGCATATAAAATATTTATGCGTTCAACAGAGAATATAAATGGTACAAATGAAGAATCAACAGTAAACTTGTTGTTTTTGCCATGTAGTTATTAATTAACTGTATGTTTCAAAGCCATTTGAATGGGTTTCCATTTTTCTCTTACCTTTTCATGTCACCTGTATCCTCATGTCTCAGTCTCATATGATGCAACAAAGCCTAAATGATCTTCAATTCGAGTCATTTTACTTGAATGAAAGCTCTACATAGCAGTATATTAAACATCAAATATGTTCTGATTGGGTGTGATTGTGCCACGTCATGGTACGTGTTCGCTTTCAGTGAGGTGAGACAAATTGTTTGACAAATTACTGACAAATTAGTCACTGGAAACGTGCGTCTCGCCTGGTGGGGACATTGTCAGACGGCAAAGCCATGGGCCATTCACTGACCATCTGATGCACATTGCTCACGGAATTGGCATGAGCTGTTTGTTTCAAAGCTGTTAATCTATTATGGAAAACAAAATGACTGTTTAAATACATGGTGGTCCTTTTTAAGGCAAGCATCATCAACTCAGATGTTTCATGCAGAGTTTAACAAAGAGGCTTTTTTTGCCGTATTTCACATTTTAATTTATCCTGCCAAATTTTCCCTTTCCCATCAATTTTTAGCATGCAAAAGAAATAGTTTTTGTTGTTTTTTTAATGTAATTTTTTAGTTAAATTTTAAGTTTCTTGAAAAACAGAAATTACTAAATGTATTATGTTAATTTAATTGAATTTTTATTTATATATATATTTTTTTTTTTGGAAGAAGCCTCTTATGCTCTCCAAGGCTAAATTTATTTTACACTGTATTATTACTGTAAAAACATTAAATATTATTACGATTAAATTGAACATATTCCTGTGATTTTCAGCAACCATTTCCTTCAGAAATCATTTTAACATGCAGATTATTATTAGATTATTAGATTAGATTAGTTGAAGACAGTTGTGTTACTTAATATTTTTGAGGAAATGCGTTTGAGGGTCCTTTAATTTAATGGAAAGAGCATAATTTATTGGATTTATTTATTTATTACACCTTTGTTAAATGTAATGCATCTTATCTGAATAAAATTGCAAATTTCTTTAACAATCTTACTGACCCCACAACACAAGCAACTTCCCAGAATACCTTAGCAATTCTATAGCAATGCATTAAAATCTATTCTGAACATCTTAGTAACTACAGACCAACATCCTAACAAGGTGCTAATGTGTTTTGTGGGCAAGCACCACTCACATTTTCTTCAGAAAATATACAAATGTAGTCATATTATACGTTAGAATCCATTTAGAATATTATGAGCATTATATGCTCAGACTTGTGCTGCACAGCTGGAGTTGTGACACTGAGCACTCACAGAGGTTCAAAATAAAACGCTTCAGTGTTTAAGTATGCGCTTCATATTAAACATCCCCCCTTCACACTAGAATAGCTTTTTGTCCATGCCCGTTTGCCTTTACAACGTGTACATGTGTCCTGGCAGCATCTTGCAGAGAGTGTCTGCACATCGCTATGGCAACAAGGCTTACTCGTTCACCTGCGCTGTATTCAAGAATGTAAATACGTTTGTTGTGTAACACATTTGAATGATGCATTGTGAGCAGCCTTGACGCAGAACTTTCTTCTGTGGGCAATAGGTAGTGGAGCAGCTCTGGTTGCCATAGCAAAGCACTCGGAGCACATGCGAGAGGCAGGCAGAGTCTCTCCCCAGTATTTACAAAGAGCATTTCCAAGTTGAGATATCTGAGAGTTGAAGAAGCGAGGAGGTGTGCTAAAGACGACGTAATGGCTAAGTCGACCAAGCGGTCTCAGAATTGTATGTTTCAGGAAGAAGGTCAATTCTGGCCTTGTACTCACTGTAAAGTTTGAGGACTGCATTTAAATAAGGGAGTGAATCCCCTAAATGATCGTTTCATGTGTGTGCAGAAAAGAACTCACTCTTGAAACTGTGATGATTGACACCATGGTAATCATAGCAACATTCTGGCATCTTACCAGTTCTGATCAAAGTTATAATGCAGCCACCAATGACTTGCTATTTTGGTGATTTTACCTGAACCACCGTCAACAGAACCATTGTTTATGTTTGGAAGTAGGGCTGGGCAATATGGCCAAAAACATTATCATGATAAAATTTTTCAGATCAGTCAATATCACGATAAATGTTTTAAAATCTTTATTTCCTAATTTTTATATGGCGAAATGTAATTATTCTGACTTTTTGAGTTCTATTAAAATTAACCGTTGGTCATCCATAGTAGCATACATTTAGATCATGATAACCACAGTTAAAACCACACATACAGCACCTCAATACCATGGTAAAAATGTATCTATATTGTTTCTAGGTATTTGTATCGAAAACAGTAGTCTAAATACATTAGTATGAATGCACAAACAATCACAAAAATACTGTAATGATATTCCCTTACTCATTTAATACATTTAATTCATGTCTTCATTAATAATATCATAAAATTTATTATGATTGTCCCACATTTCTGCCAAAATACCATGGTGCAGTTAGTGTTACTACAGTAAATTCATGGTAAATGATTTGTAGATTGAAAAGCCTTCTGACTGTATAATTGTGCACAGTGTTTCTCTTTTTTTGTCAGCGCTGTTTCATCTGGCTTTGAACTAGGGCTGGGGGATATGGCCAAAAAAATTATCACTATTTTTTTTTCATATCAGTCGATAATTTTTCTTAAAATAAATATCTAAAGAAAATTATTTTCTTAGTTTCTGCATGTTCTAATGAGTGATATTGTTTCAAATCAAGAAACGGGTATGGATTGCCTGATAATATTAATAATAATATCCCTTTTTCCTCTTTTAGAAATGCACATTTGATAGTAGCTTGAGTTAGGATGTAGAGGTAAAAAAATATTTTTTTCATTTTTATAATCAGTAACATCTGTAAAAATTGTACCAACCTCAGTTTTTTTTTAATTAAGCTTATGATCTCCCATAGTAGCATACATTTAAATCATGATAAACACAATTGAAACCACACATATAGCACCTCAATACCATGGTAAAAATATAACTACATGGTTTTTAGGTAGCCTGTTTGCATGAAAAACAGTAGTCTAAAAACATTCTTTATAAATGCACACATACTATAGCTTAATCGCAGATACATACTATAATTATATACCATTACTCCTGTAATAAAATTCAATGTGAATATCCTACATTTCTGCCACAATACCAAGGTACAGTGAGTGTTACAGTTACTACAGTAAATCCATGGTAAATGATGGCGATGTGAAGATTGAAAAGCCTTCTGACTGCACAGTGTTTCTCCTGTTTGGCTCTAAACTAGTTTAAATCTCAGAGTCATTTGGATTCATTGTAATTCAAGCGCTTCACTGGATCTCACAGCACTGTTTAGTGCTCGCATCTGCTCTAGTGAGCACGCGCCACGCGGCAGTTTGAACTTTGATCCGAGTGGATAAACGGTCCGTGTGGCGCGATTCGAATGAGTCACGCTGTTTCGTTTCCGCTTTTGGCGCATAAACATTATATTGAACATTTATTGAACTCTTCATATCGTTTTATCGAGGAAAATTATATCGCAATAATTATCGTTATCGAATTATCGCCCAGCCCTACTTTGAACTAGTCTAAAACACAGTAATTTGTGTTCACTGAACACTTCGCTGAATTCAAGCGCAGTTTAGTGCTCATGTGACCAAGACTTTTCAAAGAATAAACGCATATACTTTAGTAAGCTTGCACTGAGTTACCGTTTGAACTTTGAGTCGAGCGCATAAATAGTCTGTGTGGTGCCGTTTAAATGAGTTTAAGTTAGCACATAAACATTATATCAAACATTTATTGAACTCTTGTTATTGTTTTATTGAAGAAAATTATATCGCAATGATTATCATTATTGTTTTATCGGCCAGACCTCTTTGGAAGGCTACTTTGCAGAGCGCACTCTTGAAGGGTTGCCATGTTCACTTTTTTTTTTTTTTTTTTTTACAAGTGTTTTTTTTTTTATTACAAGTGGCAATTATTAAGTGCCTTTGGGTTTGTGGTTTGTGATTTTGGTATGTGGCTTATTTCCATTTTTGTTTTTGTTTTTTTAGCGAGATCTGGCAACACTATTGAGGCTAAATTTACCCTGTGATTTCTTGCACCACACATACAGAAAAGACACAACTCTGTGATATGCATTTTAATACGCCATTAACAACTAGTTGTTCAGTTTAGTTCCGTACTTTATAGAATTTCTGTAAATGCGGTTATCACTACCTGCATTTTACTGTTGTAGAATGTGGTTGGCACTCCTGCAGAAAATAACTGAAAAGAATTTCAGAAAGGTGGATTGACAATAACAAATTTAGCTGCAGTCTGTACATGGTCAAAGTCATGTTTTAAAGTTACTAGACAGTAAAACTAGTAACTGAATTTACTGGAGTTTAGAGAAATTTACACTACTGTATAAGTTCTGAAGACTGGAGTAATGTCTGCTGAAAATTCAGCTTTGCATCACAGGAATACATTATATCTTAAAATATATTACAAGAGATATTTCAAAAAACATTACCAACCCCAAACTTTTGAACGACGGTGTACATTTAAAATTAATTAGAGATCTTTAATCACAACTTGCTCTAAAGATTGTATTTGTCACTAAACATTATGCAATTGACACACTCTTTAGTTGGTTGTTTCACCTATTGATCAGATGATATATTATCTTTCTAGTGAGCAGTTTTTGGCCAGAATAATTATTATGGATTGGACTCCATGCTGAAAAGTGTGCCTACATGTAACAATATCTGTTTTAATTGTAATGTAATTACTAATTTAATCGCTTTTTCACACCAAGCCTCAATATTGACACAAACAAGACTTTGTGTAGAAGCAATGTACCATGGATTCACCCTACTTTTTACGCTTCAAGTCTATTTTTTTCTTTATACAGTAATTAAAAACTTGCTGACCAATAAAAGATAATAAAAGATATATTTTGCTTCAATAATGTTCATCCTGTGCATTCACAGAGAATGCTGGTTGTATTTGATGGTAATGGGCAGGTTAGTAGCCTTGCCTTGAAAGTCTCCAAAACCAACTTCTAATAAATAAGTTCTAATAAATGTGAACTTCTTGTGAGGAATGAATCACAGAAAAATTACAAGAAAAATCACATGCCACTTGTTCTGCTTCGGTGCTCTGTCTGCATATCTTCCATTGCATTGCGTCTCATATTCACACTTCAGCTCAATGCCTCCCCTGAGCCTGCTAAAAAACCCAACCACATCAATAAATGGAGAAGTGAACACATCCCCCCTCTGGAATGAAATGTGTGCACTGGTGAGGTGGTAACGCGATGTACACAGATGCACGCGCGGTCTGCCGGGCTGCTGATAATGTTCGTAAATGGAGAGTGAGGGGGCGGTTGCTGTTTGCGTGGTGTGTGCATCTGGCTCAAGGATGTCTCGCTCTGTCACGCAGTCATATGGAAGCAGGATGCTGAGTAACCAAATCTATATTGTTGGTCCTTGAATAAATTTGCAATATTGAGTTTTGATTATGATTGGTGCTAATTTGTAATGAATTGTCTTAAGTAGTTAGTTCAAATTCTTTCTGACTAGCTTTCAAGCTGTGTTCTCCAGACCAGACTTGGTGGTTATTCAAGATGTTCTGATTTAGTTTGCTTGTATTTTTTCTTGATATTCCTATCAACAATCAAATATCCCTCAAAAATAACACTGATTAAATGTTCAGCGTGGCTTTTCATTTTCATGAATGAAAATTTGGCATCATTTACTCACTCACAAGTTCTTCCAAACATGGTTCTTTTTTTGCTATTGAACACACAAAAGATATATGGTTGGTTGATGAAAGGCATTGACTTTTTTTGAGGAAGGTTGACGGTACCGCTGATGTCAAAGGCTGCTGTCAACTGTTTGATTACCAACATTGTTAAAAATACTTTCAGAAACAGCTTCACCTTTGAATTATGTGCAGATGTGTGAAGTTGGATTATTTTTCTTCTCTGTGTGTTTCTGCAGGTGAAGTGTATGACGTTGTTTGTGACCCACTACCCTCCATTGTGTGAGCTGGAGCACTTGTACCCGCAGCATGTGGGGAACTACCACATGGCTTTCCTGCTGAATGAGCCAGAGAGCACTTCTGATGGTGTGTATGGAATTATCCACAACTCACATTACATCAGCTTCTTGAGTTGGCATTGGGCTATATATACACTTCCATTCAAAATCCTGATCTTGCCCTTCTTGATAATGAACCATGCACGTTTCTTAACTTCATCTTGATGTCATCTGCGAAAGCCATTAGTGTCTGGATCAGGGAGTTGATTTCTTCAGAGCACACAAAGCAGTAGTAGGGAATGAGGCATTGTCTTGGAATATGCTGGTTTTGATGGCCTCTGAACCAGTTCCTTTGCTGTTGTATGTCAGCTGAGTCATTCGGGATTTCATGGATCACTTATTCATCTTTGCATTGACCTTATGTTGCTTGAGTGATCAAGGAGTGCGGCACACTTTCTTAGACCTTCTGTTAGTCAATCCACCTATTGTCTGATCTGCCCAACGCTTGATTATTAATAAAATGAAATAGAACGGAGTACTTAACTCTTAACCAAATATTTTTTTCGTGCGTGTTTTTTATCTGCTTCGTGATGTTTTTTCTTCTGTAAAACCTTTCATTTAAGTTGTAGATGCTCTATGCATGCTCTATGCCCCTCTTTTCATTTATTGGAGTTTTTGATAGATTCATGCCCATTTTATCTACTATTTTATCTATGACATGCTTTGATAATTCATCCAAAAAATGAAAATTCTGTCAGCATTTACTCATGTTTTCATTAGACTTTGGTTAATCGTTAAAATACAAATTAAGGTTTTATTTATTTTCTTAATTTGTGTTTTGAAGATTAAGTAAAGTCTTATGGTATTGGAATGACATGATAGTGAGTAAATTAATTTTCATCTTCAGGTGAATTTTCCCTTTGAAGGAGATGAGACCGTCAATGTGATATTTGTTTCCAAACATCTTTTTCAAATATCAGTTTGTTATTCAAGAAACTGGAAATGGTTGAATCAGTCATTATGAAATATGAGAAATATTTTCCCTGCTTTCATGTATGCAATAGATTTGGTAATAAGTTGTGTAGCACATTGCTTGATCTGTAAATGACTTCAGGCGGTGACAGGTCAACAGATCATATTTGCTCTTACATAGTGTTGAGAAGCAGATAGGACTGCAGAAGACAAGAACCCTGAGTAGTAATTTTAAATTTTTTACATTTTCCGATTTCACTTTTACAACAGTTAGCACATTTGTTTATCTCAAGATCTTGATCAAGGTTCAAAATTAAGCATCCTGCTTAGAAAGCCCAAGTCTGCTTCTCCTGTGATAGAAACTACTTTGGCTGGTACTTTGATTGGTAGAAGCTACTTTTCATAAACGAATATGACTAGGAAATGGAATTTGAACAAATTTATTGTCAAATTGATGGCTTGGAAACATTGGAGTCAGGCCTTCTGGAGTTCTGTGGTATAAAATTACATTTTCCAGGAAGAAAGAGAATTCCAGGACCTTAAATCCTTGTAACACTGTTACAAGACCCAGGTAGTGGTTACTTAACAATTAGCTTGTGTGTATGGCAGTAATCCTATTGCATAAGTAGTCTTTCCTCTTCAGTTTCTCATTGTACTGTGCTGTGTAGTTCGCCTGCCGTCATTGAAATTCATGTCTAAATCACAATCAGAGATCAAGAAATGTTCACAAATCAGATTCACAAATCAGATTACTAATAATTGTGTCATTACTGTCACACCATAACACAAGAAACAACATTAACAGAGTTCTGAAGAAGTGTCTTTTATGGAAAAATTTCTCAGCACAACTCAATGACCTTCTAATGTCCATCATTGATGAAATATCTTTTCTCAGACAAAAAATTATTTACAGTTATTATGCCATCACATTGGTATTATTCACTGATTTGACACTTTGGTCATATGCTGTTATACTTTATACTTCAAGGTAATGTGTTTCTTTTTTTGTATGTTAAAATGCTTTCTCTTATCCCAGTATAATGGCTAAAATACTTGATCAATTCATCAAATTGTAGCATAGACCATCAAAGCATTATTTTGCAATATTAGCATAAAACAATATAGTATTTAAGCAGTAGACTGTTTATTACTGTATAAATTTAGTATCCTCATCATCAGGATTATCTTGGAACTTGTTTTCATAAATTATTTTCTTTAAACTTGTTCTATCACATTGAATCCTCTGATCATTACTTTGATGCACATAGCGCTTCCAAAGTGTTTAATAACTCTGTTACTCTCGTTTCTAGAGGAGGAGGTGCAGCCAGAGTTCATCACATTTCTCTATCAGCTGATTGAAGGCGCAGCCGCCAGGAGCTATGGGCTAAATGTAGCATGTCTGGCTGAAATCCCAGAGTCCATCCTCAGGACCGCTGCATTCAAATCCAAAGAGTTGGAAGCTCTCGTGAACAGCCGGAGGTACGTGGGCTGATTGGTTACACAATGGAAAAAGAACACTGTAGTCATTTTGGATTGTGGAGGAGCTTCTTTCAGAACAAATTAAAGACTTTTCAGTGAAGAGGTTACAAATTATTACTCGGTTTGAGGCTCTAATTGAAAAATATTTTGTATACTCACATATTTTTATATGTTGTATTTATTACATTGAAGTCAGTGCTAAAAATAGTCAGAATTAGAAATGTATTGTAACCTAACCTAACTGTGTAAAGTCAGCTGCTTTGCATAGATTATTTTCACATACAGTATGTGGAAGCCAGTTTGTCCAGTTGCATTTACAGTATTTCCTTTTTACACATGCATGAAATGTAGAAGAGGAAGTAAATAATTGAGTAAATAGACAAAAGTCATTCTTCAGATTAAAATGTTAATCTTCAGAATCAGTTATCCATGATTATATATCATGTCAGTGCATACTGAAGTTTAGATATCCATAATGAGTCTCAGTGTAAAACAGCAGCAGTTTATCAAATGTCATAATGGAACCCCGTTTCCATCACTGGATAAAAATTAACAAAACAAATTCTTACAATTCAGATTTTTTTCTCGCAATTTTGAGTTTATATCTTGCAGTTCAGACTTTCTTTGTCAGAATTGTACGTTTAGCAATTCTGAGTTTTGTCTTGCAATTGCGAGTTAATATCACTGTAGGGGAATTTACAGTTAAAACCCAAGGACAAGGTATGATGAATGAAGACCAGGAGTCAGAGATGCAATCAGTTGAAGAAAGATTTACTGAAGAAAATAGTTTGCAGTTTCATCCGGCAGAAATCAGCTTCAGCTTCAGCACTCTCGATGGAGTTCGTAGGCCGCTCTCCTTACATGTCAGAAACGCCAGTAATTGTACTCTTAACAGAGGTCACTAATTACATCAATGCATAGGTAAAACGGATTCTGATTGGTCAGTTTACAGAAAAAAAAGCAAACTCTTAACAGATGTGCATAAAGTTAATAAAGCATATCTCCAAAGGTTATTTAGATGACATGTTTTTAAAGGTCAGATGCAACATTCTTCTCCTAAGACGTATATCTGCCACCCGGACACCAGGGTGGCAGAAGATCCCGTATGGTTGTTACTCATGGGTTCCGTTTGTGAATCTCCCTGAAGACTGGTAGCAACTGGTCCTGCAAAACAGATAACCACGCACATACATAGAGAAACACTGATCTCCGTCAAGGTCAGGTAGCTACGTTATTACTCTTATCAGTTACTCTTCCCAAAACACAGTCAGTGAGTCTCTTTCTTGAGAGAGAAAGGGAGAGAAGACTCGGACCATATTTAGCTTATTCTTTTACATACAGACATATAAAACACCCTAAATGTTCAGGTACACATTGGCCACATAGACAAGAGGCCCCAATGACCTCTATGGCCTAGCCAGTCAGTGACCTGTTGAACCTTAGAGGAGAAAGCAGAAGTTTGCATATGGAGAGACCTGTTTCTCACATAAAAGGGAAAAAGACACATTTCAACAGCAGTGTACGTAATATATGGTAACTAATAACTTTATTCAGTCAACTACAATCTAAGAGGTTAAAAACTGATTAATAATCACTCAAGAAACCATATAATTAATGTCTTGATGAAGGTCAGGATGGCTCCAGGATTCCACTCCTTCAACACAATACTGACTTCACGCAATTCTGAGAAAGAATTCAACTGCTAGTTTATGCATTGTAATTCTGACTTTATAACTTGCAATTATGAGTTTATATCTCCCAATTCTGAGAAAAAAAAAGAAATGAAAAAATCAAATGACCTTTTTTTTTTTTTTTTGTATTCAGTGGCGGAAACAGGCTTCCATATGTCTTTGAATTGTCTACATTATTAGAAAATATTTCCTGAGGTACTGACACTGTTTAAACCTTTTTGTAATTGTGCAGTATGTAACATGATATTACACCCTTATGTCTTTACAAACATAGGAAAATGGTGAGACTGTTATCTGATGCCTGGAGTATCACCAACAAGGAAGCATTGCTGGATTGGAGAAAGTGTAGTCTCTAATAATAGCATGATGGTTTTTGCCCATAGGACGATGGTTGCAAAAACCGTTAAACAAACAGGAACTGAATATCATGGATTTGAATACATCATGTATTTGATCACCCATTTTAACGTTAACTCAAAACAGTATATCTTACAACTATGAATGATGTCTTATATAGACACTCTCCAGATGCTGTGGCCAGAAGGTTTGCTGGTAATATGCTGTATTTGTGTCCATAGGAAAAAAGAAAATAATGCACCTTTCTAAGATTGTTAGTGTCATGTTGTATGTACATTAATTAAACTGGAAATTAAAAATTTTTCTGTAAATTGTGGTGTTCATTTCATTAGTTCACCCATAAATGAAAATCCTGTCATCCTTTACTCACTCATGTATGATTTCTTTCTTCTTAATTTGAACAATGTTGGTAAGCAAACAGTTTTATTTGATGGTGACTAAATGTACGTTCTACAGGAGAATGTAAGTAATAAATATTTGGGATGGTGACAGACTTTTTATTTCTTGGGTGAACTATCCCTTTAAGTTTCCTCAGTAATCTCATTGTTCTTCAAATGTGACGTCTGAGGTGAATGATAATCAGTCTTCATAAAAGCTGAAGCAGTCAGGCTGAGAACATAAAACCCTCCTGTGTCTTCCTCCCTTACTCACATTTGCATTGCTTTGAAGTTGCCCAGGTTTGATTTAATAATATTATTTTAAATGTCATTTAAAATCATGAATTATAGATGCTACACTTTATAAAGTAAACTGACTGAACTGGATTTTAAAATTGATTTGTATTATTTAATCTTTATATCATCAAAGATGCAGTATATCAGTTATCATTACCAACTTGACCCTTAATATTTGTCATCCTAACATCATGAAAGTTAAGAATGGCAAATAAGATGAAAATGAATGTGCATTTCTCAAATATAATTGAAGCTTGATGCAGTCTGAGAATGTCACTTGCTTGTGCACAGGAAGCATCCATGTGACAGTGATCTTTAGTCCAGCATTTGTCCCTTATCTGACACTTTGCGAAAATGTGCTTAAGGAAATTGACATTTTAACTTGCGTGCTGTGTTTTGCTGTAATTGAGACACAAGTACAACATTGTCTGGCACGTGTTTACTGTACATAGACAACAATGGAGAAAAAAAAACAGTTGAATGTAAAAATGTGTTCTGTGTTGGCTGTTTAAGGCCTGCTCACATCATGGACTATAATGGTAAATCTAAAATTTGAATTATTCTAATCCTACAAGAATATGGAAATCCACAAAACAGCTATAACTAACATCACAGTTGAACGATATTATTGGAATTGCTTTGTTTTTTTTTCCAGCTGATGAGCGATAAAAACATTGACAGCCTGTCAGAATCCATCCGACTTTATAGAACTTTAGCATTTAAAGCGGCAGATGACAAAATGGCAGTGTATACTTATAAACAGAATGGTATTATGTGTTGGTGTGGATATAATGTTAATATAATCAACATTTTAGTTATCTTTATAGATAGCGCTCTTGTTGTGAATGGGCCTTTACACCTGTTTGTGTGTCAGTTTTTATGCATAGTATTTAATGAAATGATAAACTATGAATGTAATGTGTAATTTCTAATGCTGCTTGTAGTTATTTTTTGTCAGCATACCTCTGTTTCTAAATGATGAATATCAAGGAATCTGAAATGTAACATGTTGCATGTACTCAGTGTAAATTGTGGCTTTTCCTTTAAAGCAACTTAACAGTAAAGCACCTAATTGAACCCTGACAGTTGCTTGCTGTGTGTGCGCGCGTCGCTCCGCCCCCTCATTAAAATCAATACACAGCCCCGCCTCCTTATTAAAATATCTGCATCCCCCGCCTCCTCATTAAGATCGAGTCTATCTGCCGCGCTTTCGATCCGCCCACTCATTAAAAGCTGAGCTCAGCCACCAGGGAAAGTGGATCTCAGCGCGGGAGAGAGAGCGCCAGAGAGGCGCTGTCTCTTTAAGAGAATGCCAAAGCCGATTACATCTGATCTCAACAGTGATTCTCTCTCACCGTCTGTCCACTGCTATTGCTTATTTTGCTGTACTGCGTGAGCTAAACGCGTTGACAGATAGTGTTGTTCGTCGGAGTTAAAACTTTTCTTCAGGCCAGAATGGATTGGGCTCCGAACTCGTTTGGATGAGTCGCAGTGCGCTTCAGCTCGGCAACTTTCCCGTGCGCATTTCTCCAAACATCCTAGGTGGAAAGTTAAAATCACATGGGATATGGTGACAAACAAGTGAATACACATTAAACCAAGACGGAAAATGCAGAAGAGTGTTCGGTACAATGAGGGACACGCTCTGTATCTCTCCGTTATCGCGCGTAAAGAGGGCACCAAGCGAGGTTATCTCAGCAAGAAGACCACAGAAAACAGTAAATGGCATGAGAAGTTTTTTGCACTTTATCAGAATGTTTTATTTTACTTCGACACCGACCAGAGTGCTCGACCATCAGGGATTTATCTTCTGGAAGGATGCACATGTGAACGAATCCCTGCGCTCAAGGTATCCACTGCTGGCAAAGACGCACTTGACAAGCTGGTGAGTTCAACGTTTCTTCAACATACCAGTTTAATAAAGGCACGGATTATGGAGGCTTTAGGGAGACTGAGCACTTATAAGGCTTGAACTTCTCCAAAGGAGGTAAAAACAAAGGATAAGGTGTCTTAAAACATGTATTTTTTTTACACAAACGTACATGTTACTTTAGCCTGCCCTTTAAACGTTTCCTTAGCTAAAAAAAGTTCAATTACAAGTTGTCGGAACGCTCTAAACAGGCTTGTGAATCGAAGTGATGAGGTAACCATAGCAACAATACGCTGCTTTAGCACTTAACATTAGTGTCGGATTGTAAATCGACAAATGCGTAAGTGTGGTCATTATCATATTACTATAGTTCTAGATACCACATAATCTCAAAAACTATAGAGGGTTCTGTTTAAAACGTCTTCAAAGGTTGTCATTTAGCTAACTGTGCATCCGCGTGAGGAACCTCCAGAGATTGTGCTGTTAAAAAGACCCAGACCCCCCGAAGTCCTTGAATAATTGGCACATTAAATATAACCAAAATGGTAAAAATACTGGAGATGGAAGGAAATATCTTTCTGTTTTTTGTATTTTGAGTGCTGTTATCACAGTATGCGTAATGATGGATCGCTGACTTCTGGAAATCCAGCCTAATCTTAAATTTGGAGAATATATTAGTCTTCTGCTCATATCGTAAAAAGCTAAACGTCGCCAATGTGTTGGAAAGTATCTAATAGATAATTACAAATGTCTTGTAAAAGCAATTTCTTTGCTACATGAAAACCTGTTGCAGTGGACACCCCAAGTCCTCTGAATATCGAGCAGTGCAGAAACGTGACCTTTAATTTATGCATTGATATAAGATCATCACATCCAGAAGACCCCTATAATGTTTATATTGACTCGTGATGTCTTCTTTAGTATGTGAGATAGGTAATAATTGAATCTCAAATGGGGTTCTGACAAAGAAATGTGGATGAAGCCTTTTTCCTTTTCATGAGGAAATGTTCACCTTCTGCTAATGTAGTGGTCTGCTGGCAGCATTAAAAGTATGATATTGCTGGTTGCCATTGATGTCAGATATTGATTTCAGTTAGCAACAGTATTAGAGGCTCCCCATTCAACAGGTGCAGTCTGTTACCTCTGTACAGAAAAAAAAGACTAATATGGGAATTATCTGAGCTCTATAACCACCCATGTTGTGGTTAACACTTTCATCAGCTGATGAATCTCTCACAGGCACATATTTGCAGTCACATACATACAGAATAATTAGGTGAAAAGATGTGGTATTTTTTTATTTTTTAGTCATCATCTTAACACAATAGTGTCTCTCTTACTGATATGAAATAATATCATTCAGACAGACCTCTCTATTTTCTAAATAGAAACATGATTTTTCTCTATGGAGCACCACTACACGAGATAGAAAGTGGACCTTTTGTAAAAAGCTGAATCTCTTGAGGACCCCATGAAATCAAAATGAGAGTTTTGTGGCTTTTGTTCTGTCAGTGTTAGTTTTCCATGTACTACATTTGGTATGTACTTCCAAATGTTGACCAAATTTACTTTTAACAAATAAATATGGGTGTTGTTTAGCTGGCACAGGTCACCCCCATGGTGATTTAAATGTTGCTTACAAATATATATGTGTATATATATATATATATATATATATATATATATATATATATATATATTATATCTAACAATTACTCACACTTGTGTGTTGTGACATTACTGTCATTTCCAATATAGCTGGCACAGCATCATCTTTTAGTTTCAGTCTTTCTGAAAATCCTGTGTCAAATTGTGCCTTGTTTGTAAACAAATCTGTGGTAAAATTAAGTGAACAAATGACCAATATCTTACTGACACAGTCTGGATCTTCATTAAAAATAAAGTAAATCCACTCTTTCCTTACGTTGGGATCAGAAGGCAGTGCAAAGACTTTTTTAAACAACTCGGCAATGAACAGCGACTTGTTGTCTCCGGAGCCATCTTTATCGTTGGGTTTCTGTGTAGACCTGCATTCAACTCTGTTGTAAACACTACTTATACACTACTACTATCGGTGGGCGGGGCTAAACAGGCAGCGATGTAGAAGCAGTTGTTGATGTTCTTCTGCAGAGACAGTATTTAGCCACACTATTACGTAATAGATTGGCACATTCCACAACCTGTCATTTAGGCAAACTGGCTTCAATATAAGCTTTTTTTAGACTAATGAGAAAGTTTTGAGTTTTGAAACTTACCGGGTGTTTTTAAACATCCGGTAAGTTTCAAAATGTTTTTACCGGATGTTTTTCTAGCCGACAACCTGATCTTTGAGGTTTTTCAGTCTGGTTTTAGAAAATATCACTCCACTGAGACTGCATTGTTAAAGGTTTTTAATGATATATTATTAACGTGTGACTCAGGCAACTACGCTGTTCTTGTGCTTCTAGATCTTACTGCCGCATTTGATACTGTTGATCATGCTGTCCTTATTAATCGACTGGAATTTTGTGTAGGTATTACAGGCAGTGCATTGGAGTGGTTTAAATCTTATTTTACCAATAGAACTTTTTCGGTTAAGATGGGAGATCTTACTTCTAGTAATGCTGCATTAACCTGCGGGGTTCCCCAAGGATCTATTTTAGCTCCCATCCTTTTCTCTTTATATATGCTTCCACTTGGTTCCATTTTTAGAAGGTATGGGCTGTCGTTCCACTGTTATGCTGACGATACACAAGTTTATCTGCCTATAATACGAAACTCAGATGGATTAGATGCTCTCCTGGCATGCTTGGAAGATCTAAAGGAATGGTTGTCGCTAAATTTTCTGAATTTTAATGAGGAGAAAACAGAGATTATTGTCTTTAAACCCTCAGATTCATCAACTGTTTCTGAACCAAATCTTGGTGGGTTATCCTCATGTGTTAAGTATTACATGAAAAACTTGGGTGTGGTATTTGATGAACATTTGAAGTTTGATAGGCAGATAAATTCTGTGGTCAAATCATCCTTCTTTCAGTTGCGGCTCTTGTCTAAAGCTAAGACTTTTCTTTCTTTTAAAAATTTTGAGAAAGTGATTCATGCTTTTATTACTTCTAGATTAGATTACTGTAAGTCACTCTATGCTGGGATTAGTCAAACAGCTTTATCCCGATTACAATTGGTTCAGAATGCGGCAGCTAGACTTCTGTCAGGGATCCATAAATGGGATTATATTACTCCGGTTTTACAGTCTTTACATTGGCTGCCTGTGCGTTACAGAGTAGATTTTAAAATTGTACTTATTGTCTATAAATCACTAAACGGTATGGCTCCTTCATATATCTCTGATCTATTGATGGAGCACAATGTAACCAGATCCCTGGTTCTCTAACCAGAGACTCTTGTTTATCCCCAAGTCGAGGCTGAAGTGTAGGGGTGATCGCGCTTTTGCTACAATTGCTCCAAGACTCTGGAATGATCTGCCCAGTTTTATTAGAATGGCTTCATCTGTGGCTATTTTTAAGTCCAAATTAAAAACCTATCTGTTCGATAAGGCCTTTTATTCTGATTGAAGCACTTGTTATCATTGTCTTATGTTTTGTTGTATGTTATGATGTATTACTTCCTTGTCTTTGCTGTTTTTAGTTTATTTTTATTGTAAAGCACATTGGTCAACCTTGGTTGTAGTAAATAGTGCTATATAAATAAAATTGCCATTGCCATTAAAGTACAATGACTTTATATATGTCGAAAGATCAAGGGAAGTTTTGTTTCTCAGTTCATGACTCCTTTAATGGTGCTGTGCATTTGTGCATTTATCAAAATTATGGTATACCATGTCAACTTAAGGCTTTCGGAAAATTAGCCATACTAAAATATTCAGTTTTATAGCTGAAAAAGATGTAAGTGTCAGCAATTGTGTAGCTTTTTGAATATTATGCCTGTTCAAACAGAAATGAGATGGCTTTTAATCTACAGAAGTCATATAGTTCTCACACAGTGCATGTTTGTACCCTGTATCGACTTTTTCCTCTGTGAGAACACACTCTCTCAATCATACACCCACAGACTCCCACGCGGCTGCATATAAGTATGCACACTCTCTCCCACAGACAACTAAAAAGACACAAAGGAATAAATGTGGGCTGGTCTATAAAGAGTACAGACAGGTGTAGAAGCAGTCGATAGGGAAACAAAAACTCCTTTGGGGAGAGGAACCCAGAGGAATAGAAAATGTAAACCCACCAAAACGAATATGAATAAATGTTTTCAGCACTGTAACTAATGATCAAAGTGCATTTTTTTTAATAGAAATGACTATTTTTTGATGAGCAAAGCATAAAGATTTTACAGAAATGTGTAGGTGGAGATTTCCAGCTACTTATTTGAAACATAAAGCTAACGTTAATGTCAGTGTGCCTGACTGATTTTATTTGTGTATTCTTATGAAGTCCAAAACTCTTTTTAGAATGCCAGATTTCTGAAGATTGGCATTTGCTGAAAATACAGCAAACAGACGCCCTTAAGCTTATAAAGACCGTGGAACAATCAGACATCATGATTTGATTTTGAGTCTTTTGTTGTTATGAGATCATTTCAATTAACTGCCTTTATGAAAGATTAATTGCATCAACACAGAAATTATATGGGGTAATAACACACTTCTGGGACTCATGAAGTGCTTTGAAACAGACATAAGTTATAAATACTGTATTCCTGCTAATGTTGTGCCTTGGATCAATATCATAATCTTATCATTTCTAAATAAATAATCACCTTAGAGCATCAACAAACTTGCTGCATTTGTATGTTGTACAAGGGAAGTTGATCTTTGCTTTGTTCAAGCTGGATGTAGTTGATTCAGTGCATATCTTACTGATGTTTTCAGATTCCAATGATTTTGTTTGTGCGTGTAGTATAAATAATTCAACAGAATGCAGTTAGGTTACAGTGGTAAATTCTTTACTGTTGTTTACTGTTTCCATGCAGTTTAAATGCTAACACCAATTCTTTATTTTTATATTTCATATACACTATCCAAAGACTCATTGATGTTTCTTGGTCTTGTGTGTAGTTCATTCATATCCAGCATGTCTGATGAGCTGACAGTCTGATGAATGAGGGGCAAAGAGATGCATTGTCTGTGGGGGCTGTAATTTTCAGAAGAGACTCAGGTACAGAGGGAAGGATGACAAAGTAATACTGCAAGTTCTTGTAAGCAAAGTTGATGATTTTCGCTTTGTTGATGTGTTTTTTGCTTGAGTCTTCAGCCAAAGAAATTAGTCAGTGATTAGCTGTCAACACTTGCACTATTAAAAGGGTTAGTTGACCCATAATGACAATTGTTACTCACCCGTTAATTATTTTACTCACCCTTATTCTTTCTTTTGTGAAACATTGAAGTAGAAGTTTAGCTGAATGTCTTGATGGCTCTTTTCCATACAATAAAAGAAAATGTGACCACACTGTTTCTAATGTAATAATGTGTCTTTATGGCCATCTACGGTTCCATTAGGAACCTTTAACATCCATTCAGTCTTTCCATTGCACAAAAAGTTTTTTTTTTAATACTGGAAAAGGTTTTTTTATTTTATACTGGAAAAAGTTTTATCAGATTATTAAAATGCTCTTAACACTAAGAAAAAAGTGTGAAGAAATGGTTAGCATCTATAGCATCTTAGCAAAAAAAAAAAAAAAAAAAAAATTATATATATAAATAAAAACTTTATTTTTAAGAGTGCAGGGGCTGTTACACTCTTACCTGTGTATACTCTTAAAAATAAAGGTGCTTCAAAAGGTTCTTCAAGCGATGCCATCAAAGAACCATTTTTGGTTCTTTAAAGAACCATCTCTTCCTTACCTTTTTATAATCTGAAGAACCTTCTTTCACCACTTTTCTTCAGATGTTAAAGGTTCTTTATGGAACCAGTTAGACAAAAAGTTTCTTCTATGGCAGGGATCTCCAACCCTGCTCCTGGAGAGCTACCGTCCTGCAGACTTCAGTTCCAACCCTGCTGCAACACACCTGTCTATAATTATCAAGTAGCCCTGAAAACCTTCTTGATTAGCTGCTTCAGGTGTGTTTTACTGGGGTTGGAGCTGAAATCTTCAGGATGGTAGCTCTCCAGGAGCAGGGTTGCAGACCCCTGTTCTATGGCATCGTGAAGCACCTTTATTTTTAAGTGTACCTTTTGGTCTGTTCTGTCCACAAAGCTATTTATGCAGCTTCGGAATACATAAAGAATAGATAATGTCTGGACATTTATTTTTTTTAACTTTTTTGTCCTTTTTGACAGTCAGCATTGACATTATACATCTCGTTTTGAGTAACACAGAAGAAAGTTAAGTCAAGTACAGCATTTTCATTTTAATGTGAACTACCTATTTAATTTTATTGATTGACATTTCATGTAGTCAGCATTTCAGTGTTATGAAATGTAAGATTTTGACATTGGTGTCCCATTTGATGTTGTTTACAGCATCAA
The DNA here is from genome assembly GCF_936440315.1 of Barbus barbus. Taxonomy (NCBI): domain Eukaryota; kingdom Metazoa; phylum Chordata; class Actinopteri; order Cypriniformes; family Cyprinidae; genus Barbus; species Barbus barbus. The sequence goes on along the minus strand of NC_136734.1, from coordinate 19,785,775 downwards.
ATCAAATGCTTGATTTTTTTGTAACTGATACAGCCTGAACTCAGTTACATATAGTTACTTCATCAGTACAGAGCAGATGATTTATTACTCATCTTATTGTTTGTGTCTATTACATCACTGACATATTTGTGACCCTTGGCCACAAAACCAGTCTTAAGTGTCAATTTTTCAAAATTGAGATTTATACATCATCTGAAAGCTGAATAAATAAGCTTTCCATTGATGTATAGTTTGTTAGGCAATATTTGGTTGAGATACAACTATTTGAAAATCTGAAAATATTGAGAAAATCGCCTTTAAAGATGTCCAAATTAAGTTCTTAGCAATGCATATTACTAATCAAAAATTAACTTTTGATATATTTCAGTAGGAATTTTTGGTATAAAAGAAAAATCACAAATTTTTACCCATACCCATATTATTGCCTATTGCTACAAATATACCCCAGCGACTTAAGACTGGTTTTGTGGTTCAGGGTCACATTTGATAAAAAAAATTACATCATTAATTTTCGATTCAGTTTGCAACCTATTGCAAGATATCATCTGATAAGTAGTGATTTTTTTTTGATTAAAGAGAATTAGTCTGTTGGACCTCTTGTAGCTGTTCTTATGTAATAACACCTAAAAATTGCTTTTTACCCCACATGAGTTATTGATGTTGTTGCGCTGCTAGTCTTATTAAAGATTATACTGAGAAAGTGAGATGCCAATAAGCTTGTATCTCTAGCAACAGTAATATCTCATTCATTATTGATCGGTTTTCATAGTGACTGTGACCAATCTCTGATATATTATATATAATGATATAGTATGACACACTATAGCATAGTGTTAGAAGTGTTTGTAAAGGGTTCAGTTCAAGTTTACTTGAGCAACACTCACCAGTAGGCTTACTTGCATGTTATTCTTACAGTATCTATGGCTCCGTTAATTTGAAAGTATAGGCATTAATGTGTGCAGTGCGTAGGATTCATATAATCCGACTGAGAGACTACAACATGTAGATCATCCTTTCCAGCGGACTTAAAAAAAAAGATGAGCTGGTTTGCTCTCATAAAATGAGCAGGTACAGAGTTATAGAAATATGAAAGATCAGGAAAGGTGGCGGTATGAAGTTTGTTTAAACAGATCCCAGTCTAAATCTCTGAGTTTACTGCAGTTGCAGTTATGTGTTTTCTGAATATTGTACGCATGCTCAGTTTCAGACCCGAAACATACTCTGAGCAAATACGTGGATGCAAACACCTTTAGCTATGCAAGCTCAAGGTTGTGCGTCGTCACTGCAGTTCAATTCTGACTGCAGTTTCATATTGCAGTGGAAATACATGTTGCTATTTCAGAACAAGGTGTGTGATAGCTGAAATAAATTTCTGTAATTTGGCATCAGGCATTAACTGTAATTAAAGCACACACCCTAAATGCGTTAAAAAACAAGGTGTTTCGCATCTTTATTAACAGAAGGCCTGACGTGAGTTTGTTTTTCCAATTAGGGAAAATACATGCGTTGGGAAATCCCACATAATTCCCAGCAGATCATCGGATGGATGTGTTTTGGAAAAAAGTTCAAGTAGCCTGACCTTTTCACTGCATTGCTCTTCACTCTACAACCTGTTTTATTGTTTTAATAGTCCTGTTCAGGCCCAGATAGCGCACAATTATGTTTTTTACAGCATGAGCTGATATAATAAGCACGACTAAGATAATGGGGCAGCGAAATACTTTTTAAAATGGAAAATGTTGGAGTGAAAAACAAGCAGGTGTTTCTGATATAGTTTAATTTGCACTCCGTGATTTGCAAGAAAGGACAGAGCATGTGGAATGTGACATCTGTCTTTTCATTACATTTAGTCCCAGTCTGTTTTGCCAGACTCTTGCTAATAACAGTTTACAAAAACAGTCAGCATTATATTCTTCTTCTTTCTGGAAATAACATACTCATCCATTTAAAAAAAGAAAAATACATTGTGACGTATCTCTGCTCCAAACCCCAGTGAGCTGCAAAAATATACTCCCTTCTAAGGAAGTATTCCCTTCCAAGTATATACCTTATTCACCTTATTTTTTTAAAACAGATTTATTTATTTACTTAAGGTTTTAATTGTAGATATTGCTCTGTATTGCAAACAAAAAAGTAATTTGTAAATTTATGTAACAGATATTTTGACAAAAATATTTTACAAATAATATATTAATAAAATTTAATCATTGTTTATGACATTTAACATACTTTATTCACCCATTTTTTTTCTCTCTTCAGACTGCTTTTATTTTTTTAATAACAAAGATAAAATAATGACAAAGATTTTTTTTAATCTCCGCCCACTTTGGCATAAATGTCTGCCATTTATTTTTATTTTATATTTTGTTGCTTTATAAGGCTTTGTTTTAAAAATAGGGAAATTAGTTTGGCTGTACTGCTCAGACAACTTACAAAATAGTAAAACCAACATGACAAAGAATTGTGATAAGATCTGGAATCGTGATGTTATTTTTGACATATTGCCCACCCAGTGTGCCCTACAAAACAAACTAATCTAAATATTAAACGATCCATCTAATATTGATCTACTAATATGCTGAGCCATGACCACTGACGTCATGATGATATTAGATTACACATTTGCTCTCCTGACTGCAGTTATTAATAACATTTAAAGAATCGCTGCTGGCTGCCTCATTACTGTTCACACCCGAGTGCAGTTATGTCATCCTGTTGCTGTCATCAGCCTCTGAGATACGCACAGCTGGACACGATGTGCTTGTGTTGATAAAACATCATGCTAAATAAATAGTGATTTTATCAAGTATCCTTGTATCTGATGGTAAAGATTTCTGTGACTGAATAGATGTAGAAATTTATCTTTGCAGGTCCTTGCACACAAAATGTTTGTATGCGCTTTTTGTACTCGTCATCCTTTCCTATCAAAATGCTTGCTACGGATGCAAAAACGCAGAAAATCGAACCTGATTTTTATGACTTCGGAGGCAGTGTGTAAACACGATTGACACAATGTGAGGTTGTGTTTCGTTTTTTAACGTGAAAGTTTTGGATGAGAATTTCGGATTCAGTGTGCAAAGACCTTATCTGTTGTTCTCAAAAGTACAAGTAAGAAAAAGGGGGGCAATGTAGTTTATCTGGCTGATTTGGTGCAGACACTTAAAATGTCTTGAAATGCAGTGTTTATTTTAATTTGCACCCACATTTCAGTATGTCTACAGTGAAGCAGCTGCTATTATTGAATCAATTATTGTTAATAATTCATATTAAGAGACTATTTCCAGGGCCATGACCATTCTTTTTTTTTTCTTCGGCATCTTATGTAAGCTCATCCATCTTCACACAAAAGCAGATGATCACAAATTCATACACTTTTAATGTATGAAATATATCACGACCCATGACAGTTCCACCACCATGGAGCCTCGAGAATTATCATTACCATTACCATCGGAAGAACGAGCTCAGACATAATGTGAATCTTTTCCAATTATACTGATGTATTTCAGCATTAAACGACAGTAGTTTCACAGTGAAAGTTATTTCGTCCCTGTGTTCCTCATTAACAATACATTTTGTGAGGAAATCCTCCACCTCCAGAATTTTTACTAGATTAAGAGGAGATATGGAGACACTTATTCCCAGCTGTTACGCTTTGATAATTGGCCTCAGAAATAAGCTCTAGATTGGGAGCATTAAAATGGCAGGTCCCCACGAAAAATATTGTTTTGGGATGTGAAGCCTGCTGTTTTGTTGCTTTGTGTTATTGCGAATCATAATTTGTGTTTTTCGTTAAAGGGGTCATGAAATGCATTTTTAAAATGATTTTATTATGTTTCCTGAGGTGCACTTATAATCTTAGTATGCTTTTATTTACTTATTTTTTTCCTCATCAAAAATGGTCATAATTTAGATATAAATTGTCATTTTCTACCCTGAATTAAGCCCTATGATTTGGAAGGGGCGTGTCTATGATTGGCTAATATCTTTGCGTATGAAATGAGCAGTACATGTGAACTCTCTTGAAAACTTTTACTGTGTTTTTACTATAACAGCCAGCAAGATAAATTAATCATGAAGTGTTGATTATAGTTATATTTAGAACTACTACCATTTGCATGAAAGGTAACTGCACTATATGTAGTGAGCACATGATGCAATGATCTTCCTATTGTTTCGCTGATCATTATTATAACGTAGTTTTTTTTTTGCAAATCCAAATGGAGGCACAGAAATTGCACACGTTGCACAAAGTGATTTTACATGTAATATTTGTAGATATCAGTGAGAAGTAAAAATCAATTCAATCCACACATTCTCCCACATAATCAACACTCTTATAACACTCTCCCATAATAAGTCATAAGAGTGTAAGTGCTAGACATTAATCAAATGGAAAAATATTCATGAATACTTTCATCAGTTTTGTACATTTTTCCCGTGACTCCCAATCACTGCTAAGTGTTTTATTTTTAAATATATTGTTAAAATTCCCTCTGAATGTTAGATATTGCTCTGTGTGCTCAAAGGGTTCAAAAATGTTTTGCCACTGGTCCACACGTTCAAAGTCTACCTGATATTTCCATAGTCTGAGTTGATAATGTGATCAGTAGGAGCCTAAACTAAATTAGTTCCATCTGATCCTTGTGTGGTGCAACTCCTCTTGTGGAGGCACAGATCAGAGACAGGGTTTGGGAGCTTGATGTTCGTACTGCCAAAACCCTGCCAAAAATAACAGCTTAAACAAGCCTACGGTGTTTTTCTGCCGAGTGTATGAGTGAAGTGGAGTGACAGCGATTTCTCCTCTTGCTGAAAGTGTTCTGTAATCACTCCACTCCAGTCACACTCTGGGTTTTCCATTTCCAGCTCCATGCTCACCAGTGATAGAAACCACATTTCATGTTTGCTCCATAGCAAAATTTGACCCTAGAAAGTTGTTTAAATTTTTTATATCATGTAATATAAGATTTAAAAAAATAAATAAACAGTAATTGGAGAAGCCTTTCTTTTTGAAACACTAACAGGGCTCTCAAGTTATAGTGAAAGTTTGGAGTGAGATTGGGGGAGGAGTCACTCAAATATTTACAGCACCCAAGTTTTTGTTAGCAGTTTAATTTTACCTATTGTTCATTGTATTTATGCATTTAAAAATACAAATGTATCAAAAATAAAAAGAAACTTTGCCCCAAACATGCCAACTGAACAGCAGTACTCAATGTACATACTGTACACATATATAGTAGGATTACAGTACTTACCCTCAGTGGTGGAAAGAGTACAGAAAAAATATACTCAAGTAAAAGTACCATTACCTTCCAAAAAATGTAGTTTGAGTAGAGTAAAAGAGTAGCCTATTTAAAAGTACTCATGAGTATTGAGTAGTGAGTACTGAGCTGTGGATTCTACCCCTTCATAATAACCGCTCTACACTGCAATTTATACATTTGTGACCCTGGACCACAAAACCAGTCTTAAGTCGCTGGGGTATATTAAAGCAATAGCCAAAAATATACACTGTATGGGTCAAAATTATTTATTTTTCTTTTATGCCAAAAATCATTAGGATATTAAGTAAAGATCATGTTCCATTAAGATATTTTGTAAATTTCCTTCTGTAAATATATCAAAACGTAATTTTTGATTAGTAATATGCATTGCTAAGAACTTCATTTGAACAACTTTATAGACAATTTTCTCAATATTTACATTTTTTTGCACCCTCAGATTCCAGATTTTCAAATAGTTGTATCTCGGCCTAATATTGTCCTATCATAACAAACCATACATCAATGGAAAGCTTATTTACTCAGCTTTCATATGATGTATAGATCTCAATTGACACTTATGACTGGTTTTGTGGTCCATGGTCACAATTAAAAAACGTTGTACATTCTGTGATTCACATTATCTTGTTTGTCATAGAGAATGAACAATATCTATCATACAACAGTTTTAATTTTGACTGCCAACTCTTTAAAACACATCAAAACAGCACGGAAACAATATTCAGTTGAAGAAAAGATGAAAGTTATTCTCAGAACAATTATCACCATTTAAATCATAAAGTTTGAAAAATAGATTTAAAATCATGTGTAAGGCCACTGAGACAACATGCTGTTGTTGCACATAAAATATTAATGTTTAGAACAGTGCAAATACAAACACCATTAGAAACTCATAGTTCAGCATCACACACCATGATATGGGTTCAAATGAGAGCCCATTTCTCTCCAAAACGGAGCCAGTTTTAGCGTTTTGCAATAAACAAATAAGAATAACTAAACTTGATCATTTATGTTACAATTTTAACATAAATGCGCATTGTTCTAGAAGGATGGCATAATGCCATACCTTTTACAGTGTTTCCATCACACTTGTTCACAGCACACATCACGCGTTCAAACTCATCAAAAGTAAACACGTTCAACAAGCAACAACGACTTATCCAAGTGACTGCAGCAGAACGCACGCGAGAGAGAGATGAGGCAGCGCAGTGAGTGGGAATTTACCGAACGTGGCACTTGCGGGAGTTAACACTGTACGCAAAACCCGAAACCTCACACCAAATTTCAGGTCGTGTTGATAGGCAGGCATATGTACAAATCATTTAGCAAGCAGAAATCCGAAATTTACCTTAACATATTAGAGGAAGATGAGACTGAATTGATGCTTGAAGAATGCACTTCCAGTAGTAGCCATGATAAACAGCAGTTGGCGGTTAAAGTTTTCTATGCACAATTTGATTTGACGAAAGTCACGAGACCGATTACTATCTCTCTATCCAATCACATTAATGGATAAAAATGAAATTAAAATAAGCATGTAACGACCACAAATGGAGGAAAATAGAGGAGTAAAAGTACCTATACATCACTTAAAATGTACTCAAGTAAAAGTAAAAGTACACAATTTTTAAACTACTCAAAAAAGTACAATTACTGATAAAAACTACTTAATTACTGTAACGTGAGTATTTGTAATTCATTACTTCACACCCCACTTACCCTGAGCATGTATGTAAAGCTGTGTGTGTGTGTGTGTGTGTGTGCGCGTGAGAGGGTGAGTGAGTGAGTGGGTGAGAGAGTGAGAGAGTATACATTTCAGCTTATGTTTCTTTTTTTCTGTTGTAAATCTTTGTTGCACATTTTGATGCCTGATGACAGGGGTAGAGGGACTCCCACATAAAGCACTGTCATGACAGATAATAGTGTTCCATCCAGAGTCAAACTGTTCCTAGTTTTAGTTTTGTTCAAACCCACCATGGAAAGCACACTGCATCTGAATTTGAGTGGGGAAGCCACATTGCTTTATATGGGAGCCCCCTACCCCTGTCATCAAGGCATCAAAATGTGCAACAAACACATGTATTTGGATTAATTTGTCAGATTTATCAACTGTTCAGTGTTGGGGAAAGTTACTTTTAAAAGTAATGCATTACAATATTGCGTTACTCCCTAAAAAAGTAACTAATTACGTTACTTAGCTACTTTTTATGGAAAGTGATGCGTTACATTACTTTTGCGTTACTTTTTAAATATGAGCAGGGCTTGATTGTTTTTAATAAGAAGTTCTAATTATAGCAAACGTAAAAGCCCTTTCACACCAAAAAGTGTGATGAATAAACCTCAGGCTGAAGGAAAAGTAAATTGACGTCTGTAAAGTAGAACGCAGGAGAAGAAGGTTCAACACTCTTCAGCAATAAAAAAACAATCAAGCACATCTGTTAGTTTATCTAAAGTCATTTTTGCTTATTAGTATGGTTGAACTGGATCATCAAAGGTCGGCAGCAAAGACATCGGTTAATAAAATGGGATTAGATACATTTGTGTTGTTTAACATTTAATTATTGCTGGTTTGCGTCATATTCTGAGTTTGCATTTCACTGTTTTAATTCATTTTGATGAATAATAAATCTGTTTTTTGCGAGTGGAATGAATTAATGCACATTCACATTTAATCTAGAACTACAGTAACAGCATGTTCACAGCGCACTGTCAGTCAATAAATGGGAAAAAGTAACTGGTGTTACTTTTTTGAAAAAGTAACTCAGATATTTTCTTGTAAATTAAAAAGTAATGCGTTACTTTACTAGTTACTTGAAAAAAGTATTATTATTATGTAACTCGCGTTACTTGTAATGCATTACCCCCAACACTGCAACTGTTATATCACCTCTAGTACTTTCCTTTCAGGAACCAATGCTAATTTAAAGCTTCTGGTTGCAAAGCAGTTGGAGAGTTTTTTTGACTGCATCAATAATACACTTTAGCACGAATTTGGCTATATTCCCCAAAATCAGCTCTCACTATCTTTTCACAGGCAAGTGATTTCGTCCAGGAATCTTAAATTATAAAAAAAAAAAAAAAAAAATGAAGGGGTTACCTACAGCATTCATCGGATCTTTCTCTTCCAACTTACACACTCCATGTGCGCGCGCATTCTTGTTGCTTAGTAACGAACGCGTGTGCGGCAGAATCGCGTAATTTAAAGGGAAATTTCGGACGAAAATTTAAGACTCAAGGTCTCTGCGCACAGAGTCTGAATTTTTTTTTCACACGTTAAAAAATAAATACGACCTCACATTGTGTCAACCACGTTTGCACACGGCCTCCAAAACTTTCTTCTGTCCAAAAAAATTCGGATCAGGTTCTATTTTTTGCGTCTTCGCATCCGTAGCATGCATTTTGATAGGAAAGGAGGGGAAAAACTGAAAAACACATGTGGAAATTTCGGACTCGTGTGCAATGGTCTTCAGTGTGCAGAGACCTTAACTCCAACTGACTAAAATCTACAGACTGGTTCTGACTGTCGGAAGCTAACGTTGACTTATCCAGACTGCAAATCAGGTCAAAAATCTGGGCAAAAGTTGTGTTCTGTATTCCAGCCTTAATTTCTTCAAGATTCAAATATTATTGACAGACCACTTTATACTCTGTGTTAAATATTACGTGGATGTCAAGAAGTAATTAAGGTGGGATATTACAATAGATTCCATAAAAATTTGATTGAAAACTAGAAAAGTGCGCTGTCACCCTGAGAAAAAGCAGGACCTGCTCCATTTCTTTTACTGCCATCTGTCTGTCATAAACATACCACAAAGATGCATTATGACAGCAGCAAATATTGCTTTGTGATTGATTGCTTTATATCTGGCTGTAGCTGTAAAGATAAGATAACTACAGACATAGCGTACAGCTAAACCGCATGATTGTAAACAGTATCCATAAGCACCCAGCAGGAGTGAGAGCAGAAAACATCATCTATTTCATCCAGACAGCGAACATCAACACTTTTCCTGAAAAACCAGCAAAGCTGACAGCTCCATCTCTTCTTCCTTCCTCCAATGAGAGAAATGCATAAAACGGACAAGTAACTGCGACAAATATGTGTCCTTCTTAAACCGACCTCCACTCCACTCTTAAAAAATAAAGATTTAAAATAAAAAAAGGAGGTCTCCCAATCCAGTTAAGCTCAATCTTCTCTGTTTCGCTGGTTTTATAGGGTTTGAGTGCTTGTCAGGCAGGAAAACTGGCTGATTGACAGGCTAAGTGTTTAAACCAGATCAAACCAGCGAAAATCCTCTTAGGTTGTTTATTTTTCAACATTGTCATTTACAGTGCTGAGATGATGCCAAATATTATTTGCAAAAGGTGAGCGAAACAACAATTTCCTGTCAGCGTAATAGACGAGGAAGTTTAAATGAAGGCACTCAGTGAATAAATGGTTCCCCAAAGAAGCTTTTAGTGAACAGTTCTTAAAAGAAGCAGTTTTTCTGTTGCATGTGTTTTGCAGTGATGCCATAGAAGAGCCATTTTTGGTTCCATCAAGTTCTTAAAAGAACCATTATTTTCTTGAAGTGAAGAACATTTTAATGACCTAAATATCCTGTTTTTATTCTAAAGAACCAATGGAAAGATTCCATGGATGTTCTTGATGGAACCAAAAATGGCAATAAACAAACTTTATTTTTAATATAGGCCCATTTTGTCTTTGTTTATTCTGTTTTGCTGGTTTTATTGGGGGTCTGAGTGGTCGTCAATTTGGAAAACCATCTGGCTGACAGGCCAAACTGTCCAAACCAGATCAAACCAGCAGAAATCACTTTAGGCTGTTTTTTTGTTTTTTTCAACATATTATCATCATTTACGGTGCTAAGATCATGGCAAATATGATTTGCTAAAGGCAAGCCGAACGTATTCATAACATAACTCCTAAAAGACGAGGAAGTTAAAATGAAGATTGGCAAGGCGCTGAACGAAGAAAGCGGTAGTAATGAATGCAGAGCAAAACACATTATTGATCACTGTTCTTGCGCAGAGCACTGCGTTGTCATGGAAACGAGATTTGTTTGGTAAAGTGATGGTTTAAAAATATGCTTGACACTTGTTAAGAAATGTTATGCAAGAGGTTCTGTCTCTCACCCACCCGCTCTGTTTTTCCCTTCTGTAGGCTTGGCAGATTTCCAGAGCAAATTACTATTGCGGATACATGCTGCGATGAATTTGTGTATTGGTGGAGGGTTCGGTGACTAGATTTAGAGGTGTTGGGCCAAACCTTCACCCTGCTCACCAGGCCTGTTGGTTTGTGTTGGCCTTGGGCACTAATGTGGTGACATAGTTCAGTGCCCTCCTGTGAGTCGAACAAGAGTGTTCTTTGTGTACGGCTTCCATATAAGAGCTTTGCCCAGAATAGACACTCTTCATATAATTCAGTGCTTTGGGGCATGGCCTTGTGAATACAGGGCTTCAGAATTTTGCAAATGTATGACTTGTGTGAGGAAATAGGTTAGGAAATATTTCAGTCAGACCGTTCCAGGGGAAAAACCGACATAACTGCTTGTGAGTGACACCGGTCCAGTCTCACCCGCATTAAAAAGAGCTCATGCGTGTAAAGGGGCAGAGCGCCAATGATTTAGTTTATTAGGTCAGCATCCGTGTGGGCTACTTCTCTATTTTTATTTATTTTTTTCAAAGAGAATATTTGGCTCTATTAATAGTATATCAGACATTTTTGCTAAGTTGTAGTTTGGGATTAGTATTTGTTATTTTATCTAGAATTTGAATGTTATCTAAACTTAAGTATGACTGCATTTATGCACAATCTTGCACTGATTATATTTAATAACCAGACAACTTTTAGGTCATGCAATGAAAATTCTGTCATCATTTAAGTTCATTGCATACTGAGTCCAAAATTCTCGTCCGAAATTTTCGCACGTTAAAAAATAAATATGACCTCACATTGTCAATCATGTTTGCACACTGCCTCCGAAACTTTCATCCATCATAAAAAATTCGGATCAGGTTCGATTTTCTGCATTTTTGTATCCATAGCAAGCAGGATGGAAGGATGATGAAATAAATGAAAAAACACATACGCAAATTTCTGAGTCAGTGTGCAAGGACCTTTACTCATGCTCAAGTCTAAACCTAAGGGTGTATTCACACCAGGAAAGTCCGTTAGTTCACTTGCTTTGGTCCGGACCAAATAGAATGTTTTTTTTTTTTGGTGGTGCGGTTCGCTTTCACACTGCCCTTTTTTCAAGTGAACCAGTAATTGTAAACAAAACCACACGTGTGCCAAGGTCATCAATTCATTGGACAGAAATTCTCAAGCAGGGAAAAGCAGGAAGTTCGAAAACAGGCTAATCATGGAGTTCCCTATCGATACTCCACTCGTACTGCGTCTTGCTAAAGACGCTATGGGAAAAAGCCTTTTTTCTCCTTTACTGAAGCCTTATTCAATCACGCAGTGAAACTGCACGATCATTGGTTCGTGCAGTGTGTTAAAAACGAACCAATGTGTCGGCAGCGGAGCTGCATGAGCCTATGGCGACGGAGCCCGCCAGATCCCGCCAGAATGGGCGGGGTTATCTGGCTATATAATCGGCCGTCTGGCCATAGGATCCTCAGATTTCTTCTCCTTCAGCGACGACATCTCGCCTTCGCTGATCCCAAGAAGCCGCCTCGCCGTTGACACGCCTCGCAGCTGAGCCAGAGACCTCCTGCCAGCTGAGACGCCGCTTTCACCGCGCTCCAGCCCCGCAGAAGCCCCGGTCTGTTCGCTGCCGCCATCCGGTGAGTGCTATAAAAATGCATATTTATCGGCGTTGTTGCAAATGCCGCAACAGCGAGTGTGGCTCGTGCAGGGAATCCTGCACGATGCAAAAGAGCAGTGAGCGCGCGCCGCCTGTCTGGGTCTCGCCCACGCACTGACTGCGCGCTTACTGAGACAGCTCGTTCGAGTATGAGTCTCGCTCTTCCCGCTCGCTGTCCGTCTCTGTGGAGGCAGCTCCGCTCTCCCGTTTCCCCTCTCTCAGCAAAGCTCGGAGAATGAAACATCAGAGCCACGGAGCTTCCTGCAGCGCTCTGATCCGCCGGTGTTCACACGTGAGAATCAGAGCTCCTCCTTCATTGGGTGGCTCAATTCTCTTTGGCGGACCGGAGTGGAAAGCTATGTGTGTGCGTCACTGAAACTGCGCTCACACAGGCAGCCTGCTTTCACCGAAAGCCGGGCTTTGCCCTGATTTGCTCGCGGCCCTCTATGTAGCAGGCCCCGCCTCCCCCCTTCTCTTCTCCCAGTCACCTCGGAGACAGGAACAGCGAGTGAGGCTGAGCAATCAGGTTTGAGTGATTTTTCGCGCCGGCATAGCCCCGTGTGTTTCACTCTGAATACAGCGCTTTGATCTGCCAGCGCGTGTGGATTAGCGCCTCTCATTACATTGAGTGCGCATTGTAAAATGCTGCGCTGGGCGGCCACCCCCTCACGTTTCTTTTCTCCCAGTCACCTCGGAGAAAAAGACGGTAAAATCGCATGGCTGAGCGTTCAGGCTTGAGTGATTTTTCGCGCCGGCATAGCCCCGTGTGTTTCACTCTGCATACAGCGCTTTGATCTGCCAGCGCGTGTGGATTAGCACGCCTCATTACATTGAGTGGCTCAATCCTTCTGTGCACATTGTAACATGCTGCACTGGGCGGCCCCGCCTCTCGCGTTTCTCTTCTCCCAGTCACCTCGGAGAAGGAGACAAATATTAAAAAAAAAAAAAAAAAAAGGCTTGAGTGATTTTTCGCGCCGGCATAGCCCCGCGTTTTTCACTCTGCATACAGTCTTTGATCTGCCAGTGTGTTTACACTAAGGATTAGCGCCTTTTGCAGCTCTTTGATCTGCCAGCGCTACTTTCATTATGAAAGCATCAGTCTGTCCCTGCCGCGCTCACGGTCCCTTTCTTCAATGAAGGTGGCCACGCCTCCCCTGCTCTAGTGTTTCTACTCTCCCAGTTATCTCGGGGAAGAAACTGCAAGCTCCAGGGTTCGAGCGATCAAGCTTGAGTGAATTTACGCCAGCGCAGCCCCGCGTTTCACTCTTTGATCTCGGCTCGCCTTCTTCAGTGAAGACGGCCCCTCGTCCGCTACGAGCGGATCTGAGAGGATGCGAGCGGCACTTTTGATCTGCTGGTGTGTTTACACAATGGTAATTAATACCCCTCTTCTAAGAGTGGTTGATCCTTTTAGGCAGATCGAAAGCAAGTTGTCACTATGATTATAACTGACAGCTTCAGACTCCTGACGCTTCTGGGCTGTGCCCACGGCCCAAATGGCCTCTGTCACGCCTCCAAACACCCCGTTTAGCTCCGGGTGCCGATGGCAATGAGTTTGTGGTAAATACTGTTGTGAACACTGGGCCCTTTCAAAAAGCGCCCACACAACTGATCGTTGTTATAGCAAGGAAATAAAACGCAAACATTTTCAAAAGGGAGCACATTCCTCTCCCTCTTATCACGAGCTTCAGGTCCCCGCTAGGCGGCCTGCCACTCGAGTTTATCCAGCCCCTTGCCACGCGGGCCAAGGCCTGGAGGGCCATCCCCGGAGTGTCAGAATGGGTTATACGGATAATAGAACGAGGTTACTCACTCCAATTCGCTCGCAGACCCCCGCGCTTCAGCGGCGTGGTCTCCTCTTCTGTAGACGGCTAGAACGCTCACGTTCTACGTTCAGAAATCATGATGCTGTTGGAAAAAGGAGCCATAGAAATGGTTCCTCCAGCTCAGAGCGAATCAGGCTTTTACAGCCGTTACTTCCTCGTTCCCAAGAAGGATGGCGGCCTCCGGCCCATCCTCGATCTCAGACGCCTGAATCGCGCCCTCGTGAGGAGGTCGTTCAGGATGATCACACTGAAGCAGATCCTCTCGCAAATTCGCTCAGAGGACTGGTTCTGTTCCCTGGACCTGAAAGACGCATACTTTCACGTCCAGATAGCCCCCCATCACAGACGATTCTTGAGATTCGCCTTTTACGAAGTGCATGGACGCGGCTCTTTCCCCTCTCAGGCAGATGGGAATCCGCATTCTCAATTACCTCGATGACTGGCTCATTCTGGCCCAGTCAGAGGTACAACTACTCTCACACAGAGCCCTCCTCCTCAGCCACCTAGAATGCCTGGGGCTCAGGGTCAATTTTGCCAAGAGCGCGCTGTTTCCCAGCCGACGGGTGTCGTTTCTGGGAACAGTTTTGGACTCAGCTCAGATGAGAGCTGTGCTAGCGCCGGAACGCGCTCTGGCCATTTAAAAGCTCGCAGCCTCCTTCCAGAGCGGCACCGCTCGCCCCGTCAAAGCGTTTCAGAGGATCGCCGGTGCTACAGTTGGGCCTGCTTCGCATGCGGCCCCTTCAGCGCTGGTTGAAACCACGGGTTCCGCCCCACGGATGGCGACATGATCGCCTACATATCAGGGTGAGCCAGGCCTGTGTAACAGCCCTGGTCCCCTGGAAGAACCCACGATGGTTCAGAAAGGGTGTGACCATAGGGATGGTCTGCAGCAGGAAAGTTGTCACAACAGACGCCTCCAACATGGGTTGGGTGTCCTACGTAAATCACCAGGGAGGTCTCTCCTCGAAGCGCCTCTTCCTTATGGTAGAGCGACTTCTGGAGTGGGCTCAGCTCAACTTGCGCTCGCTGAGAGCAGCAAATTGGCTGGGCAGATTGAACCGAGGAGCGGATATGCTATCACGGAGCAACATCCCCTCAGAAGAGTGGATGCTCCATCCGCAGACGGTTCAAATGATCTGGAGAATCTTTGGCAAGGCCGAAGTAGACCTTTTCGCCTCCAAAGACAACTCTCACTGCCCAGCCTATTATTCGAAGGTCAAGGACGCGTTGGCCCACGACTGGCCCAACCTCCTCTATGCATTCCCTCTGATCGCTCTGATTCCTCAGGTCATCAGGCGAATCAGGGAACAACGACACAAGGTCTTGTTGGTGGCCCCCCTGTGGGAGAACCAGCCTTGGATGTCAGAGCTGACCCAGCTGCTAACCGCAGCCCCCTGGCCCGTGCCCCTGAGACGAGATCTCCTCTCTCAGGCGAACGGTTTGTGGCACCCTCGTCCCAAACTGTGGGCGCTTCACCTCTGGCCGCTCAACGGGAGCCTACCAGCCTCCCAGAGCGAGTGCTAAAAACCATTTCTGAGGCTAGAGCCCCGTCTACGAGACGCCTCTATGCCCTTAAATGGGCGGTTTTCTCTGAATGGGGTCTAAACCGCGGTGAGGACCCCCCTACATCTGAGTTGGCGGTGATTCTGTCCTTCCTGCAGGAACTGCCGGATAAAGGACGCTCTCCCTCCACACTCAGGGTGTTCGTATCGGCTATAGCGGCCTTCCACGCCCCTATTGCGGGCCAATCAGTGGGTAGGGACAATGCTATCGTCCGCTTTCTAAGGGGTGCCAAGAGGCTGAATCCGCCTCGGCCCCTTACTGTCCCTACATGGGACCTACCCACTGTGCTGAGGGCCCTGAGGTGCCCTCCTTTTGAGCCGCTCCAGTCCACGAACCTTTGGTCACTGTCGCTGAAGACTGCTCTGCTACTAGCACTAGCGTCAGTCAAGCGAGTAGGAGACCTGCCGGCGCTCTCTGTGAGCCCCGCCTGCCTGGAATTTGGGCCAAACGACTCCAAGGTCGTCCTAAAACCAAGGCATGGATACGTACCTAAGGTACTTTCCACTCCGTTCAGAGCTCAGGTCATCAAACTCTCCGCGCTTCCTCCCTCCGAGGAGGACCGGGAGTTAATTTTGTGATGCCATGTTAGAGCCCTACGGATCTACTTTGAGCGTTCCGCCTCCTTCAGGCGCACGGAACAGCTCTTTGTTAGCTTCGGTAACCGCGCCAAAGGGCTTCCGGTCACGAAGCAGAGACTCTCTAAGTGGATAGTGGATGCCGTTACGCTGGCTTACTCTTCCTTGGCCCTTCAATGCCCCATTGGAGTACGAGCCCATTCGACTAGAGGCATTGCCTCGTCACGGGCCTGGTCTAGCGGTGTGTCTATTACAGAAATTTGTGCGGCGGCCGGCTGGGCCTCGCCGTCCACATTTGCAAGGTTTTATAAGCTGGATGTACCGGCCTTGCAGGCCAGGGTCCTATCTGCTTAGATGATTATGACTTACGTTGTGGGAACAACCCTAACGGAGAACTCTTGACTGCACGGGCACTCAAGCTCTCTGATGGGTTCCTTACATATCTCAGCCCTGAAAGTGCTGAGTATGCGAGGAATACATGGAATGACCCGGGCCGAGCGTGACCCCTACGAGCTCAGCTCGCTTTAGCCCGAGTATACTATTATACTTCCCTCTGAGCATGGAATGCTTATGGAGGTATTTTACACAGTCGTTCCTCTACCATAGCACGGCGTGATTGAATTGTGTTCCCATAGCGTCTTTAGCAAGACGCAGTACGAGTGGAGTATCGATAGGGAACGTACTCGGTTACTATCGTAACCTCGGTTCCCTGAGATACGGAACGAGTACTGCGTACTTTGCCGTGCCAGGTAGCTGCACGACTCAGTCGTCGCTTCAGTCGAAGTAAACCTGAGGATCCTATGGCCAGACGGCCGATTATATAGCCAGATAACCCCGCCCATTCTGGCGGGATCTGGCGGGCTCCGTCGCCATAGGCTCATGCAGCTCCGCTGCCGACACATTGGTTCGTTTTTAACACACTGCACGAACCAATGATCGTGCAGTTTCACTGCGTGATTGAATAAGGCTTCAGTAAAGGAGAAAAAAGGCTTTTTCCCATAGCGTCTTTAGCAAGACGCAGTACTCGTTCCGTATCTCAGGGAACCGAGGTTACGATAGTAACCGAGTACGATTTTTCATAGTGCAATTGTTATTATTTTACTGATTTTCTTTTATCAGCTACAAACGCAATATGCAGACACCTATGAACTTCAGATGAGACAATGTCATCTATACCATGTTGTAACAAGGATTTTGCGAAGACGAATAAGTGCTGCAAGACGGTTCAGACGGAGAGAGCATGCTTTTATGTGCGCCTACCATGGCATACTGATAGTAGCACTGCGCAGAACACGGATCAGGTATAAAGAAAGCGAAAGTGAAACCTAATAAAAAACGCGCATAGGAGAGCGATTGCAGGCTTTCACACGTGTAAGCTAACTGCACGATCGCCCGAAAACACCACCCCCTGCTCAACGTGATTTGTGGCCCCTAGAAATTTAAATTGTTCATACAATTACAATCACTGCTATTATTATTGCATAATGCATACTAATATGTGTAGGCATTTCATCACCCCTAATTACATAGTAAAAATCATGTTGCACTCTGCTTAGGCACGCAGTGCTTTTTCACCATATTTGGTTCGTTTGGAACCGAACCGAGACCACCTCTTCAGCTGGGTCTCGGGTTCGGTTGTTTGGTGCGCACCAGAGTGCGATTGCTGTATTCACACCTGCCCAAAAGATCCGCACCAAAGGGGGAAACGAACCAGAGTTCGTTTTAATCGAACCAAACAAAACAGGTGTGAATACACCCTAAGTTTATAATGTTGGTAACCAAAGAGTTGATGGTAGCCATTTACTTCCACAGTATAGAAAAATGCTATGGAAGTCAAAGGCTGCCGTCAACTATTTGGTTGTCAACATTCTTCAAAATATCTTCTTTTGTGTTCAGCAGAAGAAATTAAATCACACAGTTTTGGAACAACTTGAGCGTGAGTATGATAACAAATTTTTGGGTGAACTTTCCTTTTATAAGGTCACAAATTATTTTATAAGGTCACAAATATATCTTTGCTGGATTAATTTATTTCAAAAGAAAAAAAACTGACTTCAAACTTTTTAATTTTAATCAACATGATCAATGAATTGAACATTTTCTTTGGAAATGCACTGACTCAAAAGGCCGAAACTGAGCTGAAAATCTGAAAGGCCTGATGTGGGTTTTTGCTTTGTCTGGTTTTTAAAATGAGCATATTTTTGATAGTTTTCAGTCATTTTTTTTCTATACATGTAACTCTTGTTACCCAACTATTCTAAACATGTCCTGAAACGATTATCATATGTTGATATTATATTATCTTGTGTTGTCAGACCATTTTTCATTTATAGAAGTTGATCTCCTTTTTGAATGTTCTTTTTGTGTAAAATCTGATTGTCTTTCTTAGCGAGTGTTATGAGTTTGAGCAAATTACTTCCTGTTATCGCAGGAAATATCAGTATACACTAGAGCCTTGCAAAAACTATTTAAAAGATTACTCCAGGGCTTATGATTGTAGAGATGTAATATTGTGTTCTGTATTAACTCTGATGTCTGTGTATTTGTTTTGACTTTGTTTTTATCTCCTCCTTTCACCAAGGCAGCTCACAAACCTCTTTAGTTTGTTGTTCGAAAAAATGCCTCTGGGTGCTGCAAATATTGTAGCTGTTTTAAACCTTTGGTACAATACTGTTTCAATTGTTAGCATTAGTTAACTGTATCAGTATGACCGAACAATGAACAATACATTAGGGCTGGGCGATATGACGATATTATCGTATATCGACTATGTCTTGTAAGTATCGCGATGTCGATGTCAACGGTCATGTAAAAGACGATTATCGATTTTAAAAAAAAGAAAAAAAAAGACAAATGATAAACCTAGTAAATTGCAAAAAAAAAAAAAATAATTCACGGCCCCATAGTCACCATACAGGTCTTTTTGCATGCGAGAATTAAATAATTTAGTAGGAGGGTTGGGAATCGAAAAGCTGTTCCAATTTTTGAAATCAGATCAGATGGAAGGTCAGGAACCGAATTACTTGTTGTAAAATTAAATTTCGATTCTGCTTCTCGATTCCTGTATGCGCATTTATTGTGATTCCAAAAGATTCAACTGCAAGAAGGAATAGAACTCGCTTCTGCACTTGAGTGCTTTCTTCCGTGCTGCGCACACACAAAGCGCATGCACAAAAGCCACCTCTTATATACGCGAACACTGGACTCAGCTCTCTTTCTGGCATTCTTACACATTCGAATGGACAAATACACACAGAATTGTATCAAAATATCCCATAAATACAATCGGTTATGTCTTAAGTGAACGTAAAGAGTTGAGAAATAATACAAGGGTGTATGGACATGCATTGACAGCAGCTGCTGCCGCCAGTCTTTAATGTTATTCAAAGAACAAAACAAAAGAAAATCCCTCACTGCTCTTAACTTAATCACTTTTGAAACCTCGGTTTATATTTTATTTGCCTGTTTTTCGGTGCAGACTTCCATAATGGCAACGTGCATCTGCGTATGCGATTTTGGAAATGCAATCCTATTTATCCTTATTTAGGGTATAGACCTATTCTATTTTGATCTGCAGTTTAATAAAAGTTAAACAGAAAAAAGAAAAATAGTAGCACTGCATGTGTTTCTGAATATATTTAAACAATGTATAATGATGAATAACCACAAACATGAGTTATAATTAAAATATGCAAATTCCTTCACAGCATATACAGCGCACATAGTGCCCTATTTTTACAGATTTTTTTAAACAGTGTATACAGTATAATTATGTTTAATTAAGCTGAGATATAGCACTATAAATTCTTAATTCGTTTGCTACAAAACTATATCTCAGCTCAACATGCACGCGTTCGGAGTTTCGGCAGCCCAACACTGAAAATTGTATTTGTCATTTAGTCATTTGGCAGACGCCTTTTTCCAAAGCGACTTACAATTGGGGAATACAAAAAGGCGATTCATCTTGAAGAGGCAATCAGACAGAGGAAGTGCTCGTAACACCAAGTCTCAGTCATTGTTCAAATAAGTACAAGCTAGTAAGGGAAGGAGAGAAAGATAGAGGGAAAGATTAAAGGTTTTTTTTTTTTTTTTGTTTGGGATGAGGCCAAGTACTGCCGAAAGAGATGAGTTTTCAGTTGTTGCTTGAAGATTGCCCGGGATCCGGCGTTCTGGATAGGGGTGAGAAGATTATTCCACCAGCCAGGAATGGTGAACGAGAATGTTCTGGAGAGTGATTTTGAGCCTCTCTGTGATGGTACCACAAGGCGTCACTCACTAGCAGATCTCAGACTTCTGGAGGGGGTGTAGGTTTGTAATAGTGAGTGGAAGTAGGAGGGTGCTGAGCCTGTGGTAGTTCTGTATGCAAGCATCAGTGTCTTGAACTGGATGCGAGCTGCCACTGGTAGCCAGTGCAAGGAGATGAAGAGAGGTGTAACATGCGCTCTTTTGGGCTCGTTGAAGATCAGTCGTGCCGCTGCATTCTGAATCATTTGTAGAGGTTTGATTGTGTTTGATGGCAGACCAGCCAGAAGAGCATTGCAGTAGTCCAGCCTAGAAATGACAAGGGCCTGGACAAGAAGTTGTGCAGCATGCTTTGTCAGAAAGGGCCTGATCTTTCTGATGTTGTGTAGTGCAAACCTGCAGGATCGAGCAGTCTTTGCAATGTGCTCTTTGAAGGTCAGCTGGTCATCAAAGATTACACCAAGATTTCTGACCGAAGTTGATGGGGTAATCATTGATGAGCCTAACTGAATCGTGAAGTCATGCTGTAGAGTCGGAGTGGCAGGGAAGACAAGAAGCTCCGTCTTTGCCAGGTTGAGCTGTAGGTGATGTTCTTTCATCAATGCCAAGATGTCCGCCAGGCAGCCTGAGATCCGTGCAGCTACCGTTGGGTCATCTGGTTGAAAAGAGAGATAGAGCTGTGTGTCATCAGCGTAGCAGTGATAGGAGAAGCCATGTGCTGTAGTGTATGGGGAGAAGAGGAGGGGTCCAAGAACCGATCCCTGAGGAACTCCACTGACCAGTTGATGTGGTTTGGATACCTCCCCTCCCCAGGCCACCCAGAAAGATCTACCGGTGAGAAAATAATAATTTTATTATTTTGATTAATAAAATAAAAACTATAAAAATTAAAATACAAAAAATTTAATTTAAATCACCCCGCTTCTAATAAAAAAGCAGTTATTTTTATTTATTTAAAAACGGGCCAAAAGAGACCTCTGAACTAGGCTACCAGAAAAGAAAAAAAACTCAACGTTTTTGCTCAGAATTTGTTTTTAATCTCTGCATGATTTTAATCATACATGTTAAATATCAAATAGCCTACAATATAGCTCAAATAGCCTACGATATAGACCATCATGAAATGTCTACACCGGCGATAATGCCAAAAAGAAAGACAAACATCGGAAAATAGGCATATTTTATTCAAGATATTAAATGAATGAATGAATGAATGATTGAGGCATTTATTAATTACATCAACATGCATTTATCATTCTTACAATCACCGCCAGAATGTCCAACTTCACCATGATGAACTTAAAATTGGGTTCTATTATTTTTCCTCAACAGCTCTCCTCACAAAACGAAATTAATTTCAAACACAAATTTGATAAGAACAGAATGGAAATTATTAGCAACACCAACATAACAGTAAAGCTAATGTTTTCTGATAGTTTAAACACAAACTAAGAAAAAGTAAAAGTGAAACTTTAATGTGGCAATAATTAAGACCAAACTGAACGTGTTTATGGTGCATGTAGGCAATGTTGTCTCAGCCGGGGCGGGGTGTGGTGGAGGTGGGGCTTGGGTAGACAATATTATCGGATATCGCGATAATTTTTGACATATCGCCCAGCCCTACAATACATTTACAGAATGTATTAATCCTATTTTTCTTTTTTTTTTTTACATTAACAAAAACTAATAAATGCTTTAAAAATGTATTGCTCATTGTTAGTTAATTTTAGTTAATGCAATTTTTAATTAATGGGTAAATTAATTAATTAATGGGTAATTAATCCCTTTTAATTTGGGTAAAAGGGATAGTTTACCCAAAAATGAAAATTCTGTCATGAAACCCAGAAGCGTAGTAAGGACATTGGTAAAATAGTCCATGTGACATCGGTGGTTCAGCTGTAAGTTTACAAAGCTACGAGAATACTTTTTGTGCACAAAGAAAACAATAACTTATAACGAATTATTTATTCAACAATTTCAGTTGCATTGCTGTCTATGCAGGGTCAGAAAGCTCTCAGATTTTATAAAAAATATCTTAATTTGTATTCTGAAGATGAACAAAGGCTACAGGTTTGGAATGACATGGGGGTGAGTAATTAAATCAAATTCAAATTTTATTTGTCACATGCATATACATACATAGTACGACATGTAGTGAAATGTATTGTACGACTGTCCAACAAATTGTCCAACAAAATTAAGAAAAACCTCAAGTTTACAAAAATACAAATAGAAAAAGTACAGTAAACATATATACAGAAATAAACTAGCAATAAAATAAAATAACAAATAGATATGAGAATAAAAAATAGATATGAAGAATAAAAATAGAATATGATTCTATATAGATTCTATAAAAAGTAAAGTGTATGTCAGTGATAAAGTGTCCGTGTGCTGTGCAGTGCAGTAAAATGTATAAGTGAGTAAAAGGAATACTAAAGACAAAGACAAATGGTATGTAAGTCCCACTCATTTATCCTTGCGTAACCTTCTACAAATTAGTGCAGATTGTATTTGAAAATGTGCAAAGTGGAAGTGTGGGGTGATGTGATTAGAGTGGAGAGTGGTTAAGACTCCGATTGGCCTGAGGGAAGAAGCTCCTCCTCATTCTCTCTGTGTTCGTCTTCATGGAGCGGAAGCGTCTCCCTGAACGCAGCAGAGAAAAGAGTCCATTGTTGGGATGGCTGAGGTCCTTCACTATCTTCCTGGCCCTGGTCAGGCACCGCTTGCTGTAGATCTCCTGCAGGTCAGGGAGCTCGGTGTGAATGGTACGTTCCGCTGAACGCACCACCCTCTGGAGGGCTCGTCTGTCCTGCATAGTGCAGTTCCCGAACCAGGAAGTGATGCTGCCCGTCAGGACGCTCTCGATGGTGCAGGTGTAAAAAGTCTTAAGCACCCGAGAGGGAAGTCTAAAGTCCTTTAAGCGTCTCAGATGGTACAGACGCTGCCTGGCCTTCTTCACCAGGGTGCTGGTATGACAGGACCAAGTCAAGTCCTGCGTGATGTGAACACCCAGGTATCTGAAGCTGTCCACTCTCTCCACTGGAGTCCCGTTGATCGTGATCGGCTGGTATGACCGCTCCTGCTTCGTACTGAAGTCCACTATCAGCTCCTTAGTTTTGCTGATGTTCAGGTGTAGACTATTCACCTGGCACCAACTCTCCAGGTTCTTAATCTCCTGTATGTAGGCTGTCTCGTCGTTGTCTGAGATCAGGCCCAACACAACAGTGTCATCAGCAAACTTGATGATGGTGGTGGAGTTGGAAGTGGCCACACAGTCATAAGTGTACAGTGAGTACAGCAGGGGGCTCAGAACACAACCTTGAGGGGCTCCAGTACTTAGGGTGATGGAGGATGAGGTGTGTTTACCCATCCGTACGGCTTGCTGTCTGTCCTTCAGGAAGCTGGAGATCCATTGGCACAAGTATGTGCTGAGACCAAGGACCTCCAACTTGGAGGTGAGTGTGGAGGGAATTATGGTGTTAAACGCTGAACTGTAGTCCACAAACAGCATTTTTACATAATTCCCTTTTCTGCAGTCCAGGTGACTTGTTGTGGTGTGGAGGAGGTGTGAGATGGCGTCCTCCGTGGAGCGGTTATGCCTGTATGCAAACTGTAGTGGATCCAGTGTGTCTGGTAGTGATGCAATGATGAAGTCTCTGACCAGTCTCTCAAAGCACTTCATCACCACTGATGTGAGGGCTACAGGGCGATAGTCGTTTAGGCAGGTGGGCTGCGGTTTCTTGGGGACAGGAACAATGGTGGACTGCTTAAAGCATGAGGGGACTATGGACTGTTCCAGGGAGAGGTTGAAGATCTCGGTGAATACCGGTGCTAGCTGGTCAGCGCAGGCCTTCAGAACCCGACCTGTGATGCCATCTGGTCCTGCTGCCTTCCTGATGTTCACTCTCCTGAATGCCCTCCTCACGTCATGCTCCGTGATGGTGAATACGTTGTCCTCACCGGCTTCCTCAGCGTGCATGCAGTTAGCACTGCTAGCGCCGCTAGCGTGATTAGCTGCAGCCTCAAAGCGAGCATAAAAAGTGTTCAGCTCGTCAGCCAGAGAAGCGTCCGCATTCCCCGATATGGAGGGTGGTGTTTTATAGTCCGTGATGGTTCTAAGTCCCTGCCACAGGCTCCTAGAGCCGCCATGTTGGAATTGCGACTCTAGTTTCCTCCCGTAGCGCTGCTTCGCCTCCTTCACCGATCTGCGCACGCTGTAAGATGCAGCCTAATGACAGAATTAATGACAGAATTTTTATTTTTTTGTGAACTATGGCTTTGACTAATGTTAATGAGACCTTATTGTAAGTGTTACAGTACCAACATTTCTAACAGACACCACAGTGGCTGGTTGTAGTAGGTCTGCTGGATGCTGCAGATGAATTTGAATATTTAAAGGAATAGTTCACCCAAAAATAAAGATTTTGTCATCGTTTACTCGCCCTAATGTTGTTCCAAACTTGTATGAGTTTCTTTCTTCTGTTAAAAACAAAAGAAGATATTTATGCTGGTAAACAAACAGCTGGTAGCCATTGACTTCCATAGCATTTTTTCCATACTATGGAAGATAATGCCACTGGCAATTGTAGTAAAACAAAAAGAAGAAAAAAAAGGGGGGGAGGGGGGCAGGGACGTACCACCCCAGTGACAGTTTTGTACCTTTTTTTTTCTGAGAGCGTAGAGATGGTTTTGTGTATGTAGGAATGCCTGGTGCAGATTTTATCCTTCTGTTTACATGCAACTTAAACGACCAGAGAAGAGTGCAGGAGGACGTCCAGAGAGGCAGCCAGCCTGAGAGACTGTAAATAGATCTAGGGAGGGTTACATAAGGCCTCTCATGCCTGTCTGCGCTAGAAAACACTGAACGCTTAATCCCTTGAACTTGACTTCAACTGCAGTTTTGTGATTATATATGTGCACATACATATACTGGACGAATATGCACATCTGTACACACAAACAGTTCTTTCTGTCTCTGACATGTACAGTACATGGCTGTCACAAACTGACTCAAATGTTTGCGCTGTATTTCGTCTCCTCCTCGCGAGTCTAGCGATGACTCAAAGAGCGACGAGTGGAGCTGTGTTTACTGTTGCATGACCAGCTGAAGTCACTCGTTTCATTAGTGTCAGCTGCAGATGTGAAATAAATGCAAATATCAGATACACAAACAAACACAATATGTTCTGCTTTCTGATCCCTAAGCCTTTGAATTAGCAGATTGCATTTATATGTGTAACGATGCCTTAAGAAATTATATAAACTAGTTAGAATTGTTTATATATTTTAGACTTATTTCCCACTGGATTCTAAGTGTATGCTAATTCAGGCACCAAGGGATGGAAATTATCAGCTTTCTTGCATTTAGACTGTGATTGCTTGCTCTCAGTGTCAGTTAAATGCTGCTAGAGTGTTTTTTTTTTTTATTCACAAGTGATTTTCACTGTTTGAAAAAGGCCAAGACACAATTCTTTCTTTTTTTTAAATGCATGTCAGACCGTTGTTAGTAATGCTTTGATGCAGTTGATATTTCATTAATAATGTCTTTGAAACAGCAGTGTATATGGTTATATGGTTGAATGTGGTTCAACCATTCAACCATGTACAGCAGTGTATATGGTTGAATGTGGAGAAGACGAAGGAGATTGTTGTTGACTTCAGGAGAGTACACACTCAGCATGCCCCTCTGACCATCAACGGTGCGACTGTGGAGAGAGTGAGCAGCACCAAGTTCCTGGGTGTGCACATCACAGAGGACCTCTCCTGGACTAACAACACTGTAGCACTGGCCAAGAAAGCACAGCAGCGTCTCTACTTCCTCCGCAAACTCAGAAGAGCCAGAGCCCCGGCCCCCATCATGTGCACCTTCTACAGAGGCACCATCGAGAGCATCCTGACTAGCTGCATCACTGTGTGGTATGGCGCTTGCAACGCATCCTGCCGCAAGTCACTTCAACGCATAGTGAGAGCAGCTGAGAAGATCGTTGGTGTCTCTCTCCCCTCCCTCCAGGACATTTACAGCACCCGTCTCACCCGCAAAGCCCTCCGCATTGCAGGTGATCCCACCCACCCGACACACAGCTTCTTCAGTCTGCTGCCATCAGGGAGGAGACTGCGGAGTCTCCAGGTGAGGACCAGCAGACTGAAGGACAGCTTCATACATCAGGCTGTCAGGAAGCTGAACTCTCTCCCGTCCTTGCCCCCCCCTCCCCTCTTTTACCCCATGCAACACTGAACACTGATACTACGACCCCCCCCCCCCCCCCCCCCCCAGCTCCCCACATCCCCAGGACCCTTCCACCCCCCACCAACTTAAAAACTGTGTCCAGCACCTGTCACTTGTGCAGCATTGGACTGATCACTACCTCATCCAGCATTGACTGCAAACTACCTCTTCGGATAGTCTGATAAAAAGACTGTTCTCTTGTCACTTTAACAGACTGATTAGCTCTTCTTGCACTACACGTATATATGCACAGTTTTGTTTTTTATTTAACTGGTTTGCACTCTATCTATTCTGCCATGTACCTTATGCCACTTTATTTATCTCTTTTTTTATTTTTCTACAATATCCTCAGACTGATAAGATCCTCTTGCACTATATATATACACTCTATACATATACACATATATCTGCACAGTTTTGTCTTATTTAACTGGTTTGCACTCTATCTACCATGTGCCTTATGCCACTTTATCTATCTCTTTCTTTATTATTCTACAATGTCCTCATTTGTATATCTGTATAGTTGTATGTACATATGTTTAAACTGTATTTATCTGTATTTGAACGTCTACTGTCAGTGTCTTAAATGTTAACTGTATGCACCAAGGGTCTGAGAGTAACACAATTTCAATTCTCTGTATGTATGTGCCGTACATGTGGAAGAATTTACAATAAAGCAGACTTGACTAGACTTGACTTGACTTATGCAGGGATTGCAGTAATAGTTTATTCCGCTATATAAAAAAAATAGCTAGTTGCTTTTAACTTTGATGACGTTATTTATAATTGGATGTACAAGAATTTGTGTGTACACACACACACACACACACACACACACACACACACACATATTCTATTCTATTCTGTGTTTTATTTATTTATTTGTGGACTTTTCTTAAGTTGTGTTTTACCATATTTTTCCCTCGTCTTCACTTGCCATACTTAACTGTAACTCTAGGAAACAACAAAAAAACAATACATTTAACATGAAATGCATATGCTATTCTACGCTTTGTGAAGCTGCTTATGAATGTCACATGCTAACCAGCTCACACCATGCATTTTCCCTCAGGTCATTATGACAATAGCTGATTCAACTCCTCTCACACCTGCTGTTAAGCGGCTGTATGTGTTTATTTGCCTTGCAGATGGCCTCAAGCTGCATATTGCTCAGACTCTCCTAACCTTGTACCTGTTTTATTTCACGATGCTTGTCAGCATTTGTGTGTTAGCAGTAAAAGTTTGCTGTTTCTAATACAGAGCAGGTGCTCTGATGGCTATATCTAAAAGCAGGCCTTTTGTGGTGGTAATTTTTTTTCCTGAACTTCATATTTTGCAGTCCCCTCCATAAGTATTGGAACAGTAAAGACAAAATTACTCTGTTGGATGTGGAGTCAAGACATTTGCAAATATGATTAAAAGATGAATATGAGACAAATCTATAGAATGTCACATTTTATTATTAGCCGTTTCAACACACACGTTTTACCAAATAAAAAGAACAGCACTTTTAGAGTTCATCCCACTCATTGATGTGAGCATAAGTATTGGGAAAGTCGAACATAAGGCAGATATAAAAGATTAAAAGCTATTATTTAGTTGCAGATCCCTTGCACACAATCGCAGCAGTGAGTCTGTGACCCATAGACATCACCAGACTCTTGGTCTCATCCTTTGAAATACTTTCCCCAGCCTTTAATGCAGCCAATTCCAATTGTTGCTTGTTTTGGGGAGTTTCTGCCTTTACTCTCCTCTTCAGCTGGTGAAATTCATGTTCAATCAGATTTAAATCTGGAGATTGACTTGGGCAATCTAAGACTTTCCATTTCTTTGCCCTTATAAATTCCTTGACTGAACTGGCAGGGTGTTATGGGTCATTGTCCTGATGCAATATGAAGCACTTAATGCAACAGGACACAGCTGATCACTTAGAAAGACCTGTGAGGAAACTGTTCCAATACTTATGCTCACATCAGATAGGGTGATGAAACTCTAAAAGTGCTGAACTTCTTAGCTGGTAAAACATCTACAGTATGTGTTGAATCGCCCAATAATAAAATGTGACATTCTGTAGTTTTGTCTCATATTCATCTTTGTAAATGTCTTGATTCCACAGCAAACAGAGCAATTTTGTCTTTACTGTTCCAATACTTTTGGAGGGCACTGTAGATTGTAGTGCTTTGGACAAATAAGGTAGAAAATAATGTCTGAACTGCTTTTTAACAAATGGTTATTCTTGTTTTGTTTTTTTTGTTTTTGTTTTTTTTAGCAATATGCATTCAAATTAAATAGAAAGATTTAATTATTTATTTCTTTAAAAATAACAAGGTTAATTATGACAAGCATTGAACACTGCATTTTGTGGTAAAACTGAGATTATTTCTCTCCAAATTGTGAGTGTGGTTATAAGTGTCACAATTTTAAGGAATGTTGTATATATTTTTTTTTATTGGACAAAAAACAGATGGTAAGAGGGTTGCGAAGAAAATGTGGGAAACGGGTAAATAAAATTAGGCAATAATTAAAAATAATTAAATAGATTCAACAGATTTTGTCAAGATGGTGACATTGTTAGAATTTTATTGTTGAATACAGTTGAGAAAGTTAAGACGTGAAGTGAGACAGGCCACAATTAATTAATTTTGATGTGTTAAAAATAGCTGCTTTTCATACAGCTAATTTACTAAGCATGAAATAGTTAGCATCAAATAAATTTTACAACAAAAAATGCCTGTAATGCTTTAAAATAGGACACTAAAGGGCAGTCGTGGCCTAATGGATAGAGAGTTGGACTTGTAACCCGAAGGTCGTGGGTTCGAGTCTCGGGTCCGGCAGGGATTGTAGGTGGGGGAGTGAATAACCAACACACTCTCCACCTTCAATACCATGACTGAGCTGAGACCCTTGAGCAAGGCACCGAACCCCCAGCTGCTCCCCGGGCGCCGCAGCATTGGCTGCCCACTGCTCTGGGTGTATATTTACTACTGTGTGTACACTTGGATGGGATAAATACAGAGCACAAATTCCGAGTATGGGCCACACACCACTTCTCTCTAAAGTAGACTATTTATGGAAAGTGCCTGTAGTACAGTTTGAAGTTCAGTAGGTTCAACACAGACTAACTTCTCAGTTTGTATCTGTCTGTTTATCTCTTCAGCATTATTTCCTCGTTGTCTTCGGGCATGATGGACAGAAGCCTCTGGAACTGCGGACAGAGGAGGAATCAGAATGTGATGAATGGGTGGAGGCCATCCAGCAGGCCAGGTAGTGTGACTGTGTGTATTTGTTTTTTGTATCTTGCTCAGTCAAAGATAATATTTAGAAGCGCTAAAGAAGCTTTACTCTTAGGCTGAAAGAATAAAATCATCATAATACGAAAGAGACATATCAGAGCAGGTTAAGTTAAGCGCATTGTGCATTTATCCCTGTCACTGCAGAGCAGCACAGCAACAAATAAGCCGCTCTGAGGTTGATAGCACTGTTGTTCTCCTCTCCCTGGTGCTCAGACATGCAGCCTAAGATCAAACTTTGCAGTCATGTTTTATACAACTCATCTCCAGGAGACAAATCTCTAAAGAAAGCTTAAACTGCTTTATTTGTTGTATCACAGATCTGCCTTAGAGCAAGACTGAATATTAAGCTGTCATTTCAGACTGTGGAAGCCCTGTTGCCATGCACCAATCTTTTATTTTTTTTTTTTTTTTTATAAAAGATGTACCAGCCCTTTCTCACTTGGTGCCCTAGGCAAGATCACTTAAAGATAACCTTTGGCAACTTGAAAACTTTTTAGTAACTTAGTAGTTTATTATGCATGTACAAGTCTTTTTGCTGGGATTCATTTTTCCCCCTTTCTGAAATGGGTTTTAGTAAAAAAAAATTCCAAGTAGACAGTTGGACAAGTTTATTCTATTCTATTCTATTCTATTCTATTCTATTCTATTGTATTGTATTCTATTCTATTCTAACTTCCCAGCATTTCTTTTCTTTCTTTCTTTCTTTCTTTCTTAATTCTTTCTTTCTTTAAGCTTCTTACATAATATTTTCCATATTATTTGTTACATTTACATTTACATTTAGTCATTTGGCAGATGCTTTTATCCAAAGCGACTTACAATTTGGGAATACAAAAAGTGATTCATCTTGAAGAGGCAGTCAGACAGAGGAAGTGCTCGTAACACCAAGTCTCAGTCATTGTTCAAATAAGTACAAGCTAGTAAGCGGAGAGAAAGATAGAGGGAAAGAGTTTTTTTTTTTTTTTTTTTTTTTTTGAGTTTAGGATGAGGTCAAGTACTGCCGAAAGAGATGAGTTTTCAGTTGTTGCTTGAAGATTGCCAGGGATCCAGCGTTCTGGATAGGGGTGGGAAGATTATTCCACCAGCCAGGAATGGTGAACGAGAATGTTCTGGAGAGTGATTTTGAGCCTCTCTGTGATGGTACCACAAGGCGTCACTCACTAGCAGATCTCAAACTTCTGGAGTGGATGTAGGTTCGTAATAGTGAGTGGAAGTAGGAGGGTGCTGAGCCTGTGGTAGTACCAGCTGCCACTGGTAGCCAGTGCAAGGAGATGAAGAGAGGTGTAACATGCGCTCTTTTGGGCTCGTTGAAGATCAGTCGTGCCGCTGCATTCTGAATCATTTGTAGAGGTTTGCTTGTGTTTGATGGCAGACCAGCCAGAAGAGCATTGCAGTAGTCCAGCCTAGAAACGACAAGGGCCTGGACAAGAAGTTGTGCAGCATGCTTTGTCAGAAAGGGCCTGATCTTTCTGATGTTGTGTAGTGCAAACCTGCAGGATCGAGCAGTCTTTGCAATGTGCTCTTTGAAGGTCAGCTGGTCATCAAAGATTACACCAAGATTTCTGACCGAAGTTGATGGGGTAATCATTGATGAGCCTAACTGAATCGTGAAGTCATACTGTAGATTTGTTGCTGTATTTGGCAATATTGTAATAGTTAACAATAGCTTTATTTACCCGAAAATATATGTAAATACTTCTAAGACAGTGACTAGGTCTAGTGGTACAGTTTTCTTTTAGCATATATATTACATTACATTAATGAAGATGCTTTTATCTAAAGCGACCAAAAATGAGGAGCATAATAAGCAATTCAATACAGAGCCAACAAAATTCATAGTATATAATGCCAGGTTTATTAGAAAGCTACGTCAGGAAACAAGCTAGAATAGAGGTGAAATGCAGAAAAGAAAAGAAACAGGGATCCTGAGTTAAAATCAGTTTTTTTGGGGGACATGACACCATGACAATAATATTGTTTTTTTGAATATGTATCCAAACTCATGTAATTGGTTGAGCCGGGCTGATTAGGATGCTCAAGCAATGTTTTGAAAAGCCTCAGTGTTTACACTTTTTGGGCTAATGTTACGAATGGCTTATTTATAGTTGTGAAAGTATTTTGACATTGAGATAATTATACGCTTCGCTTAAACAATGAAACAAATACAGTTTTAAGTCTGAGTGGGGAAAAAAAACAAATTTATGATGTTATGACAATGGTTTGTTGTTGTTAGCAACTTACGCAAAGAGACACACACACACACATACATGCACCTAATATTCTGCAGGCACACAAACCCACA
Organism: Barbus barbus; assembly: GCF_936440315.1. NCBI lineage: Eukaryota > Metazoa > Chordata > Actinopteri > Cypriniformes > Cyprinidae > Barbus > Barbus barbus. The sequence continues at coordinate 19,753,648 of NC_136734.1, read as the reverse complement.
GTGATTTAAAGCACTCACATGCTGACACTCTAGAGATTTATACTCCTCATACAGATTTATACTCAAGCCGCAGTGTACATTTATATTGCGTCACTGGAGAGATCGGCCGAATCTAACAGATTATTGGGTTACCCATGAACAGATGTGCCTGTGAACATCTGGACAGGCCACATTGAACTTCAGTCAAACAGGCCGACATTGTTCACTTAAATGCAACTGGAAATAAATCACAGACAATACGTGAAGTCAAAGTGCACCATTTTTGTGTGTGTTACATTTTTTTAAAACATGCATATATGTTGTATTTTTAAAAACAATTTAAAAATTTTCAGTAAATTTTCATTATAAAAATGAAAAATAAATATATCTGGGAATGATAAAAGTTACAATTTAAATCCATCAGAGCAATTTCATAAACACAATTTTACTGTCTTTACTATAAGAAAGTGATGGTGAGTTCAGTAGGTTCAACACACACAGGCTATTTAAAAAAAAAAAGAAAAAAAAAACACATACATGATCAACATGATCAAGTTAAGATTTAGTAACATGTTCAGCAGTGGCTTGATAGTAGCAGTTTGCTCAACTGGGCATCTTTATTGTTGAGCCCCGCTAAATGAACCCAGGCATACATAAACGACTACATTTATATTCTGAGAACTCATTAAATTTGAGTGTAACCCTGTTGTTTTCATCTCAGCTACTCTGACATCATCATCGAGCGTGAGGTTCTTATGCAGAAGTACATCCACCTGGTGCAGATTGTGGAGACGGAGAAGGTGGCAGCCAATCAGCTCCGCACACAGCTGGAAGACCAAGACACAGAGATTGAGAGGCTTAAATCTGAGGTAACTGTATATGCTTGAGCTGTGCCATTTAATGGGCTGTTTTCCAACATGCAGTCCAATTTTATGAATCAGTGAACCACTCTAGAGCCCATTAATCTAATAACAGTGCAGGTCTCCAAAAATGTCGCCATTACTGAACGGTCTTGTGTACTAAAAGCATTTGTGACTTATCCTGATATGGAGTTCAGCCATAGGTTTGCTTTTCTCACATTGCTTTTTCCAGATTGTTGTATTTCTTTTTGTGATTAAGGTTACCGGCAACATATGCAATCCCAGTGTGCCACAGAGCATCTCTCAGGCTCTGCATCTTATCTGTTCCCTAGTTGTGTTACCAGGGAATTATCCTCCCCATTGGACCAGTCGCCATGGGGATAAGAATTATGCCCCATTATTGACATTGCAGGGTCAGTGGCATGTGAACACACGATTCAAAGTATAAATCAATGCAAAGAAACGAGAAACGTTATCTTAATTAGGCTGATTACACTTATTGCTCAGTACTCACAAAAGACGGGATATCTATCTATCTGTCTATCTATCTGTCTATCTATCTATCTATCTATCTATCTATCTATCTATCTATCTATCTATCTGTCGGTCTGTCGGTCTGTCGGTCTGTCGGTCTGTCGGTCTGTCTGTCTGTCTGTCTGTCTGTCTGTCTGTCTGTCTGTCTGTCTGTCTGTCGGTCTGTCGGTCTGTCGGTCTGTCGGTCTGTCGGTCTGTCTGTCTGTCTATCTATCTATCTATCTATCTATCTATCTATCTATCTATCTATCTATCTATCTATCTATCTATCTATGTTCTAACTACCGTTGTTATTGCATGCTGTCATTTTCCTTGCACTCTTATTTCTTTATATAAACATAGATCTGGTGTATAATATAAATTGCCATAAAAACCATTTATGCTGTATTGTCATGATTATATCATAAGTATTCTTTATGAATAAATGATGAAGCCATAAAAGCAGTGATTTGTTTTTTAAACTGAAACATCTGCATTCAAACTTGTTTTGAGTTAAAAAATATTTTATAAGGATACAATTAAAAAAGATACCAACTACTACTGGCTCACACCCTGATATTGTAGAAAACATTTGTATTGATGACATAAAGCCAAGATATTCACAAATACTGTATATTCTGTGTAAATGCTGCATTTTGGTAAGTGATTGTATTGTTTGTTTTATTAAAAGAAACTCAAATTTTTATTGTTGTGAAACTGAAGAAAAAAACAAATTTTGTATGTTATATGATGGCAGTAAAACTAGAATAAGGAAACTGAACCATTATCCACTTAAGGCAGAGTAGCGATAAAAGCCTTCAGATTATACACAAAGATTTTCTAAATTCCAAACTAACACTTAACTAATAAAGAAAACACAACAAACATGACCACTATCTATTATCTAAAGTGTACAATAGCACTTCAATAAACTAAAGTCTTGTCTTGTGCCTGCAGACCGCATATACTGGGAGATACGCTGTGGGGCATTTAGCCTATTTGCATCCAAAGTAAATGGCTGATAAAGGCTTGGTGAGAGAGCTTTTTGATGAAGGCTGTTGAATGAAGGAAGGAAATTGTCTGTGGAGAGGAAGTTAAGATGGTTATCTTATGTGCCAGCACCCACACAGGGTCTCAGTGATCCACATATATGACACACTGATTATTCATTGAGAAGGATGAGCGTTAAATACCTCAACATTATCTGATTTGTCAAATTATAACCACAGCGGCCCAATCATTTTGACAGTCACCTCCACCAATTTCCCTTCGCAAGTGTTTTCAGCATTGTAATGCTCAGTCATGTTGTGTTTTGTTCTCTCTTAAAGATTATAGCCTTGAACAAAACTAAGGAAAGAATGCGTCCCTACCATGTATACCAGGAAGAGGAGGATCCTGATATTAAAAAAATCAAAAAGGTAAAGAACTTCAGCATTACATGGCCAGAAATATGTGTACATATGTGTACCGCTGCCATATGGGTTTGTTAAACATTTAACCAGGGCCACTGGTTGAGAAGTTCATTGATCAAACTGTGACCACAAATAGTAATTCTAGACACTTTGTCTCTGTAGGTCCAGAGCTTCATGCGAGGGTGGCTGTGTAGAAGGAAATGGAAGATTATTGTGCAGGACTACATCTGTTCTCCTCATGCTGAGAGCATGAGGAAGAGGAACCAGATCGTCTTCAACATGGTGGAGGCTGAGACAGAGTATGTCCATCAGCTTTCCATCCTGGTCAACTGCTTCCTGAGGCCACTCAGAATGGCCGCCAGCTCCAAGAAACCACCCATTAGCCACGATGATGTCAGTAGCATCTTCCTTAACAGGTGTGTGAGTTTGGACTCTGCCAAAAATCAACAAAGGCTCATTGGAAAAACCAGTGACCTGTAAGAAATGTACCTCGGCCTAGATTTTTGCAAACCTCCAAAAATGTGCCTGAACATATAATTCACTGCAGAGTTCAGCTGAAATAACACTAGAGGCAGTAAAACAGCAACAACTTTATTCCTTTTCACACAAGTAATAATTACAGGGACAGATTAGCAACTAATAAAGACTTATTTTTGCATTTTCCTTTCACAATATTATATTATTACCTCAAAACAATTTTACAATAGTGCATGATTTGTGAAAACTAATATATTTTAATGATTGCATCACATAACCAGCTTCATATGTGTGGATTTTTTGACATAGTAAACCTGCTCTGTAGCTCACCTGGTACAGTACTACACAGATGATTCAGAGCCTTCATGTCCAAATCTAGTAAAATACAGCCAAGATAAAAGAACTCAGAGACTTGTAGAAGCAAGCTAATGGCATAGATGATTCAGCAAAAGCATTGTCATTTTTGCTTTTGTTAACATTTGCTTTTGTTGTTGGTTAAGTTTAGTGTTGGTGGAATGAGAGATAATCATCCTTCTTACGCTACTCCCTGGACATTTAATTTTTGAATTGCCACAATGCATAACATACAGCTAACATAATAAAACGTTCCCAGATTCACATTGATTTGTTTCAGATAAAACTCTGAAATATAAAAAAAAAAACAATGCCATTTTGCTGAAATTATGCACCAGGATTTTTTTACAATGATCCTGGGTTGTAAAAAATGTATAAAAGAGAGCCTCTGACCCAGATCAACCAGGGTCAGTGTTGACACATAATTACTGCAGTGTTGTGACAGCTTGTTTGCATGATGATTTGAACTATTTCATCCACATCCTTCTGTAACACAGACATAGGACCAGTTTTACTAACAGCTTGCACCAGCGCAAAGCGTCTTTTGGCGTTAAAAAAGTACTGTCTTTAGTAAATACTGATTTACTAAAGACGCGCAGTGACGAATAAGCAATGAAAAGGGAGTGGACAGAGTTATTTTTGCGCCTGACCTTATTGAATATGAATTTGTTGGAGTTTCCCTTTCAGATGCAAATTTTCTGACAGTATTAAAATGAATCACGCAATGAGATTTACTAATGTTTGTGATCGTCAGATTACTGGTATTTGTGCCATTATTTAACACCCCAAAAAAGCATGTCTTATACTTTTTTGCGCTTGAAAGGGCTGCAATTGTTGTTGCTATAGGAGGAGGCACCGCAGAGAACAGAAAGTGCGTGTTAGAAGGGAGAGGATTTTTTCCACACATATTAATTTATTTGGAATGCCAGAAGAACGCATTATCCAAACATATCATTTGCCATGCCAGGCCAAGCCAAAAAATATATTTTTTAATTTGCTTCAGGAAATAAAAGACGGCTTGGAACGCTCAACTAAGAGTCCCGCAATACCAAGTCTATCAAAACTTAATTTTTCTCTTCTTTTCAATGAACTGTGCCTTCTTTCTTTATTCTTTATTTGCGACTATGCCAATTGCGACTATTGCGCTGCACTTGGTATATTGCGTTGGTCGATATGTAAATGAGATGTTGCATCTGTGTTCTTTAATTTGCGTGTTGTTAGTTAATCACCACAGAAATTTCCACGTCTATCGGTGCTGTTTTGGAAATGCGCTCTCGCACTAATTTGCCTGATAAAACTGATCCTTAATGTTTTTGAAACTCAATGAATCTCAATCAAATGTGTTGATTATTTAAAACCTAAATAAAACATCCTATAAATGTTGTACTGCATTTTAAATGAACTGCAACCAAAATACAACATTGTGTTTATTGGTGAGTGATTTATTTTTATTCGCCTTTGGCACAAGGTGAGTGTTAAGCTTTGACCCTGGTGCCATGGAATAATCGGATTTATTGATATTTTAAAGGGGTCATATGACGTTGCTAAAAAGAACATTATTTTGTGTATTTGGTGTAATGCAATGTGTTTACGTGGTTCATGGTTCAAAACACACATTATTTTCCACATACTGTACATTTATTGTTGCTCCTCAGTGCCCCGCCTTTCTAAAACGCGTCGATTTTTACAAAGCTCATCATTCTGAGAAGCGAGGCGTGCTCTGATTGGCCAGCTATCCAGTACGTTGTGATTGGCCGAATACCTCAAGCGTAAGACAGAAATGTTACGCCCCTCACTGTATTGTGATGGCCTTTCCCAGCGAGACGAGACTAAAACAATAAAACCCATTACAAACAAGGCATGTGTTTCACCAGTGGGGACATAATTACTGATTATAATGACTTATACTGTCTTTTTACACGGCGTGATGCAAACATTACCATGTCTGCATTTGTGATTGGAGAAAGACAAACAACAAGCACTACTCTACACAGCTCAAAACTCGTGCTTGAATAGTCAATAGCAGAAACGTACTTACAGGCTGTGATTCAGAAGCGTCAAACTGTCCTTGCAAAGTTGGAATTGCCCCACTTTATAGAAACAGCCTTTGAGCTACTCTCCTGCCAGGTTCAGGAAATAGTCCTCCGTGAATTGTGCTACACACAGTCGTAAACATTTGGGCGGTGTTTTGAAAATCTCCCCACACCGTGACGTAGACATGTGGTGGCATGTTTGAATGAGCCATTTCATGGGGGCGTGGACAAGTCTTAACTTTTAGAAAGAATATCTCTTTGGTTTTGAGACTTTAGTCTTTGCAACTTCAGGGATCTTATCTATGCATGAACAGCTTGTAACACTCCAAAGAGAAAGGAAAACTTGAAATCGCATCATATGACCCCTTTAATAAATCCTTTAAAATATTTATTGTATTGATATATACTCTTTTTCGTCCTCAGTGAGACAATCATGTTTCTACATGAAATATTCCATCAGGGATTGAAGGCGAGGATAGCAAACTGGCCCACACTGGTTCTAGGTATGTCATGATTGTTACATTTTATCTCTCAGAAAGCTAATTACCGTACTCAGGAGCAGCTATTCAGAACACCCCATCAACAAAGACAGCACATTGCAGGGTGACACTAACATCAAGGACAAGCTGTTTCCGCTGACGCATAGCATCTCAATCAAACCCGTCAATGACGTCTGACTCTCTCCTATCTCACCGTATACAGACACATACACACACTTCTACAACAATGAGAGCCAGACAAAAACCCGCCAACATCTTAAACCCAAGATAAGCATTTTCAAGCACCGCTGTGAATAAAAGAATCTGTTTTTTTAATGACTTTGACGTTGTTTTCTCCTTTTTAGCGGATCTCTTTGATATCTTGCTGCCAATGCTGAACATCTATCAGGAGTTTGTTAGGAACCACCAGTACAGTCTTCAGGTTCTGGCCAACTGTAAGCAGAACCGGGACTTTGACAAACTCCTAAAGCTGTACGAATCAAACGCTGCGTGTGAGGGGAGGATGCTGGAAACCTTCCTCACATACCCCATGTTTCAGGTGCCACTTTTGCAATCTCATTAGTGTCATATTCAATTCCAGGCTGATCACTGAAGAGCTTGATTTGTTCAACTAATTGAACTGCCACTGGGAATTGCTGGCTTGTGTTTCTACAAATAAGACATTTGTTTTGCATAAAACATTTTAGCGAGCTCTTCACACTCACTCACAAAGAGCCTCATTTATCACTTGTAGAAGTCTGATGTATCTCAATTACTCAAACATTCAAAGTAATCTTTTATAAGTTTCCTGAACTCAAGGTCCAGACAGAATCTGTAGACCTTTTTTCTGGGGTGATTTTGTGGTCAGTAGAATTAAATTAGACAGAGAAAACTAGACACTTTGGTGAAAGCATTATCAAATTAGTCACATTTTTTGAGTACAGACATATAGAACTTGATTGATAGACAGACATTCTGTGGGTGCAGATTCTATGCAGACCTGCTGTAACTCTCACTCTGTACGCTTTCGGTCTTTACAATTTTTCTCTCTTTATGCTATTGATTGACAGATCCCTCGTTATATCATCACTCTCCATGAGCTACTGGCTCATACACCTCATGAGCATGTGGAAAGGAAAAGTCTAGAGTTTGCCAAGTCTAAACTGGAGGAACTCTCCAGGTAAGGAAACCACCCTGAGAGGAGAACTTACTAAACAGTTGCACATTGTATGTCATTGCAAAAACCTTTTCAGACTTGTATGACTTTTTATCTTTTGTGGAACACAAATGGAGATATTTTGAAGAATGTTGGTTTTGGGTTTGGGTGGGGGTATATATATATACCCCCACCCAAAATATATATATATATATATATATATATATATATATACCTTTTAAATATATATATATATTTTATGTTCCACGGAAGAAGGAAGGTCATATAGGTTTGGAACAACATTAGGGTGAGTAAATAATGAAAGAAATTTCATTTTTGGGTGACCCATCCCCTTAATACACTGAAATAGCATTGTGCCACGAGCATTAAGTAATTTTTTTCTACTTTCTATATAAATCACTAGAATCCTACTCAAAAAAGCACAGCACTATTTGAATATTCTGCTAATTCCACTGCAAAAAGCAGGTGTTAAATGGAGAATTCAACAGTAAATTAAATGAAAAGAGAACATTTTCTATTGATCCATACATCAGCCGATGACCATCAGAACTTTTGAATCATTTTATATCATACATTAAATTTAAAATTAAATTGTAGTTGATTCACATTTGAATTATTTTAGTGAATAATATGTCAAAGCAATGCAGATAGTGCTTCAGCAGATGTAGTGAACTTCCTCCTGTTTTCTGCCCTTGGCATTATGCAGTAGTTGGAAATATGTCGACTCGTCTTATACCCTGTGCTTCTTATACCCTGACATGTTCATTTACAGCTTTGCCAGAGAACCAAAGTGGCAAAAAGTAAGAAGGTGAATTTCTCACGTTTCCATTTGTGAAACAAGTGTCATGTTTGCATTGTTCCAGGGTGATGCACGATGAAGTGAGTGACACAGAAAACATCCGTAAGAACCTGGCTATTGAGCGCATGATTGTGGAGGGCTGTGACATCCTCCTTGACACCAGCCAGACGTTTGTGAGACAAGGTGAGTCGTGTTAGCACCTCAAGCTGCCACCTGCCTGACACACTGCCTTAAGCAGAACCAGCACCTGAGTGACAGCGACAGCTTCGGTTTGATCCCCTCTGGCTCTGAATTATTCATGATTTCACAATTGGACAGCATTGTCTCCAGGATTGACAGAGTGTCTGATGTTTTCAGTTGAGGTGTTTTATAATGTATTAGAATCCGGCCCTGTACTGGAGAAGCAGAAAACCAGGAATAACAAGCACTTTGGGGGTCTCTACATGCAATGTATGGAATAGGAAATGACATCAGTTCACCATGATAAAGTTCATGTTCTTTTGTAGAATGAGTGACAGGAAAAGCAATTTCTTTTGTTGTTAAAACGCGTGAGCTCCATGAGTCAGTGTGAGAGGATTTATCATTACTATTACTTATATATTGTATTCTGTCTATAGGATCCAAATTTTAAAGTAGCCTAAGTTTATTTTGATTTTATATAATGTTATATACATTTATTTAATTTAATTTAATTGAATATTTTTTATTTATTTTATTATTTATCCTGAGTCCTGTCACAATACAGGCTTTGCAAAGAGGCTGTCATTGAACAATGACAAAGTTCAAATTAAATTGTACAGATATCTTGCATCCCGTATGTGAGAAGTTTCCGTTTTCACATGCAATGTGGGTGTTTCTTACAGGCACAGCAAAAAACTGACAATTAATTTTGAAAGGTTATTTATACTACTGGTTATTTATACTGCTATACTATACATGAAGTATTATATTTTCAATGTAAGATGCTGATTTCTGAAAAAAAATTAGCAACAGAGAACATTTATTTGTCTCTGCCCACATACAGTGATACAATAAAGATCATTCATCATGCATCTATAATCGTTCATCTTGTGCATTATGCACTGCTAAAATGCTAAAATCTCCTCTGTAAAATGTTAATTTTTTTTAGCGATAATAAAACTAATTTCTTGTCAAAATAGTCTCTCCAGCTTTTTAAATGTGGAAAGATCATTTTTCTCCTCTTGAAACGTTAACCCATGAACCCTCTAAGCATAAGATGAATTTATTTAGATATGTTAAAGAAAAATTGTTAAAAAAAAATTGTGAAAAAATATATACAAAAATTGTATATGTGTATATAGTTAGAATGGTATCTTGTTTAATCAAATGTAAGAGGGTGGGGAAACTACAGTAGCAACTAAAATATATACATGAATATATGCAAAAATAAATAAAGAAAAAAAAAGAAAATTTTTTTTTTTTCAAATTATAAATTAGTAAAAAAATTCAATTATTATAAAAAGTGTGATATCAATTTAATAAACTGATTTAATAAAGTAAATAGATTTATTTTTTGTTGTAAATAGATTTTGTCCTAAATATATTACTTGTATGGAAACATGGATACATTCTTTTTGGCTCTGGTTTATAATTTCTGAATATGATTCCTTATGATTTCTCTCACTTGATTAAAAATCTCCCATGTTCCCTTTCTTCTTGTAATCTTTTGTTCAGTGGTAAAGGTGTCTTTGATCTTCATTTATCATTTGTGCTGCTGTTGCTCTGTTGTCTAATAGTTTTACATTCTCTCTCTCGTTTCTGATGTCTTTCTCTCAGGCTCTTTGATCCAGTTGCCCTCAGTGGAGAGAGGGAAGCTCAGTAAGGTGCGTCTAGGCTCTCTCTCACTCAAAAAGGAAGGGGAGAGACAGTGCTTTCTCTTCACCAAGCACTTCCTTATCTGCACACGCAGCTCAGGAGGCAAACTTCACCTGCTAAAAGTATGTGACACACATGCACTCAGAGTACTGAAACTGAAAATTTACTGCACACTATCACTATACACTTACTAAAAAAAAGTCTTCAGGGCAGCTAGGGCATAGTGATTATAAAGCAAACCCCTGATGATCAATGACATTAGAAACCGTGCGGCAAGTATTTGATAATTGTAATAATGTCAAAAGGTTAATCATGTGAGATTTGAGCTTCCCCTGTTCATTTTCTTCTGTCCCTACAGCCCTTGGCCGTATTTTGTGTATTACTCCTCTCACACTTTGTAGAAGCATTTTTTAAATGCAAAGTTGGCTACACCAAACATCAAAAAATGTTTAAAAAAACTTTTGCATAGTGTGCTTGCTCTTTGTCCTCTCACACTTTGTGACATGCTATTGTACTATTTTAATTGACTGGGTCAATGCTCAGGCACAATTTCTGGAGCTGAATTTCCTTGTCAGCTTAGGTATAACTAAGAGGGTTTAAAAAAAATATCTTGATACAGTTTATTTAGTTTGTGTACTAACAGTCTAGCAGTGTAAATGCATAAATCACAGGAGAATTCTGATGCTATATATATATATATATATATATATATATATATATATATATATATATATATATATATATATATATATATATATATATATATATATATATATATACAGTATATATATATTACATTATATATATATTACATTATATCAATTAAATTTTAAAATAGTTTGTTTTCATCTTGTTAATTTTATAGCTAAATACAGTTTATAAATTATTCTATGTATTATTCAATTAAATTATATTTTCATGCTTCAATAATAATCTTGATGAATATAAAGCCAATTACCTGTCCGCGTACAGGACTCTGCTTTATATGCATCACAATAATATAGTTGTACAATATTTTTTGTTAATATTGAATTAATTTGCAACATAAAACAATTTGCTATTTTGTAGTACAAAATATTTACTAATTTGTTTGATGCATTAAATAATCCCAAGTTATTTTCTTGGTTTCATTTTCTCAAAAACACTTTGTTTTTGTTATACAACTAAATAATGACCAGTTATTTAATTATTTGGTGATTGCCACAGCAAAAGGAGATTTATAAGAAAGCACTACAAAGGCTTTTGTAATACACCTTTGAAATGTCTTTGTACATGAGATCCATCACAAAGCCATTATTCTAACAAACCATCAATATCAGGAAATTCTCCCTTTGTGATTAACCTCTCAACCTAATTGTTTGACTCTGGCAGCAAGGTGGTGTGCTGTCCCTGATTGAGTGCACTCTCATCGAGGAGCCTGACGCTAACGACGAAGACGGTGAGCCTGTTTCTTTGACGCACATTTTCAAACACATCAGCACAAATGAGTGGAGACATGCATCATTAGCTATAAATTGGCCATTATTCATATACTGCAGGTTAATTAACTATTATAGACAGGTTAGAAAAGAGTCCAAACTGTCTGCTGTTTAAATGTCAAATGGACAGAGATGATAATTGTCATGGATTGATTATCCATTTGAGGGTATAGAAAGAAGCCCAAGGGCTAATTCAAAACTGCATCACAACGACCCTCTCGTGATCCCTGAATATGGTCCCTAAGAGCTTATTTAATAAACATCACCACCATTATTGTGTTACTAAGAAGAGATCCCTTCAGTTTAATTAGTTTTTATTGCCATTGTTTTCCTGAGTGGTCCCTCGGGACTGGTAAATTAGGATTTTCAAGCATGATCCATGATTAATTGTAACCATCTGTTTTTAGCTAAGAATTCAGGGCAAGTGTTTGGTCACCTGGACTTTAAGATTGTGGTAGAGCCCTCAGATGCTCCTGCCTTCACTGTGGTGCTACTGGCACCATCCCGTCAGGAGAAAGCGGCCTGGACCAGCGACATCAGCCAGGTGAGAGAGAAGCCACATGTAACCAACAGCTCCTCCTCTGCGGTTACAGTCAACTGCTCATGGGTATTATATCATTTACACTTCCATTCAAAAGTTTGGGGTTGGCAAGCTTTTTAAAGGGTTAGTTCACCCAAAAATTCTGTCATTAATTACTCACCCTCATGTCGTTCCAAACCTGTAAAACCTTTGTTCATATTCAGAACAAAAATTAAGATATTTTTGAGGACATCTGAGAGCTCTCTGACCTTCCATAGACAGCAATGCAACTACCACATTCAAGACCCAAAAAGGTAGTAAGGAAATCATTAAAATAGCCCATGTGACATCTGTGGTTCAACCGTAATTTTATAAAGCAATGAGAATGCTTTGTACGCAAAGAAGACAAAAATAACTTTATTCAACAATTTCTTCTCTTCTGTGTCAGTATTTGATGTGCATTCACGACAGTATCACGACACATGCGTGTGTTGCTGCTGACGCAGGAGACGGCGTTATGACGTAGAACCTGGATGCACTGCGCCTTGTTTAAAGCAGAGGAAGACGCACGCTGTACATAAAACAGTCATCATGAACATGTCTGAAGATTTGGACAGAGAAGATGACTTGCAATTTTTTGCCCGGCCTTACTTATTGAAACAAGAATATACAGACAGTGAACTAAGAACACTGGCATGGAAGAGAAGAAATTGTTGAATAAAGTCATTATTTTTGTTTTCTTTGCACACAAAAAGTATTCTCGTAGCTTCATAACATTATGGTTGAACCAGTGATGTCACATGGACTATTTTAATGATGTCCTTATTACCTTTCTGGGCCTTGAACATATCAGTTGCTTTGCTATCTATGATCAGGTAGCTCTCTGATTTCATCAAAAATATCTTAATTTATGTTCCAAAGATGAACGAAGGTCTTAAGGGTTCGACAACATGAGGGTGAGTAATTAATGACAAAATTGTCATTTTTAATGTTTGTGAAAAGTCTTTTACACTCATATTTTAAATTGTAAATTAAATGATACATTTCAGTAGCCATTCATGAAAACATTTGTGTAACTTATTATTGTGGAAACCATGATTATTTTCACACAAAAAAAAATATATATATTTTGATTTGTAGTGTATGTATTATTATTCTGTAAATGCTCACTGATAAACTTGGTCAGAGTTGTGGCATGGTTGTTAATACACATACTGAAGATGAAGTTTTAGTATCTAGCTTGCTTCATTTTTCATATTCAACAATATACGACCCTGTCTCTCTCTAGTTTCCTGTTGATTATAGGCATACACAGTAATAAACAAATATAAAGATAACGGTGCCTGACACCTCATCTATAGTGTGTGCAATTACTTAACCATAAAAATTCCCTGTAGCCTTTAAAAGGAAAATGGCTCTACAGAAGAACTGAAACATAATAACTAACACCCACCTCACTGAAACTTCACACCAAAAGCTATGAGGTTAAGATTTGTTCCTGAAGGGGATCACTTTGCACTAGTGGACTGAACCTGGCTTACTGATGAACCCACGAGAGACATCTCTCTGTCCTTGAATCCCCCTATCTCAAAGAAAGAAATGACAGTATGTCTAGTGTTTAGTGACTGGATGAATCATGTTTTTCTCTGTTCTTTGCTCCTTGGTTTGATCCCTCTGTTCATTTGAATTTCTGCTCTATATAGTGCATCGATAACATCCGCTGTAATGGCCTGATGACCAGCGTGTTTGAGGAGAACTCAAAAGTCACAGTGCCACACATGATCAAGTAAGTCAGGCCTTTGTTTATTGTGAAATAATGTTTGTCTTAATTGTTATGGGTCAGTGTTTTTGCAATAATAGAAGGATTTTGTAAAAGACTGAATGGCTAAAAATAATATTTCAACTAGCCAAAAATCCTTAAACTAATCCTTCAAAATTTGAAGTGCCCAAAAATGCATCAGCTGGCCCAGTGAACATGCACTGAAGCCCCGAGTGCTGGCTCCTTGCACATGTGCAAACGCATACGTCCAAGCTAAACACTGCAGTGACAGTGAGCACACTACAATAAGGGCAACCAACCGGGACTAATTTCTCTCCCTGCTGGAAAATATGTTGGCAATACCAGTCCAGAAAGCATTACAGTATTTCAGTGCAGCTGTCCATGTGATTGACTACCATTGGCAAAAAAGGGCCATAAGCAAAGCATAATGATTATGTATGTATGTATGTATGTATTTATTTATTTAAAAAAATTGATTTTATGATGTAAGTGAGAATGTACAGTCAGCCCAGCTGGATGAATTAGAGTTTATTTTGGTATAATGACCAACTGGCTGTTTCTTGTTTATTGCATTTGCACTTTTGAAATAATTTGAAATAAATATAGATATGAAATATTGATTTGAGTTTAAATAGTTTTAATATTCCACTTGTAGATTAGCATAAAGCTTCTAATCAAAATTAACCACAATTTTCAAGTATATGTTACTATTATTACTCTGCAATCTAAGTTACATTTGTTATGAGCAATTTAACATTTAGCTACAATTACCATCAACTGTGGAAAAATGATTTCAGTACATCTCCACTAATGCTTTATAATATCATCATAAATGTACAGCATACAGACAGTAAAGATGCTTTGGTTGTGCTCCTCATTAGATCCGATGCGCGTCTTCATAAAGATGATGTTGACATTTGCTTCAGTAAGACGCTCAACTCCTGCAAGGTTCCTCAGATCCGCTACGCCAGCGTGGAGAGACTGCTGGAGAGGCTGACCGACCTGCGCTTCCTCTCCATAGACTTCCTCAACACGTTCCTGCACACCTACCGGATCTTCACCACCGCCACCGTGGTCATGGAGAAACTGGCTGACATCTACAAGAAGCCTTTTACATCCATACCAGTCAGGTAATAGAGCTCTTAAAGGGGTTAAAAGTCACTGCTAGAGCTGGGTAATGCAAATTTAAAAAAATGTATATCTACTGTATATTTTACAGCCTTTTTTCTTTCAATGTCCAAAATATATACTGTATATCGAGGGGTGAGAACCAGAAAGGCGTAAGTGACATTTCACCAACTTTACAGGAGAGCCAAAATTTTACCATAGTTTGATCTGACTTTGTGTACTGATTTCAATTGTTTATAAAAAAAAATTGTACACTCATGGATGACAGTACTTTTGCCAGTAGAAAGAGCTCATTTAGAGCTTTCATTTGATGTATATATATCCATTTCACCAAAAATGTCACTTACGCCCTTCTGGTTCTCACCCCTCGATATCTCTTTTCTCTGAATTAACTTAAATGTGACAAAACCAGTCATAAGGGTCAATTTCTGAAATTGAGATTTATACATCATATGAAAGCCGAATAAATAAGCTTCCCATTAATGTATGGTTTGTTAGAATGTAACAATATTTGGCAGAGATACAACTATTTGAATATCTGGAATCTGAGGGTGCAAAAGAAATAAAAATATTGAGAAAATCGCCGTTAAAGGGATAGTTCACCCAAAAATTTAAATTCTGTCATTATTTACTCATCCTCATGTCATTCTAAACTTGTAAGACCTCCGTTCATCTTTGGAACACAAATTAAGATATTTTTTATGCATTCTGAGAGCTCTCTGACTAGGGTGGCCATATGTGCCATTCATATGGGACACGTCCTGGCCAGGATTTTAATATTGCCTAAATCATCCAAAGTAGTTTGACCAATAACATGCAGGTATTGTACATAATTGACCAATCGTGGCGCTGCGCGTGAGAAGGTGAGATCTATAGAGAACGATCAAAGGGATGTAAATATGCGCACATGTTTGTTCGTTCGTTTGACTTGAAGCGTTGCTGCGCACCGATCAAAAAAGACCGGTCTGCTCTGCTCTCTATAGCTCTCAAGAATATCACACAATAATCTACCTGCACAGTGCAAACAGCCAAAACCTGGATATTTTAGGCAATATAGAAATCCTGGCAAGGACACATCCCATAAAAATGGCCCGTATGGCCTCAGAATGCATCAAAAATATCTTAATTTGTGTTCCGAAGATTAACGGAGGTCGTACGGATTTAGAACGACATGAGGGTGAGTAATTAATAACAGAATTTTTATTTTGTGTGAACTATCTGTTTAAATGAATCAAATGTATAAAAAATTTTGTTTTGATATATTTACGGTTGGAAATTTGCAAAATATCTTCATGGAGCATGATCTTCACTTAATAACCTATTGATTTTTGGCATAAAAGAAAAATCAATAATTTTGACCCATACAATGTATTTTTAGCTACATTAAGCTAAACTTACTTCTGAAGTTTTAATCAGAGACACTCTTTAATAATAACTTTAATAAAAAAATTGCAGTTGTATATATTCAATATACTTTAGCCAGTAGATTACAGCCAATTCTATAGTCAAAGAAATCAGAAATTATATTTAAAGTACCCTGAGAAGAAATCACATTTAAAGTGCCCATAGAGAGATCTCACTGGTCCTGCTCCACATAAATATCTTCTGAATGGCTATAACTGTCTTACGTCACACAGCAGTTTTATATTTTGTGTAGACAGGCAAATAGCTTGTCTCTGGAAACTTGTTGGATCATAGTCAGTTTTCTACATTGTGGCCTGTCAAATCCTTTTGAAATAATACCATATATTCACACTCAAATGCTCTGTGTGATAGAAATATGTGTAAGAAACCACTAGGTGTATGTGTCTAAAGCACTGCTGTGAGCGAGAGTGAGTAGGACATTTATCTCTGCATACAAGAATATGTTTTGTTCCAAAAGCAGGTGTTCTGCCAAGTTAAATTGGTGCACTTTTGGTAACCTTTACCTAAAAAGTAGTTCAGAAAGCCTTAAAGTGCTCAACTTTTCCTCCTCCATTTTCCTTGAATGTTCAGTATGCTTGTGCAGAAGCCTGTGTACCTCATGTGCAGATGTTTGTGGTCATTGTGAGTGATGTGACGTTTAATGTGTTGTCTCTGATGTTCCTCATCCCCACACCTACTTTGCTGTCACACAGGGTCCAGTATCACTCATTTGACCGCTTGTCCATTACATCCATCTGCCCAGACTACAGCCTGAAGATCAAGAAGATAGCACTGGATCAGTCAAAGTAACAAACCCATCTCTCTGTTACCCATTCACTTTTATCTCTGTCCATTTTCTTCTAGTGTGTATCCTCACATTTTCCACTCTGCTTGTCTTTATTTTTGGGAATCTTTATCCTCTTTTTTGGAAGTTACAAATATTTGATTTTATTAAAGGGGTCATGAACTGCCTCTGTTTTTTATTTTGCACTGTTCTCTGAGGTCCACTTATAATGTTATCAAGATTTTTACATAAAAAAAACATAATTTAGAAGTAATAGGCCATTTTCTTTCCTGTTTTTGAGCCCCTTCATCTGAACGGTCTGTTTGAATAGGCATGGTGGATTGTAGACTTGTAAGTAAACGTCCACTGCTATGATTGGCTAACAGTTGTGTATGTTTGACAGTCTACGTCCTTCACAGATGGATGCTGCTGTGATTTAGGTTAAAACACATAAATACTCATATCAAACGATCAGACAAAGCAATAGTGACCACGTCATAAAAACAGTTACTCACACTTGTGTGTTGCGACATTAAAGTCAGATCCACTATAGCTGACACAACATCATCTTTTAGTTTCAATCTTTCTGAAAATCCCACGTCGAATTGCGCCTTGTTTGTAAACGAATCTGTGGTAAAATGAAGTAAACAAAAAAAAAACGAATTCTTACTGATGTGGTCTGGAACTTCATTAAAAATAAAGTTCATTCACTCTTTCCTAACGTTGGGATCAGAAGGAAGGCAATGCAAAGACTGTTTTTCCACAACTTGGCAATGAACAGCGACTTGTTGTCTTCGGAGCCATCTTTATCGTTTGGTTTCTGCGTATACCTGCGTTATTTACACTACGTGCTTGAATCGGTGGGCGGGGCTAAACAGGCAGCGATGTAGAAGCAGATGTTGATCTTCTGAGGAGGCAACACTATTACATCATACTTTCCACAACAGATTGGCGTCAATATAAGCTGTTTTTAGACTAATGAGAAAGTTTTGAGTTTTGAAACTTACAGGATGTTTTTATAGTACAGTGACCTCTTATATGTCAAAAGATCAAGGGAATTTTGGTTTTCTCAGTTCATGACCCCTTTAAATCCTGGATTCTCAAAACTTCTGCACTTGCACAAATGCTATCATCCATTGCAGATTTTACATCTTGCAATGTTTTCCTGCTTTGTTACTGCTGTTTTCTCAATTTCTGAAAGCTGCTATCAATATTCCTTATTTCCAGAATGCATCCCAGAAACTATTTGACAAGTGTGTTTAGTGGGGCATGCAAGTACGGTGAACAGAACATGAGAGATGTGCCAGTGTTGCTCTGCCATTTATGCCCTATCTTTCAATGTTCTCAGATCCCTGGAGCTTTTCTTTGCCACCAACCAGAACAACCGCAGCGGGGACCATGTAAATGACAAATCCCCCAGACTGTGTCGCAAGTTCTCATCTCCTCCACCTCTCTCCATCCCCTCCCGTACTTCCTCTCCGGTTCGCACCAGGAAACTTTCTCTTAATTCCCCTATTGGCTCAAAAGTAGGCATCCTGGATCTGTCCACGACCTCGTCCTCTGCAGCCAGTAGTCCAACCTCTGCCAACCCCACCATCTCACCGCCACCGTCCAACAACAACAACAACAAGCCCCCTTTGGATCTCGGCCGTGGACAAAGTCCATCCTCCCCCGAACAGAGCCCTGGAGCTCTGGATGAGAATGCAGAGGTGCCGCGAATCGATGCCCTCTGCGGTAAACTGCGTCGCAGCATCAGGAGAGGTGAGCAGAAAATACTTTTTCTCTTTCTATTTTAAAACCTATAGAGTTCCCCTGTCCTTCAGTAGGGGCCTTCCATGGTGTCCACTGAAATGGAACCTCATAATTTGGAAGCATACACATGACTGAAGTCAAAATCTAACAGTTGGCTTCCGGAAGTAAACATCCCTTTCATTTTCTCTATAGGGATTTTTAAATTATAAACCAGGGATGCCCAATCCTGTTCGTGGAGATCTACCTACAGAGTTCAGATCCAACCCTAATCCAACACACTTGTCTGTAATGATCAAATGCTCCTGAAGATCTTAATTATCTGATTCTGTTGTGTTTGATTAGGGTTGGAGCTGAACTTTGCAGGACAGTAGATATGCAGGAATAGAACTGGGCACCCCTGTTATAAACCATTAAAGGCAAACCTATTGTTAGCTACAAGCTAAGGTTGTTAATTAATGGTACTTACTTTTGTTTAGGTCATCAGTCCACATTTTTTCCAACTTATTTTTTTTAAATAATCGTGTTCAACAACAGAAGTTTAGGTGAAAAACTGTAACCTATGATTCTACAAAAAACCTCCACAATTCAGAGAATCTAAACAAGCAAATTGTGTCAAAAGAACACTCCCATGAAGCATCACATGAAGATCAACATCTTTAAATCAGTTGTCTCTAGGGATAAAAATGTTTTTAGTTTGATTATGCCATTTGCAGTGCTTCATTGTATTGTAGCTCTTTCCCCCATTAAAGCCATTGAGTCTTTTTGTCCGATTTTCAAAAACGTTTCAAAGTTTGTCATTTTGTAATTCACCTCTTCACTGGTTGGTTTGGTTCATGGCTATAAGGCAAGGTAATAAGGTTTATCAAAGCCTCTTTTAAAAAAAAATCCCAACGGGAAAAATACTTTTGGGACAAAAGCAGGTAAAAAAAAAAAGCATGGGCACTGTTGCACACCAGTTTGGTGTTGGCATATTGCTAAGCTAACATTGCAACACATAAAAATAATAAAAATATATAGTGCAGACTAGGGCTACCAGAAGAGACTTTGTCGACCAAAATTGTATTAGTCGCTTAGTCGCAGAAAAAAAAAATCCACAGGCGAAGTCACGCAGTCTGTGACTAACAGATCGTTAACGGTTAGTCTATGATAATACAGTACATCAGGCAGGACATCCAAACGCTCCACTATCATTCATCTACCTCAAATATGGCTTATCATCTGAAATATGTAAGTATTAGCAACTTTACATGGCTGCTCAATCTAATGTTAACCTAGAGAAATGTGCGCTCTTGTGTCTGTGCCGAGTGTGTCTGAAGAATAGCGCTCACTGCAGGACAGATGGATCCTAAAATACTGGGCCCGTATTCATGAAGAATTTTAATGCAAAAAGTAGCTCCTAGTGACAAAATTCTAAGAAAATTCTTAGAAATGTGGGCGTTTACTCTTAAAATTAAAGAAAAAAATCATAGTAAAGAAAAAATTAATTCAGAAAGCATCTTAACCCTTATAAGAGGTCTTAAGGTCAAACTTGTTAGGAGTATGGACGAGGACTTTTAAGGGGCTTAAGAGTTTCTTTAGCAGTGGAGAAAATGGACGAAAATGAAGAGGGAGAAGAAATGTGTTGCACACAATGCATGACAGTGAGTTAATAAGACCACTACACATTAGTTCGTGCAGGGATCATGTTTGTGACTGATCTTATTAAAGACATGCTAACATCTCAGACACTGCGCAGAATTGCCATAGCGCCAGAAATCACTACATTAAAATATTTGGCAACTGGAAAAATGCAACTATGCAGCAGTGATGATTTGGGTCTGTTACAGCACTTATTAGGCTTATATGTCTCTGTTCATTTCCTATAAAACACAGTAAATATGCAGGGCCGGTGCCAAGGCGCCCAAACGAGTTACTGTGCCCCCCACTTTCCATCCTCTCCTCTCCTTGCTGAACGCGATCGATTTTGAAAGCGAAAGTACCGATAAAACAGCGCACATAATGCGATTGCACGCTTTAGCGAGCATCAGCAACTGCACGAGATCACAGATTGCAGCCCCCCCAGCCCCCCGACACACACACACAATGTGATTTGTGCCCCCCCCTAGAAATTTAAATGCCCCCCGATGGAGGTGCGCCACCGGCTCTAAGTATGACAGCATGCTAAATAAAAAATAAAGAATATATATACATATATAATGTGTGTGTGTGTGTGTGTGTGTGAGAAAGAGCGAGAGGAAAAATTCCGCCTGTAATTTCAAAGTGAAGGCTTATAATATACCATACTCTTAAAAGCACTCTTTTATTTCCTTCTTGACAACCAACCAATCACAGTCTTCAAAAGATTGTGTCATACATAGCAACGGGGTCAACCCCGCCTCCTCTCTAAGATGACAGTTTTTGTCTTTTCCTTACTCAGAGTTGCTCTCAGATCGGACCTGAATCGCTCTTAAGCTAAGACTCCTACGTAAGTTTTTAAGCTAAATTAAGAGTTTTCTGAGAGGATTCTTAGAATCTTTATGAATACGGGCCCTGGTCTTTTTTGGTCATACAGATAAGAATAATACATCTTTCAAATCTGTAAAGACTCTACGTTTATTTGTTTGCACTCACAATAAAAACAAATCGTGCTTTTGTAAAATAATGAAAGCGTACATGATGCGCTTTTTGCCGTCTCGGTCTGTGAACTTGAGTGCGAAACTCTGTGTATATCTTTACCTTACAGACATAAAAAATATTTTTTTTCAACTAGTCGACCAGAAAAATCCTTAGTCGAGGACAGCCCTACTGCACACAAATGTTTGGTCATTTATAAGTACACTAAAGTCATATACTTTTTATACTTGATTATACTGTTCAGCACTGAGTGAATTCTTTATCATTTCAAATGAAAATTTATCTTGCTTCATCCTTGGACTTTTTCACTGAGCTTATCACAATGCATTTTGGCACTGCCTTTTCAAGGAAGGTTACATGAGAGGATTATAATATGGCTAAAACAAGGTATCTAATTAAGTATAATTAAGATTTTTTATTTTAAAAGTTTTCGCATTGGGTGCATGCCTATGATGCTTTTGTTGGCAGCGTACTAGGTTTTGGAATAGAGCAGTGGTGGGATGTTGGAAATAGGTCAACACACTGGCTGGATGGTAATACGGATGTTCATATATATGAACTTCATTAGCTGGCTTTTGCTTTTTTAAAAGCATAATTTCATCTACTCCCAGAAGTTGCTGGCATAGTGAATATTGTGGGAAAGATATCTGTAGCTGCTCCAAATAACATTGAAAACTACTTCATTATGATAACTTGACGGCCAAACAAATGTGTTATTTTCTTTTATAGGCTATTAGTCTCACCAACATTCTCCTGTCTCCACATAAAATCCACGCGCAAATAAAGTGCAAACATTCTTGCATTGTGTGCCTCCTTAATGCAAAACAGAAGACTTGAGATATTTGGCGAAACACCCATAATTTTGTGGTTATACTGGCAGAAGCAGGCATGTTTGAAACTCAACCAAATGATAAAGCGCTTGCTTTATTCAGAAACATTCAAAGGATCAATTTTTTTATTGGAAATGGACATCTTTGAGTGACTTTGGTTAGGATGTGTGGTGTGTGAACTACTAGTTTGCTTCTTGCTTGTTTAAAGAGATGTGCTTGTATTGTTATCCCCTCTTTCTTCTAAAAATCCACCACATTCTGAGTTCTTATTGTGAACCATTAGCACTAATAGTAAGCTTTAACACTGCATCAGATGAGCCACACTAAACCTGCTATGAGGATCTCTTCTGGTTTGTTTTTGTATCACAGTCCAATCAATGTCTCACTTGAAGAAAAAAAATAATAATTATACGATTATTTTATTGTTTTCGATTTTACTGTCATTTTGAGTTTTTCTGCGTTTATAGAAGTCAAATGTTTTGAGAGAGCCTACATAGAGGATTTATTGTCGATTAATATTTTTCTGTCACAGATGTACCTTGTTACAAACTGCTAGCCCAAAGTATTATATCAATGTCTGTCATAAACCAGGCAAAACATAATTTGCTTACATACAGTATGTTTCCAATTGTATTTCTGGACCAGAATATCGTATATGCATAGGGGTAGTGTTATTTTAGCAGATTGAGGTATTATTTTAGTTTTTATTAATAGTTTGAATTACTTTTTATTTTTATATTTTCCATTTTAATTTTAATGTTAGTCACAATGAATTTATTTTATTTGTTATTTTTAGTTTATTAGCTTTAAATATGTCTATATAGTCTATAGCTTGGTTATAAAACTTAATTTAAGTAATAGTTATTTTAGTACATCAAGTTAAATTAAATGAAAACGAGAACTGTTTTTATTTTATTTCATTTAAGTTAACGTTTATTTAATTTCAAGTAACATTTTTCTATGGTTTTAGTTTTGGTTAACTATAACAGCGCCCTGCATCATACTGAATGAAATCCAACATTTTATTTATTTATTATTTTAATTAATTTTGGGATGATGATTCCAAAAAAATTGTGCCTGTTTTGCTGTAGTGCATCACAGTTTCTAACAGTTTTTTGTAGCATTTTCCCTTTCAGCCTTTTCATAAGGCGATGAAGTCTAGTATCATCCATTAATCACCAAAAAAATGACACAAAGGCATGGTTCCTATCTTCCTCTGAGCCAGGGTACAGCTGTTTGGTCAATTCTCTGACAGTTTTTACATGTATGAACGATTCCCATTTGTGCCTATTATGCCTGTTTATTATGCCTACTCCAATTTTAAAGTTAGAAATAGTGACGGAAGAAAAAGCAAACATGTCCCAGATGTTTTCTGCTGCATCAGTGGGTTTTTTACGGCATCCAAACACTGATAAGCATGGAAATTAGGCAAAATTTGGCAGAATTCTTTTAAAAGAATGCAAGGCCGTGTAATAACCCTGCTTAGAGTTTACTTTTTTTTTTTTACTTGTGCCAGTATGTAACCATCATGCATCTCATATCACTGTATCAACGACCTAAGCCACCTATAGCCACTCCCTGGCAATAGTTATTTGCTGTTCCCTGCTCCCTGCTCTTTTTCTTGTAGAGTTGTTGCCCTAAAACCATTCATTTTTCAAGGAGGGGTTCTATCCATTTTAATAAAGGGTCTGACTTTCCCCTCAGCTGTGCTGGAGTCAGTATCTTTGGACAAATTTATTCCAGAGTCGCCACAAGGCAGTGAACCAGGAGAAATCTCTCCCTGCCGCTCACCCTCCACTCCACGCCACCTCCGCTACAGACAGTCAGGAGGTAAGCGTGCACATGTCTGTTTGTATTCGGCTCCCTTGGCAGTGCAGGCCTCTTACGGGAACAACTATAGAGTCAAACACAGTGGCAAGTTATGACTTTCCGAGAGAAATATAGATACTTCTGTGAATGAAACACTTTCATTCCAATATTGTTGATTTTTCCGTACAATGAGGCAGTGTAAATGAAGATTTGACTATAATTTAATAAAATAAAGCTCGACTGTAGATAACTTTGTGAAGTCCTATTGCATGTATTAAATAGCCAATGGAACACAAAGTTGCTTTTATACTAGTCTTAGATCAGTTTTATGTGTCTAATATTTTCAATTTGCATTTTAGAGTAGAAAGCATGTGACATTCCTGATGGTTCCTCTATCAAATGATACTCAGTGCATTCCTCCATAAATTCCAGTTCTGTAACTAAATGGCCACAGTCACAGACAGTCAAATATTGTGCTTGGATGACATTAAATTAAGCCATAAATGGGGAGATTTGGGACAGGAGTAAATTATATGGGACTTCCACCAGCACATAATTGGCTCTGATTGGTGCAGCTGTTGTTCCATCCAGACTGTTTGCATTGGGTATCATTAGCATCTTCATTTTGTTCAACATAAGCAATTAGCTGTAGATATATACAGTATATGGTTTATAACTGCGTCTGCTCTCTCAGCTTCCATGAAAAGCTCTTTCCATATGTTCACTCAGTTACTGGCTGAATAAAGGGGGAATTTTTGCAAAAATGTCTGTCATTTTGAAGTATGACCAGATTGTCAAAAGGACTGGTTATGACATAACTATGGCGTTGCTACACGTACAGTACATACTGTACTACACGTCCACTGAGGAAGTCAAGGGTAAATTCTGTCATTATTTACTTACCATAATGTAATTCTAAACCTGTATGCTGTTTTTTTCCAGTGGAACACACGCTAAAAATTAATTTTGAAATGGTATTAACATTAGTATTTTCTATACAATAAGTCCATGGAGATCAAGAGCTAGCAAGCTACAATGGATAAAAATACTTTAAAAGTAGTTCAATAAAGTTGTTCATCCTATAATTTTGTGTGATGAAGAGACTGAAAATTAAGCCATTATTCAGCAAATTGATTCACCAAATATGATGGATATGGTGCAGGTTTGACATCATGCCGTGTGGTTATGAGACACTTGGGATTCAATGACATTTGATGTTATTGAGGTCCAACCTAAAAACCAATAAATAAATAAACTATTGGATTCTCTGTGTTCCATGGATAAAATGACTCAAGAGTGAGTAAATAATGAGAGAATTTTTGAGCGACTTGATTCTTTGTAGGCGCCATCACCCTTTTTGGCCGATTCAGTTTTTTTTTTAAATGGTCATTGTTAAATCTGTTCTCCGTATTATTTTTTCTAGTCCAGTCAGCTGAGAACTCGCGCTGCTCTGTTTCTCCAGCCTCTGCGTTTGCTATCGCCACAGCAGCAGCTGGACACAGCAGCCCTCCAGGTACACTGCACCACTGACACAACCCAAGAGAAGCGCACAGATTCATATGCTTTGCCCTTTGCCTCAGAATGCTGTAGACCCTCTACTACTGTGTTCACAAATTCACTTAAAATTGAAATTCACTTTACACATAAAGCTGTTGCAGTTTCTGCAGCTCTGTTAGCTTTTTCAGCATCAGCAGAGTATTTCAAATCATAACAGGAATAGCAGGCTCAAGATTTACATGTTGAATTAAGGAATAATTTGCTTAGATTAAATTGTCAAAAAACTAATCCTCTTACCTGCATAACATTCTCTCATCCTACTAAATACCATCAGAATTGCATTAGTACTTTTATGGTATCAGAATAACAAATTGTGAAAATATTAAAGGGTTTGCTCTGAATGTGTCTAAAATGTGAAAAAAAAATGGATACTTTATTATAGGCTATATACAGTGGGTATGGAAAGTATTCAGACCCCCTTAAATTTTCACTCTTTGTTATATTGCAGCCATTTGCTAAAATCATTTAAGTTCATTTTTTTCCTCATTAATGTACACACAGCACCCCATATTGACAGAAAAACACAGAATTGTTGACATTTTTGCAGATTTATTAAAAAAGAAAAACTGAAATATCACATGGTCATAAGTATTCAGACCCTTTGCTGTGACACTCATATATTTAACTCAGATGCTGTCCATTTCTTCTGATCATCCTTGAGAGGGTTCTACACCTTCATTTGAGTCCAGCTGTGTTTGATTATACTGACTGGACTTGATTAGGAAAGCCACACACCTGTCTATATAAGACCTTACAGCTCACAGTGCATGTCAGAGCAAATGAGAATCATGAGGTCAAAGGAATTGCCTGAAGAGCTCAGAGACAGAATTGTGGTAAGGCACAGATCTGGCCAAGGTTACAAAAAAATTTCTGCTGCACTTAAGGTTCCTAAGAGCACAGTGGCCTCCATAATCCTTAAATGGAAGACGTTTGGGACGACCAGAACCCTTCCTAGAGCTGGCCGTCCGGCCAAACTGAGCTATCGGGGGAGAAGAGCCTTGGTGAGAGAGGTAAAGAAGAACCCAAAGATCACTGTGGTTGAGCTCCAGAGATGCAGTCGGGAGATGGGAGAAAGTTGTAGAAAGTCAACCATCACTGCAGCCCTCCACCAGTCGGGGCTTTATGGCAGAGTGGCCCGACGGAAGCCTCTCCTCAGTGCAAGACACATGAAAGCCCGCATGGAGTTTGCTAAAAAACACCTGAAGGACTCCAAGATGGTGAGAAATAAGATTCTCTGGTCTGATGAGACCAAGATAGAACTTTTTGGCCTTAATTCTAAGCGGTATGTGTGGAGAAAACCAGGCACTGCTCATCACCTGTCCAATACAGTCCCAACAGTGAAGCATAGTGGTGGCAGCATCATGCTGTGGGGGTGTTTTTCAGCTGCAGGGACAGGACGACTGGTTGCAATCGAGGGAAAGATGAATGCGGCCAAGTACAGGGATATCCTGGACGAAAACCTTCTCCAGAGTGCTCAGGACCTCAGACTGGGCCGAAGGTTTACCTTCCAACAAGACAATGACTCTAAACACACAGCTAAAATAACGAAGGAGTGGCTTCACAACAACTCCGTGACTGTTCTTGAATGGCCCAGCCAGAGCCCTGACTTAAACCCAATTGAGCATCTCTGGAGAGACCTAAAAATGGCTGTCCACCAACGTTTACCATCCAACCTGACAGAACTGGAGAGGATCTGCAAGGAGGAATGGCAGAGGATCCCCAAATCCAGGTGTGAAAAACTTGATGCATCTTTCCCAAAAAGACTCATGGCTGTATTAGATCAAAAGGGTGCTTCTACTAAATACTGAGCAAAGGGTCTGAATACTTAGGACCATGTGATATTTCAGTTTTTCTTTTTTAATAAATCTGCAATAATGTCAACAATTTTGTGTTTTTCTGTCAATATGGGGTGTTGTGTGTACATTAATGAGGAAAAAAATGAACTTAAATGATTTTAGCAAATGGCTGCAATATAACAAAGAGTGAAAAATTTAAGGGGGTCTGAATACTTTCCGTACCCACTGTACATTGCCTTGCAAATTAAGTAAATGAGCTGTTGAGCATGTAATCTATATTCACATTGGTTTTACATTTTGAAACGACAGCCTGGATATTACAGGTCTGTTTGTATTACCCTTACTGTGTGTATTTTCCATTGCAGTCTTTAACAATTCTGAACGGACTTGTGACAAGGAGTTTATTATACGTCGTGCGGCTACCAACAGAGTCCTGAATGTCCTGCGCCACTGGGTCTCCAAACACTCACAGGTCTGTCCATCAGCATCAGTTCTTCTGTAGCTGCTTGTATTTCAATGACATCGCCTTACCGAACAGCAGCTGACACATTTCATGTCACTACAAACCTAAAGCAGTAGTTGTCACCCTCATCAGCCTCTCTTTCTCCTTCCCTGCTGCTAGACTGATATATTATCAGCATACATTTTAGTCCAGACTTCAGCTGTGAACACATGGTTAACCCCCGGGCTTCATATTTTACAGGGCAGAGGAAGCGTAACACCTCTTCACAATTTCCATGTTATTTTCACAAGAGAAACCAATTACCTTACATAAACAGTACCAAACCTTAATTACCACACCAATATTGGATCAAAATGCATTTCTTGAAAGAGAGACTATTAAAGGTGAAGTGTGTAATTTCTATGCCAGTAGCATCCAACCAAGTGGATTTGAAAGAATAATAATTGTTTGAACATTTGCCCATCTAGCATTGGTTGGACTGACAGATAGCCTCGCCCCAAACTCTTTATTTGAGTTAATGTTGCTGATCAGTGTTTTGAAAGCCTTGGAAGCCTGTGTTACATTATTCAAGGAGATACAAATGACTTTGAATGTACACATTATGTTGGAATAGGAAAAGTAATTTTTAACATTTAAAAAATTTGATTCTTCATCAGAACAGGTTGGGGAAATTTTGCATTATATCATTTGCTCACCACTTGATCCTCTGGAGTGAATGAGTGCCATCAGAATAAGAATCCAAACATCAAATCCACACAATTCCAGTCCTCAATTCCCGATCCTGTCCCCCCTATCTCTCCATCTTTGCTTCCTATCTAACTACTCGAATGCAAACATGCCAAGAATAAATCTTTAAAAAAAGAACTGTTTTGCTCATAAACAGAGCTTGATCTGTACATATTTCTCTCTCCTGATTTAGATGACATGACTTCTTCACTAGAGAAAGCAATATTATGGATAGAGGACATGTATTTAATCCGGAAGCAACGCTTTGAAGTTAAAAACATCTGAATGATGGATTTGTTCATTACAAACATGCAGTTTTTCACATCACAAGATGTTAATTTATGGACTGGGGTCGTGTAGATTACTTGTGGATTATTGTGATGTGTTTGTCTGCTCTTTGGACACTCATTCTGATGGCACCCATTCACTGCAGAGGATCCAGTGGTGAGTAATGTAATGTAAGTGCTTACAATACATGTAATGCAATGTAATAAAGAAAAAACTCTACATCTGCACCAAAATCTACATCTTGAGTGGCCTGAGAGTTAATTTTTCAGAAAATTTTTATTTAATTTTATTTTTATATTGTTTCATTGGTAGTTGGAGGAAATTGTTAAATGAATTGTGGTAGGCCTATATGTTCAAATCTACCGTGTGCTGTGCTTTATGGCCTTACTGCATCTTATGGTTTTTCTCTGTACACTTGTATCCTTATTGATTCAGGTATTTTCAGCAGTACTTGGCTTGCTCTCAGCTGTAAAGCCATAGTCGTCATATTGATCTGTATAATATTATGCCCATTAACTCCAACTTTTTCATGACTCAAAAGCATGGGATATTATAACATTAATATTGACAACTGTTCAAAGCAATACTCTAGTACACACACACAGTCACAGGACCTCACACACAGCCAGCATAATTATCTGCTGCAGTGGAAACAGTCTCTCATAATGGCCTTCTGAAATAAGCAGCTATTTTTCCATTTACTTCACTTTGTTTGAGTGAAGGCAAAGTGTGGGCTAATTGCATTGATCTGTTTGAACCCTTTGTCAGTTTAGGTTAAGAATGGCCTGACAAACTCACACAGAGAGAGCTTGTTAGAAGTGACCTTTATGGTTGCACAGGTGAAAGATGCGAATGAGAGAAACACGAGAAGAAGAATGTTTACAAATACTGGGGAGAGAAGTGAAATATTCAGCTGATAATAGGCAGTTGCTCAAAAGCACTTCGAAGTATTATTATTCATATCATATATTATGATACAATGTTATTTGAGTATTATTTATATATGTTGTATCATTTAGTAAGATTTTTTTTCACTGTTTCAATTTAGCTTTCTTTTATATTTATAAAAATTCTATTCTTATGTTTGCCAGGGCAACATTTCTAATTTTTGCTTTTCATCTAGTATCTAATGTTTCTAACATTTACTTTAATATTTTAATTTATTACAACTTTAAAATTAATTATTTTAATAACAACACTGACATGATACTGTGTCTAATAAATCATGGCATTACCATGGTACTACTGGCTTCTTTTTTTTGTTACTCTAGGGACAAAACTGGAATAAGCCGCTATCTACTGTTATCACAGTAAAGTGGTACCAGCTACAGTATGATTTAGTGTAAATCACTATTGGACCTAGAAGCGTTTATTGCAGGCTGCTGAATCTCTTTGAAACCCCCCACAAGTGAATAAGAGGACTGAGAATTCAGCTGCACTGTTAATGAGCCCAGAGACCCTGCACTGCCATTTCATCTCTCTCATCCTCTATCAGATGTTTACATTATCTTTCTCCTTATACCATTTTCATAACAAAAACAAACTGACAAACTGAAACAGATACTATCTGGTACTACTTTTTGAATTCAGATTAATATTTAGTCAATATATTTTCAAAGGCCCCTTCTGGAAAAGCCAGGTCACACCAGTTTAAGCAGGTTTTTGTTACATAGTATCTTGTTTGCTGGTCCAAGATGGTCCACCAACTTTACCAATAAGTGCAGAAACCTCACAAAATCATGAAAAATGGTTAAACCGTTCTGGTCCTGCTTCTTTGTTTTAAAGTTTCTATTTGCAGGAAGATATCTGGAAATGATCTCTTAGGAAAGTAAAAAAAAAACTTTAAAAGGGTAATTTTAATGTTTTATCCAGACATATACTGCATAAAGGGGACATAAAATTGTACTGCATAACAGGAATAAGCAAGTGAGTTGCCCATTATGCTAACTACAGTCTAGCATATCAAACATAAGAGTACTTATACTCTGAGAACAACACAGTACAAGCGCTCAAGTGCTTTATGCATTTGCATTTGAAAGGCTGCACTGAATATTATGTACTAATTTATTGGTTTGTTTAAATCATGTCACTTATGCTATTTTGGATGACTGTCCCTTAGAGGAATATTTACATTTTTCATGTCAGGATCAGGAATTATTAGTAAGCTCAAAACTGGCAGATGAAAGTGCTCTAAACACAGATGGTATGAACATGGATAGATCAAACTAGCTGGATGCTTTGGTCCCGATGGCCAAATTATTTCAACAATAAACCTAAAGTGAATGGAGAAAAAACAGTGAAGAACACTGACTGTTTAATAGATGCGGGGCTTTATGAAGCCAGAACTGAAGAATGCTTTAACTGTGACACAAGAGATTAGCCACCCACCTGCAGTGCTTGCAGGCACAGAGAGACAGAGGAAAGGCTGGGTTAGCTGTTGATTAGTGCACTGGGAAACTGTAAAGCTGAGGTATTACAGCCTCTGATGAGCACTAATGGAGAGTGTGCAATCTAAAACACTTTCACGCTGCATAATAGTTTTATTAATCTGTATTTTGTTCTTGTTTAGCAGTAAAAAATAATGTATATAAACATCATTAAAACAAGACAAATTAGCTTAAAGCAAATTGTTTAAAGGCCTGTTCACACCAAGGACAAAAACTATAAAGATGATTATAAACTATAAATATGAACTATAAAGTCATTCTCAATATTAAAGAATAGCAGTCCACACCATAGCTATAATGAAAAAGGCACAGAGAAACAATATTGTTGGAATCACTTTCAGAATGATTTTTACCAGCTGATGAACGTTTTATAGCTGAAAAACATTGACACCCAGTCAGAATCAAACCTGCTATAATGAGCTTGCGAATTTAAAGCGGCAGACAAGTGTATGCTTGGAATAAACAGACGATATCATCTGCTGGTGTGGACACTAATATAATTATAGTTATCAGTCTTGGTGTGAACGGGCCTTAAGATTCGTTCTGTTCTTGAATTCACCTTTTTTTTTTAACCCCATAAGAGGAATCTGACTACATTTCTCTGTCTTTTTTTATTTGATATCCTTAATTCAAAATATGTTCTTTGAAAACATGCTTACGAAAGAATCTACACAAAAATACTGATAGTAATATTTTTCAGTCTACGCACAGAATCTGCATTAGATTAATCTGTATTAGTTAAAATAAAGAAAACAAATGTGTCATATGTCAAGGAAATTAATTTAGATTCACCCAGTAGTTGATGTCGGTCTACTGGGGATGTGAACCCATCAGTCTTTGCTTTACTTTACTTAAATTATGCATGGATCGTTCATGTTTGTGGATCGTGATTCTGTGTGTGTGTGTGTGTGTGTGTGTGTGTTTGGTGGGTTTCAGGACTTTGAAATGAATGGGGAGCTGAAGATGAGTGTGATCTGCCTGCTAGAGGAGGTGTTGAGAGACCCTGACCTTCTTCCCCAGGAGAGGAAAGCCACAGCAAACATACTAAGGCAGGTTACATAAGCACAACCTTTCACACATGAAATGAAAGTATACATTTAAGTATAAATATAGATCTTTTTTGAGATTGTATTTTCAAGGCAAACTTGAAAGCTCATTAAAGGAAGTTGGCTTTTTCTCCCCAGTGCCCTTTCTCAAGATGACCAGGACGATGCCCAGCTGAAGATTGAAGACATTCTTCAGATGGTGAGGATAAGTTATAGCCTTTGCATATGTTTATAAACCACAAGAAATAGCTTACGTTGTCTTTCAAAAGTATTGGGACACACCTCTTAATTGCATGATTCAGGTGTTTCAATCTGACCAAAGGTGTATAAAAATAAAGCACCTAACCATGCAGTCTGCATTCACAAATGTGGCACTGTGACAGGATGCCACCTTTGCAGTGAGTCAGTTTGTGAAATTTCATCCCTGCTAGATATTCCACGGTCAACTGTAAGTGGCATTTTTGGAAAATGGGAGCATTTAGGAACAGCAGCAACTCAGTCATGAAGCGGAAGACAGTCATGTAAAGTCACAGAGTGGGATCACTCTGCCACAGAGTGGGTGGATGGTATGTAAAAGTCACCATCGTTCTGCTGATTCCATAGCTGAAGAGTTCCAAACTGCCACTGGCATAAATGTCCGCACAAAAACTGTGAGGGAAGAGCTTCATGGAATAGGTTTCCATAGCTGAGCAGCTGCATGCAAGCCTCACATCACCAAGTGCAATGCCAGGCGTCAGATGGAGAGGTGTAAAGCATGCTGCCACTGGACTCTGGAGCAGTGGAAACCTGTTATGTGGAGTGACACATCACACTTCTCTGTTTGGCAGTCTGATGGGTGATGCTTCAGCATACAAAGACATTTTAGACAATGCTATGCGTCCAACTTCTTAGGAACACTTTCCATTATAGAATCTCAATATTAATATCTATGTATTCTATGCCATTAAAGTCCCTGTTTGTGTCATTTCCTATTAAATCAGGACATTGGGGCATATGAGTGGCCTTAAAATAGCTGAAATACTTGAATTTATATCACATCTTTGAATAAATATGAATGATCAGATGGATGGAGGAACAGACATACTTACATGCATACTTGGATCCTCCAATGAGAATTTAAATCTTAAATCTGTTTTAAAGCATAGCTTGTATAAGACTTTGATATAAGACGCCCATGCCCAGCTGTCTCATGTGTCCGAAGATATCTTATCACTTATCACTGTTGAGCAGCCACCCAAGGATGAGATCTCAGAGGGAAGGCAGATTTTGGCATGCCTCATGAGGCAGCTTCGGAGGCAGCATCGGGCTCAGGGACTGAATTACATGTTCAAACTGCAAATCTCTGAGCAGCAGGACTCTAATTACAACTTGAAACAGCGAGACGGAGCGCCTGTTGCTGTCCTCCACATGCAAACTCTATGCAACAAAGCCAGCGCACACAAAAACACACTCTAAACAGCCTTTCAGGGGTATTTCCTGCCTGAAATATCCATGTGTTATTGTAAATGATCATGCTATTACATTTCAAAGCCCTGCTAGTGATATTTGTTGAGTTTCGCTTGTTCCGTCATTGGCAGTGAAGGAAAAATAGCTATTATTTAATGTGATGAGAGTAGTCCATGTTTATTAATATTGTAAAAGAAGCATCTGCACTGTATGCAGATTTACTGTATAATATATGCAGATTTACTGTATAATGCAGTCAGTTCCACTTATTCCAATGCTTATACTGTACATTTAATTAATATTGTATGCAGTACTCTGTGTTTTAAGAGGACTTGAGTGAGTAACATAAGTCGATTTTAATGTTTCTTATGCACCATTGTTTATAGATACGCAGATAAATGTATTCATACACTTATGCGCGGCTGTATGATATAATGTGCTACTGGCAGCAGCATACTGGGCTCACTAATTACAAACACAGCATGCATTATCAGGGCTGAGTCTGTACAGTTTTGTGTGTGTGTGTGTGTGTGTGTGTGTGTGTGTGTGTGTGTGTGTGTGTGTGAGAGAGAGAGAGTAAGTGCATGTTTTGATTAGTAATGCATGCTGCCTGGACACACACACACACCCTTATCTTGCTTTTAAAATCCTTACCTACTGTGTTAATTGAAAAGTGTCTCTGCCAAAGAAAACAGAACCAACAATCACTCATCGCTAATTGGCGGTTTAATTATAGATTTTCATAAGTTCATATACGTACAATATGTGTAATTTCTAGCTGTCATATCAGCATCAGCATGATATTTTGCACTTTGCCATTAAACAATGTTACGTTGTCACAAGTACAAATGTTCCCAGAATAGAACGTTTACATTGTTAAAGGGATAGTTCACCTAAAAAAGAAAAATCTGTCTTAATTTACTCACCCTCATTAATTTCAAAACCTGTTTGACTTACTTTCTTCCATGTAACACCAAAGATGTTTTGAAGAATGTTTATGCTGCTCATTTCTGTGTAATATAAGTGAATGGTGACTGTCTATCAAGCTAGATTTTCATTTAATATTATTTAAATTTCATTCTGTTCCATTTTTGTCATATGGCTTCAGAAGGGCTGGAATACAGCCCATGAGATTTATTTATTTATGAAGCATGACAGTCCTGGTCACTGTTAATTTTCATTGTATGGAACAAAGCATCATGGACATTTATTATTTTGTGTTCCACTAAAGAAAGAAAGACTTGAGGGAGAGTAAATAATGACAAAAAGTACATTTTTTTGCACTAATTATCCTATTTCAGTTATTAAAAATGAACACCTGCTCATTTTTTAGGGAAAAACATATAGACTAATGAAAACATAATTTAAAATATTTTGTAGATATGCAGTATTTGTAATACCAGGAGTTGTTGTACATTTACAGTGGCATCTTGTCACAATAAAGAACTGATTTTGTGTCTGTTCGTCTCATCCAGGCTGAATGCCCAAAGGCTGAGTGTTTTGAATCTCTGTCAGCCATGGAGATAGCTGAACAAATCACTCTTCTCGATCACATAGTCTTCAGGAGCATTCCCTACGAGTGAGTAGAGCATCAATACAGTACAGAGAGATGCAGACCTCAAGCCTCAAAGACACCAGAGAATAATGCATGAACAAATCTGTGTCAGCCTTACTGAACATACTCATTATGGGCTTCAAAAAAAGCTTGTGTGTTCATGAGAGAAGAAGCCTCTGTAGATGCACATCTAACACTATACACTGTGCTCTTGCTGTAGGGAGTTCCTGGGCCAAGGATGGATGAAGACAGACAAGACAGAGAGAACTCCATACATCATGAAGACAAGTCAGCACTTCAATGATGTGAGTATATATGGAAATATC
Source organism: Barbus barbus (assembly GCF_936440315.1). NCBI lineage: Eukaryota > Metazoa > Chordata > Actinopteri > Cypriniformes > Cyprinidae > Barbus > Barbus barbus. The sequence continues at coordinate 19,717,981 of NC_136734.1, read as the reverse complement.
TATCTGCTACCCTCTTAGGAGACTGAATTACAAAAGCATGACCCTGTTTATAAAACTGTCTCTCTCTTTCTCTGTGTAGATGAGTAATCTCGTGGCCTCTCAGATCATGAGCCACACAGATGTGGGCTCTAGAGCCAGCTCTATTGAAAAATGGGTAGCAGTGGCTGATATTTGCCGCTGTCTCAACAATTATAATGGTGTCTTGGAGATCACATCTGCCCTGAACCGGAGCGCCATCTACAGGCTAAAGAAGACATGGGCTAAAGTGTGCAAACAGGTGAGAGATGCAGAGTGAAAACTGCTGTAATGTTTTATGTAGTAGATTACATCAGTATGGAAAGTCATAAATTATTAATCGCTGTTGTGTCTCTTCAAACAGACTAAAGCACTAATGGACAAACTTCAAAAGACTGTGTCATCTGAGGGAAGGTTTAAAAACCTGAGGGAAACTCTGAAAAAGTGAGCTACTGATACATTTTGAAACACCTAAATTATTATTACATAACGTATGACTTGTTTTTGACCTCATTTCTGTCTTTTCTACAGCTGTAATCCCCCTTGTGTTCCATATCTGGGTATGTACTTGACAGACCTCGCATTTATCGAAGAGGGAACACCAAACTTCACAGAGGAAGGTCTGGTTAACTTCTCAAAGATGAGAATGGTAAGAAATGATGTCATATCCTGTATAATTTGCTCAGGGATTAAAAGACTAATTCATTTTTGTGTAGCTTTAGTATCTTTGATATTGTGTGGGTAGACTAATGAATCATGACACTTTGTCTGCAGATATCTCATATCATACGAGAGATCCGACAGTTCCAGCAAACTCCCTACAGAATTGAGCACCAACCAAAGGTTAGACTGATAATTCATATTCAGATCAAGTTCTGACACCTCCATGCATCAATGCTTCTTCAATATCATTACTATATACATATCATTTGATTGATCTCAGGCATGTGTTCAGACATCTGTACTGTTCATAATATTTGACTGTATAAAAGGGTAATTTTTTTTTTTACTAATGCAATCAGTGCTTGTTAAATCCTGTATATATGTTATATATAGCTGATTACTGATTACATTTATTTAGACAAAAGCTACACAAAAGCAATGTTTTTCATGTTTTTATTATTATTACTTCTAGTATTAATTCTTATACTTGTATTTGTTTAAATAAGCAAATGCACTTCCTAGAAATTAATACTTTTATTTAGCAAGAATGCATTAAATCGATAAAAAGTGACAGTAAAAACATTTATAATGTTACAAAAGATTTCTATTTAAAAAAATGCTTTATATTACTTTACATTTTTATAGTAGCACCATTTCCACAGAAATATTCAGTAGCACAACTGTTTTCAGCATTGAATAATAAGATTTTTTCTTGATTTACCAAATCTGCATATTAGTATGATTTCTGGAGGATCATGTGACACAGAAGAGTGGAGTAATGACTGCTGAAAATTCAGCTTTGCATCACAAGAATAAATTACATTTTACAATATATTAAAAATAGAAAAGAGTTATGTTAAATTATAATAATATTTCACAACATTACTGTTTTTTTACTGTATTTCAAGGTCAAATAAATGCTAATGTGTTAAGATTAGAAGACGTTTATTTAAAAAATGTAAGGAAAAAAAATATTTCAGTGGTAGTGTATGTCTAAACAAATTGCAAGTTAACCATAATGTGACATCCATAAATACTGTATACATCTTGCCAGAAGTTTGTGTGTCTGTGTGTGTGTGTGTGTGTGTGTGTGTGTGTGTGAGAGATTGCTATATATCATGAAAAAATATGAGCATATTGGACTTCAATGAATCATGACACCCTGTACTTTTCAGTGTGTTTTAAACATTTATTATGCAATCTAATTCCACTCCAATTTGTAATCCTGTAATCTACTGTTTTCGTGTTCAGGTCACACAGTATCTTCTGGATAAGACCTTGATTATGGATGAAGACACACTGTATGACTTGTCTCTCAAGATTGAACCCAGGCTTCCTGCATGAACTGCAACCTCAGTACCTGGCAGCTTCCATCTAGATGTGCTTCTCACTCTTGGAATGTTTTGAAGGCATGAAGAATGCCTAGTGTTTGAGAAAGAGAGACGTGAAGGAGGAAAGTGAAAGTGTGAAAAAGTAGAGGGTCCAGGTTTGGAGGAAAGTGTTAAACAGTGCTCACCACCACAATGTCCCCTGAAGGGTGATTTTTATCATGGAAGCAATGAAGGATGAAAACTGGCCACTATCAGGGGTCAGATGTCATGAGTGAGTTTCAGGGTCGAGCAGATGGATTCAGTCTAAATTGTGAAGAGAGTGGTTGAAGATATGTAGCATGTACAGAAGTAGAGCTATTAGCCAGATATTATGTAGTGTATTGTGGCCCCCCTGGGCCTGTGGCCCTTGGCACATCCCCTCATTGGTAATGGTAGTGACTTTGTGCATGAACTAGACTGTGGGTTTGCTGTGTGCTTTGCCTCAACTTTACACTCCATGTGCTGTCCCATCTGCCAACAGCTGGCTGCACTGAACCAAAATACCACATGAAAATTTTAAAAGATACATCAGACTTCTAAGTATTTGGAATGTGTAGTAGCTTTCTAAAATACTAACCAGTTGTAGATGATATTGATATTTCGTAATAGCCCCTGAAGCTACGTGAGCTCTTTAAAAATCAGTTTATTGTGCCTTCTCATATTCTCAGACACTTGTAAATGAAAACCAATTGTCTCAGCAATGCTTAAAAGTTTGGATATTATTGGCCTGTGTAGCAAAGTGATGACAGGATGGAGATATTCAAACTATTTAAACCAATAAATACAAGTATAAATTAGCAGTTTCTGCTCAAATTCAGTGTAAAGGCCTGTCCACACCATAAAGATATAGTTTTAAAAATCATTCTAAATCAAGAGCAGAGTCCACGCCACAACTGTTATGATACGAAGGACCGATATTGTTGGGATCAACTTTTATTTTTTCAGCTGATGAATGATAAAAAAACATTGACAGTCAATCAGAATCCATCCTGCTTTAAAGAGCTTGCGCATTTTAAGAGGCAGACAACAAAACTGCTGAGCGTGGTTATAATAAACACCGTTAACATTATGCTTTGGTGTGGACGCTAATGTAGTTATCTTTATAGTTATTAGTTTTTGGTGTGAACAGGCCTTCATTTTAAAAACATCGTAATTTAGCCTCAGCGTGCAGATATAATCCACTTACAGTAGGCTGCATCATCCATGCATTACAAAGTAGTCCAAAATTGACATATGCTTGTGCAATGCAAAACCTTTTCTGGTCTGATTTTACAGTAAGTCGAGGCTTTGCCGCCCCCTATTGGAGGAAAAGTTTATTATCATTGAATGATTCTTAACCAAATCTGACTCGCAAGTTTTTCCAATAATCAATGTTTTCCTGCTTTTTAATGTAATGACCCCACTGGTCAGCTATACAGAAAAGAGGGTCTCTCCATAATTTGCATGAAAAATTCAGTGATCGCATGTTTGGAAATTGCATTGCAAGACATGTTTTGTGGTCATGTGTCATTCAGCTGCTGTGTAGCCTCTTTTAAACTCTCTAGAAACCTCAAGTAAAACAGATACATACATATATTTATCTTCTCATCTGACTGCACTTCTTTATATAAATACTTTGATCGTAATAGCTGGAGATTTCATATGCATAGACTGGCAGAGAACTGTCAAATTGGCCATAAATATATATCTACCACTGTGCTGTATGAAAACAATATTGTTTTTGTCTGATCTTTCCTTTCTTCGGAGTGGGATGGATTTCTGTTCTTTATGTGCAAGTGTGTGAAAGGCAGGAGAGCTTGTAGGTGTGAATGTGATCTCAGAGGTGAGTGGGTTGGAAAGGTGTCAGTTACACTCTCATCAATGTAGCGTTGTTATCTTTAAAACAAGTGTGAATCAGTAGTATTTATTTCCTGGCATATTTATTTGACCCTTTTTGTATATAGTGTGTCAATATGGGTTTATGATATAATGTGATTTTTGTCCCCATCCATCGTAAGATTTTCATTTCTGCAAGCACTCTTGTAATTGTTACATTTTGCTAAATGTGTTAAGAAAAATGTAGCATATATGATTAATTTACAATCCTTTGTCCTTTTTTTCTCTCTCTTTTTTATGGGTTTAGTGTGTTGTGCACACATAATTGTTGCTTTGGTATGTTGCATGTCTTTGCATGTCCAGGTTGGATTCCTTCTGTGAAATCTGCTTTTTGTACATTTCTGCATCAAACTATTTTTCCTTATTTTTTCTTCCTCTTTATTTTATCACCGATTCTCTTGGAGAATGTATGGCTTCAGTACTTAAATTCCATGCTTTCATTTCAAATAAACAAATCAAACAAACAATGGAATCTACAATAAATTATTTATCAAATGATAGATAGATAAATTTTTGGTCCATGTTGACTCAACAGCATCACACAGTTGCTGCAGATTTTTCAGCTGCACGTCCATGATACATCTCTCCCATTCCACCACCTCCAAAAGGTGCTATTGGATTGACATCTGGTGACTAGAGGCCATTTGGGTATAGTGAAATCATTGCATGTTTCATGTTTCTCAAAACTGAAAGGGATAGGTGTAAGAGCACAGCTTCTGTTCTCTACTATAAATATGTCTCTTCAGAAGGGTGTGGATTGTGAACAAATTATTTGAAAACTAGAGTGTTATGACAGTCCAGACACTAATGTCAAGGTCTCTCTTTCTCCTCATAATCCTACAGAGGAAGGGAGGGATGAGCACCAGATAATGCACAAGCTCATGGGCTGTGCAAATCAAATACCAGTTTAACTTTATCCCTCACACACTGTCCCACTAAACAAGTGACCTTTATATATCAACTGTAGCCACATCTGACAAAGTACAACATTTAAAAGGGTATTTTGTCTGAAAATAGAGACACTTAATTAACATTGTAAAGTTTTTTATATCCATATCTCAACATGGACTGTAAAATAATGGCCACTTGATGGACTACGGTGGGTGAAAGGTAAACATATGTATACATAGTATCATAGTCACCAGCTGCGTACAGTAACTGGAGGTTTCCACTGGTTAGGGAGAACTCAAGGACACACAGACGTGGTGTCATACTGACAGATGAAATAGGATTGGCTGGAGAGATGAGCTCTTATTTTAAGCACAGGCCCAGTGTGGTCTCACTCTACAGGGAACAGTCTGCTGTACAGAAGCCTGAGACCCCTTCAGTCCTACAGGTGAGTACAATAAAGCATTCGCTTTAACAATCATTTGTATGTGTAGCTTCATTTATTGACAGAAATGTAAAGAAACAATGGAAGCTAGATTTTGTCCAGTTGCAACTGTGCTAAGCATATTTTATGATGGTCTGGTTCAGTGTTTGAACGTTTTGACACTAATCTGTTAACTAATCTAAAATGAAACAAGTTAATATCTTTATCCAAAATGGCTGTTAATAATTAAAATCATGTAAATAATGTTTGTTTTCCATTTGCAAGTGCACCATTTTTTTCTCTATGTTTATATAATGCACACCATTACATTCTTAGAATGCTCTAGAAGTGTGACCATCGCACAGCCACCCTGTCTTATTGTAAGCCCCTCTACTGGTCACAGGTCATGTGATAATTGTAACATATTCCGGCAAAGTCTGGACTCCTTTGCGTAAGACCATTTGCTGTGGATCCACTGTCAGCTGTAACACTGTGTAGACAGTGTTGACCGGTTGACCTCTTTGGCATACAGCTAAAATATTTGGAACCACTGAAACCATAAGTTCCTCGTAGGGACCACAAACTGTGAATTTTGTAAAGAAGCAGGGTGGTGATAACATAGTTAAGATGATGGTGAAAAAAAAGGATTAGCAAGTAGACCCAGTCTCTACTAAAAAAATAATAGTTTATTTAGATATTTTAAACAACATTTGTTGAAGTGCTTATAACTAAAGTTTTGTGTAAGATTTATCAAAAATGTTTGGGTAAAGTTTTAGAAACCTGATGACAGGAACATATGTGGCACACGGGCTGCACTGCGTGGTACTGGGGCATGTGAAATATAAGCTGGCATATATTACTTTGGCATCAAGTTCAAAGCCAATGTATATTTGGATAGTCCTCAGTGGAAAAAGTCAACACGTATGTCAGGACACAGAGGTTGCTCACCATGTCAAGCCACTGTATTGACAAGTAGAGCACCTTTGATTAACACTGATTCATTGATTCACTGATTCATGCGGGGACGTCGTGGCCTAATGGTTAGAGAGTCGGACTCGTAATCGAAAGGTTGCGAGTTCGAGCCCCTGGCCGGCAGGAATTGTAGGTGGGGGGAGGGAATGTTCAGCGCTCTCTCCACCATCGACTGAGGTGCCCTTGAGCAAGGTGTGCCCTTGAGGGAGGTGCCCAACTGCTCCCCGGGCGCCGCAGCATGGCTGCCCACTGCTCCGTGTGTGTGTGTGTGCGTGCGTGCGTGTGTGTGCATTTGTTCACTACTCACTGCTGTGTGTGTGCATTTGGATGGGTTAAACGCAGAGCACCAATTTCGAGTATGGGTCACCATACGTCACAACTTTACTTTTTTACTTACTTTCAGTCAAAATGCCATAATTTCTTTGCCATAATTTATTTTCGGACCAGAAATGAAAGTATTTTGTAATGTTTTCTCATCATGTTTGTCCGTTCATTGAAAGTCCACACAACCAAGATTTTTATACGTCAAATTAATCTATATGAAAAAAGTAATCTATATGAAACGAGTGGTTTAATTGAAGATTTCTGAAGAGAGACAATCGCTTTATATGATGAACATATTTAATTTCGGCTTTCATTCACATGACCAGAACACTGAACAAAGCTCTATAAAACACACTTACTTCATGAGATGTGTGTTGATCATTACTTTTTGATGTGTGAAAATCTTGGTTTGGATATGCTTTCAGTGGACAGACAAAAATTATAAATAAAAAAGGATATTTAAAAAACTTCATTTGCTTTTCAAAGATGAATGAGAGTCTTTTGGAACGGCATGAGAGTGAGTAGTTAATGACAGAATTTTCATTTCTGGGTGAACTATACCTTTAATCTTTTATTGGCCATCTAAGACATGAATTAAAATTGTTGAGTAAACCAAACAAATAAAAAATACGAAGGTACAAGAAATTGTATTAATATCATTGAAATTAATTCACAAAAAATTATTACAGCCGACATATAGCGCCATTGAGCTACGGGTGTCCCGAGTTCGAATCCTGGCTCAAGAACCTTCTCCCACTTCACTTTTCTTCACTAAAAATAAAATAAAATGAATAATTATTTTTTTAAATATTTATTTAATCACATAAAAAGCTGTTTATTTTACCTGACAAAACATTTTTTAACACAAAATTATTGCTGTCCTTTGCTCTGAAGTGGAAGTTCGTGAGTGGTGAGGATGGCAAGCATGTTCACTCGAGTGCTGTCTGGACGCAACACGGCTGTGATCATGGCCGGCCTGGGTGCAGGTACCCTGGTATCCAGCTATATCATGACTGAGTCGGGAGTCTCTGCTGGGGAGAAAAAGAAGCTGTACCCACCCAGGTGAGTAGGAAAGTTGACTTTACTTAGTTTCCAGTTAACCTGAGAACTTAGTTTCCAGTTAACCTTGGTTTTTATCTTTCCAAGTGCTGACTACCCAGACCTGCGCAAACACAACAACTGCATGGCTTCTGTCTTGACTCCTGCTATTTATGGCCAGCTGAGGGACAAGCTGACCCCCAATAACTGGAGTCTTGATCAATGTATTCAGACTGGAGTGGACAACCCTGGTCATCCCTTCATCAAGACTGTGGGCATGGTGGCTGGTGATGAGGAGAGCTATGAGGTACAAAACTGGCCCAAATAGCAGTAAAAACTGGCTTTAGAGGATAATAAAATAATCAGTACCACAATTATAAGACATATTTCTCATATTAATGCTACCTTCACATGCTATTCGAACTGCACAAAAACAGTAAGAACACAATACAAACAGTGATGGAAGACAAAGGTCTCTCCATCACTCCCACCCAACTGGGAAACTCAGGTATCAAATGTATCTCAGTTTCCCAGTTGTAAATATGGCTTGAAAGGGTGTTCATTTCCGACTAGGAATATTTATGATAATTCCGATAGCACGTGAAGGCAGCATTTACCAGCAAAAATTTTAATATGAGGAGCAACAGTGCTGATGATATTTAAATAAAATGTGGCTCCATTTTTGGTCTTTTATATATTTTTTTTAATTGAGATTTATACATCATCTGAAAGCTGAATAAATTATTTGTTATGATAGGACAATATTTGGCCGAGATATAACTATTTGAAAATCTGGAATCTTGTGGCGCAAATAAATAAAAATATGGAGAAAATCGCCTTTAAAGTTGTCCAAATGAAGTTCTTAGCAAGGCATATTACTAATCAAAAATTAAGTTTTGATATATTTATGGTAGGAAATTTACAAAATATCTTCATGGAACATGATCTTTACTTAATGTCCTAATGATTTTTGGCATAAAATAAAAATCTATAATTTTGACCTATATAATGTACTTTTGGCTATTGCTACATATATACCCCAGCGACTTACTTTACTTACTTTTAGTCATTTAGCAGACGCTTTTATCCAAAGCGACTTACAAATAAGAAAAAGTAACTAAAACTAAAAGTTAACACTCTGTAAATACTCTATACACACCCATTTAAGAAAATACAGAAATTAAATCAAATTGACAAATGCATACAACAACATTTCAATAGTAAACATAAAAAGGGAAAAAAATAAATGAATAAAATAAAAATAAAAAGCGATACTTATATCCTTTGCCGGTGTCCCAGCCCGGTGGAGTCGATGGTCTTTACACTCTTTGGTCTTCACTACTAGAATTCAGATGAACCCACTTTCCTATTAATCACTAAAAATGGCCAAGCAAGTGCACACACTGACAAGATACGCGATACAGTACGAGACCAAACGCGATTTCAGCAACTCTCAACACAGAGAGTTCTGACTTAAGACTGGTTTTGTGGTCCAGGGTCACATATAGTTTTTAAGAGTTCAATTTTGGACTGTGGTCACTGTGATTCTACTTTGAAAAGAGCTATGTTATATTCAGTTGAACAGACAAAGGAATTTGGGTTCATTATTTTATTGTCCATGGTCAACTCTGTCAATAAGTGGTATCAAAATTAGGTACTTCGACATAAATGCAGTACATGCAGATGAACTTTATCATTGACTATAGCTGTGATCCTCAGGTGTTTGCTGAAATCTTTAACCCAGTCATTAAGGATAGGCACAATGGCTATGACCCTACAACAATGAAGCACCCAACAGACCTGGATAGCTCAAAGGTAAAGGTTCCTCTGCTGTCTTTGGTTCTGATCCCTTTTTACAAACTCATTCCATCCAGGACTCATGCAAGGTGAGACCTGCCTCAGTTTAGTTACACTGGAAACTGAATGTTTCTACCGATGGCCTCTGAACAGATCACCTCCGGGATGTTTGATGACAACTATGTGCTGTCATCACGTGTGCGCACAGGCCGCAGTGTTCGTGGGCTCAGTCTGCCACCCGCCTGCACTCGTGCTGAACGCCGTGAGGTGGAGCGTGTGGTGGTCCAGGCTCTTTCTGGTCTGAAGGATGATCTGGCGGGCAAATACTACAGCCTGACAGAGATGACCGAGCAAGAGCAGCAGCAGCTGATTGATGTAAGTACACACCAGAAACACATTTCAGCATAATCTCACTGAAGGCAAATGACTATGGAGGCTGACGCAAATGCATGTCAGTTGAAATTTATTTGCTATAACTGCAAATACATGTCATATACAGTTTTTCCAGGTTTTCACACTTTACAGACCTTCACTTAGATTCTCTTCTGAGGCAGGGACACCAGATATAAAATAATACAAATTCAAAATGTTATCTTATATAATGATTTTTCTATATTTTATATATTATCTGGAGATCACCTGCAGTACCTCCACAAACCTTGAGAGATCCCTGTTTAAAAATCTTTTTAAAAGGCTTTTAAACCCATTCAAAACAACTCATTGACTTCAGAATGATGGAACTGGAAGTGCTAAAATGCGAAAATGTCTCCAAACATTTCCAGGGTTTGGCCTACGAAAATACATCATCCCTGCAGCATTCTATTCTGTCTGGTATATAAACATAGTAATACTGTTTAACAGAAACACTTATGAAGCTGGTCATCCAGCACAGTATAAACTTCATATTTGCTGGTTTAGCTACTTTTAGGGACACTAGCCCAGACACATGCTCGTCTTTTCATCAGGGCCGTTGCATATTGTAATTCTCTAACAAACCTCACTGCTCTTGTCTTATGATGGCCTACCAAAGGAGCATTTTCTTTTTGATAAGCCATTGTCTCCTCTCCTCATCGCATCTGGTATGGCTAGAGATTGGCCAGATGCTCGTGGGATTTGGTAAGACTGAAGAACTACTGACCTGTTGTTAGAACATAGCACTACATTCCTATAGCACATCCTTTACTAGTCACCCATAAGCTGGCTCAGATATTCTCACCTAGATGTCTGTTTGAAAATCTTTTTTTGGCAGCAGCTGTATTCCAGTTCCAGAGAGGCATTTGTTACCCTGGATCACAAAACCAGTCATAAGGGTAAATTTTTTGAAATTGAGATTTAAACATCATCTGAAAGCTGAATAAATAAGATATCATATGGTTTGTCAAGATAGAACAATATTTGGCCGAAAAACAACTATTTGAAAATCTGGAATCTGAGGGTGCAAAAAAATTAAAATATTGAGAAAATCGCCTTTAAAGTTGTTCAAATGAAGTTCTTAGTAATGCATATTACTAATCAAAAATTAAGTTTTGATATATTTACTGTGGGAAATTCACAAAATATCTTCTTGGAACATGATCTCTATTTAATATCCTAATGATTTTTGGCATAAAAGAAAAATGGATCATTTTGACCCATACAACGTATTTTTGGCTATTGCTACAAATATACCTCAGCGACTTAAGAATGGTTTTGTGGTCCAGAGTCACATTTTATACATAATAATGTCAGCCTGAATGACTAGATACTTAACGCACTAGATACTTAACAACTAAGATGGTCAACCAGAGAGAAAGGAGAGGATTGGAGGAGATATTTTACCACACTGAACCAGTCCAGACTTCCCTTTCTTTTTCTTTTCTTGAAAATTCCAGGACCACTTCTTGTTTGACAAGCCCGTATCACCCTTGCTGACTTGTGCAGGAATGGCGCGGGATTGGCCCGATGCCAGAGGCATCTGGTATGGTGCATGAGGTTTGCATCACCAGAGGGCGCTTATAGAGAGCATGTGCTTGTGTGTGTTACATAATCAGGCGTCTTTGTGGGTGTCTGTTTTTGATTCACTGTTACAATAATAACCCTAGAACAACTAGTATACATGGAATCAAAAGCTAGTTGACATTCATGGATTCTACTGCAAAACGTAGGGCTGAATAAAAACAGTTTTAGCAAAATTTCCTGAATGCATTTTGTCCTCATGTCTAGGCACAACAATGAAAAAACATTTTTAATCTGGATCAATGAGGAGGATCACACCCGTGTCATTTCCATGGAAAAGGGTGGGAACATGAAGAGGGTGTTTGAGAGGTTCTGCAGAGGACTGAAAGAGGTATCACTGTCAAAGCATTCAGCCCAAAAACATGCATATTGTCTGTGAATTAAATCGAAATGAGGTCAGTTTATGATGTTTGTTTTTCACAGGTCGAGAGGTTGATTCAGGAGAGAGGCTGGGAGTTTATGTGGAATGAACACTTGGGCTACATCCTGACCTGCCCCTCTAACCTAGGCACCGGCCTGAGAGCTGGAGTCCACGTCCGTCTGCCCCTCCTAAGCAAGGTGCTACAATCTCACATAGTTCAGTTTAATCTGAAACTGATTTCCCAATGCCAAGGTCATGGGTTAAATTCCCATCAATAATGATCAAATGAAATATATACTGTATATACTGAGAATTTATGTTAAATACTCCACGGAAAGCCTTGAAAGCCTAAGAAAATGTCCTCTACTTCATATACCCTTCTGAACAGGACTCACGCTTCAATAAAATTTTGGATAATCTCAGGCTACAAAAACGTGGTACAGGGGGCGTGGATACTGCAGCTGTGGGTGACACTTTTGATATTTCCAACCTTGACCGTCTAGGCAAATCTGAGGTAAATAGCTCACCTTTGATGAGTGTCTTAACCCGTGCAAATGCATCAAATTGGAAAGAAATAGAAAATTCTGCAAATAGAAAGTAGACATACTCCAAACGATTATGTGAGATGTTTTACCAAATGTTAGTAGTGTAGAATGCTGCTAATAAAAGTAGTTTTTCAATATGTTTGTAAAAAACATGTAGCCAGTGATTAAATCCAATTTTATTTGACATTGCCTTTCAGGTTGAGCTCGTTCAGTGTGTGATTGATGGTGTCAACTACCTGATCGACTGTGAAAAGAAACTTGAGAAGGGCCAGGATATCACCATCCCTCCACCAGTAGCCCAGTTCAAGAAATAATGGCATCCTTGAGAGAGGAACTGAGAGCTAGGCAGCTGAGAGATCTGTAACCTGTTATTTATGACGTCTGCAGGCCTTTTTAAAGGGAACTCAACTGAATAAATTATTCATATTTTAATTCTGTCTTGTGGAATCTTTAAAATAAATTAGCTTATTATGCACTTTCTTTTTATTATTTAGCAAAAAAAAAAAAATTTTTTTTGTGTTGTAATATATATATATATAATATAAAATATATAATGTTGTAATATAACATTATATATTTTTACATCTATCGTTACATAAATATATACTGTATATATCTTTACATAATATATATATAATGTTGTAATATAATATAAAAATATAGAGATTTTTTTTATTAAAAATAAAATAAAATGTCATAGTTATTCAAATAACGCTACGTAAATAAATAATTTTAATTGCCACGTTTCCACATTTAGCTTATACAATTAACCGTGATATTCATTCCAGCCAATCAGCTTTCACTATGTCTTGTTACGTCACCAAGCCTGCTTGCAGGTGAAGAGAAACTTATCTCCAAACAAACGAGACTACAGGACCATAATAAATATGGCATAATGAAGGAAAGGGGAATGGAGGGCCTGTACACACAAGTGAGAGGCTGTTAGATGTAATGGGCTTTTCATTCATGTATACAGTAAATGTTTATAATAACCTGGCGCTTCCAGATGTGTTCCGTTGATATAATTTATGTAGTATTGTGGATCGTTGTCAAGACTATTTTAAGATAGGGCATATTGTCTGTGTACGGGAGCATAACTATGAGAAAACATAAAAGCCTGCTGCAAACCTTTATTTGTTTTAGCAGTAGTAGGCTAATTTACATCAGACAGACAGCACACCTCAAAAGAATCCCTCAGCACCGCCTGAAGCACGTGTCAGTGTGATTAGCTGGTTCAGCTGTCTTTAATTAGGTTTGGAGCTAAACTCTGGGGCTGAATTTGACAATCCGCATGTAGTAGGCTAATAGAAACGATGAAATTAATACCACTGTATTACGAGTGAATGAGAGAAAGGTCGCCTTGTAATCTTCATGCTATATAAAAATGTTAGCATTTAATTTTTTTATATTTCATTTAACGGAGGTAATTATTTCTATATAACCTTCATAAAGGTCCTGTACACTGGTCTCAAGTAACTGGTTGATTTATTCCTCAGTAGCATCTAGCACACAAAACATTCTCTAGTTCACCAGCAGATGGCGGTATGTCAACATGTGATAAACACATGCAGAAGGCAAACGCCATAAAATGTGTTCTCCATGTTGTAATATATGGAATATTATAACCCAAATTTAGCGTATTATATCGATAATTTATCACGGTGATAATACCAGTTTAAGGGTGTTATTTACTCTCAAAATATATAAACTAGGCCTACACAACAAAATATATTTTTAAGTTGTATTTTATTGTTTTTAAGAATAAAAAAATGAGCTTATTCCTTTTTACAAATATATGTTTAAAAACTCTTAATGAAATAAACATAACAGATAAACACAAATGACTGAAAAATATTAAACCCACCTATAAATACTTGCATATTAATGTATGTTCACCTATGTACATTGCTCAAACCTAGAATGGAATAAATAATTATGCTTTTCTGTTGCTTAGTTATGTTTTAATTCAGGCTGTTTGATTATGGCATGTAGCCTGTCCCAGTCTGAGATTGGGAGAATCCTCCTGCTGGTCACGGATGTGTGCTCTGGGTGGATAAAGATAGCATCTTGCTGATGTCTGTGACCTTCATGGTGGCTTACTCCTCTACCAGCCACTGATTTCTGATTTAGTGCTGCTCTTGTCAGAGGCTCTGAGGTGCTTTCCATGCACTGACAGAGCAACTCAAGGGCAAGTGTGGACAGGTTGGGTGAATAAAGCAAGCAAGGAAAAGCAGGGAATGGCTTATGTGCATTAGAAGTGCATTGTGTATCTCTCTGTCTTCATACTTTTTTTTTTTTTACGGGCTCATTTTGATTTTGATGACCATAATCAGATACTTGACCAAATTGGAGCATGGTATTGTGAAATAGATACACATGCAGACTTAATTTCATGCATAACTCAAATCTCATCTTTGTGCATACATCACTGATTCATTAGCATACTCATATCCATGGGACCATGTTATAAAAAATGAAGAAAAAGAAGAAGGTCTTCAGTGGCCCTATGGGCCGACTATTAACTGAAAGTAGATTTTTCAACGAACGTTTTTGACAAAATCTCATTCATTCCATTTAAAGAATCTCCTAATTGTCATTATATTCTGTTTTAATCATGAGACACTTGTGCGTTTTGCTTAAAGTGATGAAATACACCAGTGAACAGAGCATGCGTCACAGGGGGACCAGAGAGGCAGAGGGTCTCTCAGAGCAGATGCTAAAACTGATGATGATGGATGTCTACATGGAGACTGTTGAATGATCAGGGGAGGCTTGTGTAGATTCTGCATTTTCCATTGTTTCATGAAATCTTATATGCTAATTTAAAGGGACAATTAGTTTCACATCAGTGCAGGGCAGCACTCTGAGAGTGACTATTTCAGATTTCGCTTTTTACAATGTTTTTTTATCATACGTTTTTAAAATATTAAGGTAAAAATAAGAGTAGAATAGTAGATAGGTTTTCAATCTGTTGCTGCAGTAATTATTTGATATCTGGTTACATTTGTCCAGGTCTGGGTCTTCCATCAATTGATAAAGTCGATTGCTGAAGTGACAGTAGATGGTTCTTCTCACAGTTGAAAGAAATCTTTGCTAAATGGGACACAGTCTGGCCATTGTATTGGAGAAAAGATCAAGCAGATGTTTGTTGGCTGTTCCACCTCCCCAGTGGTAACCGTTACAAACCACACAAAGAAATGAGGAGAAAAAAACATACCACACTAATTGGTTACAATTTTCCTTTAGATATTTGTGTGCAAGGGTCTACAAGCAGATAAGTATGCATCCCTACGGACTTATTGCAACTGGAATTTATGAATGCAGTAGTAATGTGCAGTATCATAAGCTGTAAGATATAGCTATAATTATGTTGGTGTTTTACTGCTATAGAAAAAGCAGTAACGTGTCTTATGTTTCCCAAATTTGTCAAGGACTTTTCAAGGAATTTTATGCTTCTGTATAAATGTGCTTAATCTGTCCAACTGATGATCCAGGGTAGATGCCCACTAGTATTTAGGCCTACATTTTCCCAAGAGCTGTAAAATCTTATAGAAGAATAATTTCACCTAATAATAAAATAAAATGCCATAATTTGCTCATCTTAATGTAGTTGCAAATCTTTCTTCGGGGAATATAAAAAAGATGACATTTTAAAGAATGTTGAACACTGTCTGTCATTGTTGGAGAGAGATAGAGAGAGAAAAGTAATTTTTCAAAATATGTTCTTTTTGTATTCCTCAGAACGACGAAAAATAAGTGAAATGACATGTTTTCATTTTAGGTGAACTATCCCTTTAAGTGTTTTTTTAAAGAAAAAAATTGTACTCTCTTTTTCTGTGCATTCCTTTGTTTTATCTTGGCAGTAAACCTGAAATTAAACATCTGCGTCAATCTAAAACATTACATTCTTTTAAAATATTTTGAAACGTATTAAACACACTTTTCAGTGTTATAAGGATATATCAGATGTATCACTGGAAAAAAATATGTTGTGTTGACTATCCAAAGAACAAAATAGCCTATAAAATAAGGATCAGGATTTGTGCCAGGCCATTCTATATATATATACTGTATATATATATATATATATATATATACTGTACAGTATATATATATATATATATATATATATATATATATATTATAGTTTTGTCTTTTTACTTAATGTCAGGGGGTAAATATTGACAACATGGCAATGTCAAGCAATTCTGTAGAGATGGGGTAAAAATCTGGACAAATGATTCATAAACTTGAGCATTGTTTAGTGTCCCTATATTGAGCAAAGCATATCCTTCCAGAATGTTGCTTTAGAAAAAAAAGTCTGCTAAATTATAAGATCTCTTCAGACAAACATATGTTTGAAATCCAAATTATCGCTCCATAACCTTAAAATATGTGGACAGTTTTTCATTTTGAGCTATATTTTTGTTTCTTGCTTCTCCATCTATAAAACTGCATATGGACTTGGCAATTAAAGTCACTCTTAAATCATCTGCAACACCCTCTATATTTACTTGCTGCATTTCAAAAATCTTCTGGACTTAGAGATCACATACCATACTGAAATTCTTAAATTGATTTTATTCACCCACTTACATAAACCTTCCCAATTCTGTTGAATTTGGTACGATAAACATTTACAAAAAACATATTCCAGTAATAAGCACAGACAATATGTTAAAACATATCACAAACATACCAGCAGATAACAAGATTTTTTTCTTATCTACACAAACTCTCAAGTTCATTTTGCTTTATGTAAACAACTTCCTGTTGATCCTGGTTGAAATTTTACATGCATCTGAATCTGATTATTTGGAAATTGGCTCTTACTCCAACGTGTTCAGTTCTGTACCTGAAAAATCACTCCAACATGTAGTACATGCCGTAAAACAAATCTGTACATGCACACATGTGGTCCTTAATAACGTGTCCTTTTACATTTAGTTTAGTTCAAAATAATATCACCGATCAGCGAAATAAATACGCTTTCAGTTGTTTCTTCATATATGAATGAAGAGTCAAATAAATACTCATAAATACATAAATAAACAGGCCGTTATTAAAATCGTAATAGCTATGAAAACCAAATAAACCTGACCGAATCCAAAACATAAATAAATTACATATAGGCTATTTCAAGCATTAAAACTATTACTAGAGTCTACATCTGCTGTAGGCTATATAAGCATTGTCTGGGGTTTGTTGGGATCCCATCATCCAGTAAGGCTGCCAATTTGTAATTTCACAGTTATAACCTCATATCCTGAGTGCTCCGTGACTGTTTTTCAGGAATACTTGGGGTTTGCAGTGACAGAAAAGACGTCTTGGATGCTGAAATTAGGTGAAACTCATGGAAACGGTGTGCTCAAGTGCTTTACGGCGCAGCGAAGCGATACTAGTCCCTCTCCACATATCACTGTCCGGCGAGCTGCACAGCTGTGGGGAGCCGCTCACATTCGTTGGACCCGAGAGGGAAGCGGACACCATCCCTGGAAATGTGGGTTGATACAGATGCGATTGAAGACCGGAACCATTTGACGATAAGCTGCTGGAAAGGCCCATGGAGTTTGGTGGGTGGCCGGCTCCGAGACTGCACTGGGACAGAGACTGTGCCATCGCCTGCTGTCGGCCCAGCGCAGGCGGTATCTGCAGCTGTGAGACTCCAGGCATCCCGGCTGCGGCCCAGCGCGTGTCGTTGGCATGAAAAGAGCAGAGACTGTCGCCCATCGCAGACGGAAACTGAGGCAGACCGTGTGTTGGCAGCAAAGTGCCCGGCGCCCGGAAAACGTTGGTTGTCTTCTTGCGCTTCTTCCATTTTGCGCGTCGATTCTGGAACCACACCTGAAAGGATAAACAAAAACAAACACTTAGAAAGTCACGCATTTCGTCGGTGAGTATGAATTATAGTTGTATTGCCTAGGCTACTTTTACAACTTTCTTGCACAAATATTTTGCTATAGCCTAATAAACTGCATACAACAATATTTCTTTGATTTTAATTCTAAAATCAATTTAATTTTTTAAAATAAATTAATAACAATTATTAAATAAAAACATAAATAAAATATATAATAGCTTACCGCACAATTTCTTGCAATATGTTTGTGGGTAAGAGGCGAGCACTTTTATTTTTAAATGCAGAACTGAGCCACTGTAAATAATATAGCCTTTGTACAATGGTTCTTCATGAATGCTGACTTGCTGAGGGTTATAAACATGCACCTGCTTGTTTTTTGTTGACGCTATGTAAAATTTTTAAATATTAGGCTACTACCTTCACGGACAATAGCGATAACATGCGGGAGGGTAATTTAAAGAGAAAAAGAGACAAGGCAATTTCTGCAATGTTTTGCAGACAGCCGGCGATGAAGTCGTTATAGCTGATGACACATTCTAGGAGACAAATAGTTTGATGGCCTCAGTAATTCATCATGGAACCATAATCATGAATTCATGATGAAAATAAGCGCACAAAGCAGCGTCCAAAATGGATATTATCCCTTCTTATTGTTGAGGTATTTTTAACATTTAGCCTAGCGCTTGGCTCATACGAATTATTATTGACGTCTTACTATTATTTTATTTTTTTATTTCTAATTTGCATAAGTTTATACTACTGTTAACGACACAATTCGTATTCAGCTAGGCTATACAACAAGTTTTGTAAAGTATTGTCTAATAGGGCATACATTCTGCTGACGCTGATCTTTGAAGAAAAATGTGCAAATGTAGTATTTTTATTTCTTTTCGTTTGAGGGCATTTTATTTCACTTTTTTTAAATGGAAATTTTGTAAGTTGTATTTTTGCACTGACAACACATGCACACACAAATGTTTTTACATTGCGCGGCGGGCAGCATCGATATTTACCTATATATTTGGCTTGACATTGTTTTGAGGAATTATTAGGCCTATTATTATTATTACTGAAGACATAATACCATGCAACTGTTACAGATCTTTAGAAAAAAAAATATTTTCATCATATCATTTTTGTTCAGTTTGCTTTCCGTTTATCTTTTTAAACTGTTAATCACCAGAAAGCTCCTTTACGATATCAAAAATGAGCAGGTCCACTCAGTCTCACCTGAACCCGTGACTCCGTTAAACCAACCCTTAATGCAAGTTCCTCTCTCATGAAGATATCAGGGTAGTGGGTTTTAGCAAAGCTCCTTTCCAGTTCGTTCAGCTGCGCTGGAGTAAAGCGGGTCCTGTGGCGTTTCTGTTTCTGTTGGTTTTGCTGGCCACCCGACTGATTATTAGAGTTTTGCTGTTGCTGCTTTTCTTGGTCTTTGACCTGCTGCATTCCATTAGGATTGGATCCCCCATTACTTATGTCTTCCCCGGGGAGCATAGTGGTCCCTTCCACAGTATCTGTAGCCGAAGTATGATCGCCGGGGTGTCCAGAGTCAGCCCCCCCTAGTCTGCACTTCAAAGCCTCCCTGTGTCCGAGAAGCTCGGCTGCAGCATCCTTCATCCCTGTGGACGAACGAGTCAAAAATTTTGCGTTCTCTCCAAATGGCAGGAACATGTAAATATCAATATTAAAGACAGAAAGAACAAAATGTATTTTTAAAAATTATAAACTTAATGCCTTTTTTTTTTTTTTTTTTTTTTGCACAAACAATTATAAAAAAACATCGTTCAGTTTCGCAATCCATCAGAGTAAGCTGATGGATGAAAATGTGTAATTAATTTATCTGATTATTAACAAACATTGCAAGTAAAATGAGAACAGATTGAGATATCAATTTTGCAATCACATAGTTCACTAGTTTGGAGACTGAAAAATACTCTAGCTTACAGTGGAGCTGAAGACCGGAGTTTGGTGGCGATAACTCACCGAGGCGAGTATCCAAAAGGTCGGCATGAGAGAGCATTGCGCACTGCTGGAGTCACAACTGCTTCCCAAACTACTCTACAACTTTTAACCCTTTTAAAAAGCGCATAGGGCTCAAATGAAGGAAAGTCGTCAGTGCGTTTAAAAAGGCGGTTCCGTGTATTATACTGTTCTTTAGAGAGATTGGGAGGCGCTTAATAGTTGGATGAGCCCATGAGGTTCCACAAATGCGAGCCAATCAGAATTGAGGGTTGAAAATGTCAGACAACCAACCACTAAAATCCACAAACCGGCTTCATCTGCAGTTGCTCTCGTTCATTTCAAATCTGATTTATTGCGTCGCCCCCTTATTAGCTATACATTTTAAATGACTTCATAATTATGGCAAATAACCAGTGAATAATAAAGCTTTCTGTACTGGTAAAAAGAGGCTTCAAAAAAGGTGGAAAAGTCTAGTCTTTATAGCCTACGACTTGGGATGCAATATTATTCCATCTAAACACATGGAATAAGAAGCACTTTTTGTAAAGTCACTATTTGGTTGTAGGCCCCTTGCGAATCGAATCGAATGCAGAACGCGGGTCATATATTTGCTTGTTTTCGTGTGAAGAGAATGAACACAGAGTTGCTATGGGTGCTGTGAGCTGGTTGTTTTATTACCTTCATGTGAGTTACAGCTTTATTTGAGTGGAATCCATCTATCAAAAACGATGAATTCTTTGAGGCAGCTAACAACACATTCAAGGTACATTTCCAACTAGTCATTTTCAAGACCATTAAGCATTTGAAGTAATTAGTGCCAAATCTATGAGCTTTCGTCTCAGTTATTACAGTGAAATCTGAGTAATGCGTGGTAATTTAACTGTGTTTAGATATATTGCAAGAAGGCGTTGTAAATCATGTTTGAAGAATTCTAATTGATTTCGGTAAAGGCTTGAGGTGAAACAGGCTACTGATGCGTACTGATGCCTCAGTTGTATCGATGTTTCATCAGCGCTGACGCAAGTAATTTGATTTATTTAATTCAAACTCGCTGACATACATTGCCTAATTTAATCCATTCAGCGAAAGCACATTCTCCAAGCTGTCAAGTTTTCAGCGTGTTTTTGTATAATCAATCAGCGCTCCTCTCGTTTTGTGTACGGCCAAGCTGTTGGACTACTGAGAGTAGCTAATTAAGAAACACAAAGGATATGGGAATCTCGAATATCACTAAAGACCCTACAAATGCTGTCATATTTCTTCATACTTTACAACAGCTACTTTGGGCTCGTCGCGTATCCTACTTTCCTGTAATGTAGTTTGAATCCAGCTGAATGTCAAAGAAATGAATGGGTTTAAACATCCGTTCAGATCAATGCAATATTTTAGACCGTAAATAATCTAGGCTACATAATCACGGCGGTGGATGACATAATGTTTAGCCTATATAAAAAATAGTATAACTTAATATAATGACAACATTATATGTCTGATTATTATTACTTTTATTATTATTATTATTATTATTAACCCATGATTACTGTGCACGCATTGTTTTCTGGCCGTGCAAGTTATAGTCAATTATTGATATTCTCTGCTCCAAGGTTCAAATTGTTTGTTATTTGAAAGGTTGTCATTTACAATTGACTGTAATTAGAGAAGGAATAATGTCGGTGTTATTATTATTATTATTGCTATTATTATTATTGGCTGTAAATGTTGCAGTGTTCATATAAAAAATGTAAACATGATTTTGAATGTGCTTTAATATGCTTCTGGGTGTTATTTTATCATTTTCACAGGACAAATTCTGTTGATATACCGATTCCATCCGTGAGGAATTCTTATTTATTTTGTGTAAATGACATTGCGGTTTGACATAGGTTGGATAATAGGTCCAAAGGGCTCACCATATACCGTGAAATAAGTCAATTGGAAAGTAGCACAACGGCTCCTCCATTCAAGCAGCCACGACCCCCGTCGCATCTCATACTGTGATTAGACTCGGTGCCCTCCATGTGGACCCGATTTCAACGTGAGTTATCTGGGGAGAATACAATTATGGCCCTAAATAAAATAATCAGCATTGGACGGCGATTACCGTAATGAAATGGAGCTTTGGTGTGTCACGGAGTGGCTGGCCTCCATTACGGTCCGTAATGAGACTTTTGGGGGTAAGCACGACAATCATCTAAACATGAAAATGTGTTTACTTCGATGTTCGATAATTCAGTTCTGGGCCTTATGCAAGAAAGTTAGTTAAGGTTACTCTTACACAAAACCTGTGGAACAGCAATATAAATAGGCCTAATAGTTATTTTAAAAAAATATATATATTATTTTTTCATTTTTGTTTTGTTTGAAATAAACAGTGAAGCGAACTCATGTGTCAAACAAGTAAAGGAATAGGGTGTGGTAACTAAAATTTAAGACGGTGCATATACTGACATTATTCATTTAAGAAAGGCCTTAAGTGGCTTGCGAGAAGGGAGGACTTGGGTCAGTGGTCACTCTGAGTTTTTCCAAATTGGGAACATGTGCTAGTAATTATTAAATTCCAGCATAATCACACTGCTAATGCAATTTAATGCATCAGCAAATTAATATTGAAAATAATTAGTTTCACTGACCTTGTACATTGCAAGACGAGAGTGAAACAGTAATGCTTAAATGCGCCAAACCACTCCCCTTCCATAGAAAACTCGATGTGAATGAGTCTTATAATGTTCATAAAGTAATAAAGGTATATTAGGCCATCTCTCAAAACGGCGATGTTTACAATGTATCATGTTATTGACAAAATTGGAGAAAAGTGCAAGTGAATCTGTGAGGACTCTCAGATGCTTAATTGGATGCATTATGTGGAAATGAAAACATTTCGCCTGTTGCATTTTTTTTTTAAATTGTCGTTTATTGTCTTCGCTTATTGTATTCGTTAAAAATGAATGATCTGAACAGGCGTTTATTTTACATTTACCTGAAGCTTTACCCATGTTCATTTAAATTGCATTAAAGCTATTCCTTTTGTCAGTAGCCTATATAAGATTCCAACCCATTCGAAGAACCATGTTGCGCCTGAAAGTTAAAAAAAACAACAACCTCGGACTCTGTATGATAAATCAGAAAGACTACTATTTGACTCCATACTGATGATACAAATCCAGCAATTTGCGACCCAGCTGCAAGCCCATTATCTACAGACCGAGGCGGTTCAGCTCCTTTCTGCTCATTCCACTAATCTCCTGTCTCCACTCCATTTATTTGCCACTTCTCTGCTGCTTGTCCACAAAATACAACTCTAGCGCCTCCAAGATTAATTGATCGTCAATTTAGCTCTAATTCCGACCAAGTCAGGTGGTAAATGGTCTACTTTTACTTGATTGTAACTGAAATGTTTGCAGGTTACGTTGATAAATTTTGATTATTTATCAATTACGCACAAACGAGATACATTTATTGAATAAATTGCTGGCAGATTTTTCTAATAGAGTTTGTAGATATCACTATTGATAATAAATGCGTACTAATAGTTTCTTTTCGGATTTGCTTGCTAACTTGTAGGAGTGACAGCACAAAATTCATTTTTCATGAAATCAGCAGGGCGCGTGGGTAAGCTGCCATTAGTCAGGTGCATTATGGGGCAGATCTTCAGTAATGTGTGTTCTTTGCTCAGAAGGCCTGACATACTTTGTCACACTTTGTGTCAGTTACAAATAATTTCAGTCGTCATTGTTAGCATATACAAAGCTGAACTCACCAAATGAATATATCATGCTGCTTTACTGCAGCTTTGAGAAATGCAGATAATCCACTTTGAATGAAGAGTTGCCCCAGTGGAGGCATTTTATTCTTATCCCGAGGCACTTATGTGAAACATAATAAATGGATTTGCCGCTTCTTAATTCAAAGAATACATTTTTATTGGCACAAAAGTAGCCATATGAACAATTTTTTTAGCAGCCTACTATAGATGCGTCATTCCCTTAAACGTAAAATATAGGCTCCTCTGTAAGGAAAACTACTCATGCATTGGCTATTCCACTGAGTGGCCGATGTTATTTCTTATGAAACTGTAGCAAATTATTTGAATATTGAAAACTGTGCATAATCTTTCCAAAAAATATATTATTTTATCAGGCCAATATAGGCCTATAGCACATCTTGCACCAACCTGTAACAAAGCTACATATGGGGCCCATTTTCAGTTTTTGTGTAATCAAAATAAAATCAATATTACATATGCGCACATCACGGAAGAGAACTGTCTTGTAAATCCTCGAAATGCGCTTAGCAATACTTTCATTTCGCCATACCACCCTCTCACCCCATTCGTTTTTCAATAATATAACTGCACTGAGACATACAGATATGATTTGCCAAGTAATTGCCTAGCACGACGTTATTTGTATCTGAGGATAGTAGCCTATAAATGAATTTGGACCACACAAATAGAGCGCTGCGCTCAGCGCAGGCTTGCTTTTATACAGACCTTGGTATTTACAGACCATAAATGACTTATTCTTCATCATTAAAATGCAAAGGGGAAAAATGACTAAGAAGAAGCAGAGATCATAAATCGCTTGTTTTGGAAGTGGGTGACTTGACATGAAGTACAGACACTCCAGGTAGGGTATATTTACCATACATTTCAAAGGCTACTACAGTAGCCTATGTGCGCAAAGAAGAATGCCGTATCTATTCATAGCATTTTAATTGCCACCTTATAACGCCCCCGTGTCCTCTTTTTTTTCTCGTGACCCCTGATTATTAGTATTTTCCTTGTTTTCCAAACTAATAAGTGCCACCATCAAGCACTTGGAGGCTCCCGGAGGCTGCAGGCATGCTGCTCGGTGTAATTGATATTGAACGAGCCGGTGGTAGGCGCGAACTGTTGGCGCTGCTGGATAATTTGCAGTTTAATCAGCGATTGTAATGAGAGTCGCTGATTAGGGGCAGTTTGAAAATAAAACAGAGTTACAAGGAACGTCTGTCAGGGTCCGTAGATAATTCAAGTTCAAGTTAGTATAGCGCTTTTTACGATACAAATCGTTGCAAAGCAGCTCTACAGGAAATTAAGTTTCCACAATATATTTATATATTGCAGAACCTTGATATATTTAACTTATGGCAAAATTTGGTAATTCTGTATGTTGTCTCAGCGTGGCATCCTCTGAGGTCCTCTTAAGGGGTTGGCATTATCTTTTCTCAGGTCACTCTTAGAAAGATGTGTTAAAAATGACACGACCTGTGTTAAATTTTAACACATGGGTGAGTTCTGGGACAACGTTTTTTGTGTTAACTTTTACTCATTGTGTTGATGGTTTTAACACCGTAAATGTGACAGAAAGGTTATCACAAAGATGTGTAAACGTGTATAATTTAACACATTATGTGCTGTCCGTCACTACATACATTATGTTAAAAAACATACATGAATTCTAAACAAAATGTTCACATTTGACAAAATGAATGGAAAAATCATTGGTTGTTTAGCGTGTCAAAATATTTATTATGATGAAATATCAACAATTACATTCATAGAACTGCAGAATATATATACAATTTTAAGCAGTCAACAAGGAAATGTCCAACATAGGACAAAACAGTTATTTTCATCTCATTAGGTAACATGACACATAACCGCACCTTCATAGTCATTTCACTTTTTTCCAAACTTTGCTGGATTGCTGGTGGCCATGTGGGACTGCAATGATTCAAGATTCAAGATTTTTATTCGTCACATACACAATTATACAGAGTATAACCAGCAGTGAAATGTAGGTCAGAAAAGTAGAAAAAAATAAAAAGAATAAAATAAAATAAAAGATAAAAAAATATAAATATAAATGTGCAGGTCAGTATGTTGTTGACTTAAATAGTAATAAAGAGGAATGTGCAAAAGAATGTGCAAAAAAAGTTGTCCAGGGTATTTAAATAGCAGCAATATGAGGTAGAAAAAATTATGAATAGCTTATTGATATAGTGATATTTATATGGAGTCATGTGATGTTATGACACAGAGTTAGAGTTTAGGAGCCTGATGGCCTGGGGGAAGAAGCTCCTCCTAAGTCTCTCAGTTTTTGCCATCAGGCTACGGAAGCGCTTACCAGATGGAAGCAAAGTGAATAGTCGGTTACCAGGGTGATTTGAGTCCTTGATGATTTTGACAGCTCTATTTTTGCAGCGTTTGAGGTAGATGTCCTGCAGAGAGGGGGGAGCAGATCCTGAGATGTGCTCAGCTAAGCGCACAACTCTCTGTAGTGCTTTACAGTCCTGATTGGAGCTGTTTCCATACCACACTGAGATGCACTGAGTCAATACACTTTCTATGGTCCCTGAATAGAAAGTTTTCAGGATTGCTGGTGAGACCCTGAATTTCCTCAGCTGTCGCAGATGGTACAGTCTTTGCCTGGCTTTCTTAACCTGTGTTTGGATGTGTGTAGTCCAAGTCAGGTTCTCTTGGACTTAGTTAACCCACCTGTGCTCTGATATTAGGTACCTTCCTGGTCATGTAGGACTGCAATTACAGAGAGTCTTCTGCCTAACAAAAGATCAAAATAATGCTAAAATATAAACTAAAAAAACTAAAAGTTTATAAACTAAAGTATGCTTGATTTGGTATGAATGAATGATTTAATGTGAGTTTTACTGCAGTGCTTACCTGAATTGTGAACATAGAAAATGCTCCATCTTCTGATTGGTTCATTTGCTGTATAATAAACATAATGTTAGACATCACATATTTGATATAATGTTAGCAAATTTAGATTGTAAGCTACCTGGTCTGCATATTGCTAATCATTTCAGCAAACTTTTAAATACTTTAGACATAATAAATAAAGAGCATTGCCAGCACCATTTCTTTACAGACAAAAAAAAAAAAGTCTAAAAGTGCGGTCATATTTACCACTGCTTGGCAAAATTTTGCGTGCTAAATTCAGTCATTTGTAAAGGTGTCCAAAAAGTCCAACTTACCTCAGAAATCTTGCTAGCAGTCTCCTCCGCAGTAAAAAAGTGGTTTTGACGCGTGTGTTAGTCGATTAACGTAGTAAAGCGATTATGGTATAAATACGATACTTTACTTACAACAATACAGAAGTAAAACGAAATAGCATGTCTCATTACAGACTAAAATGACTATGGGCTGACTGGATTCTGTTCAAAGACCCTAACATTATCCTATTGGTTCACACACTAGCTCATTTAAATAACGGACGTCATTAAAAACTACACATAAAGTGTTAGCACATTGGTCCACACTTATTGTGTTAAATGCTGTGTGTAAATACACAAGCTGTGTTGATTTTTAAACTACACATTAACATGTGTAAAAGAGGTTATTCTTTTCTACACATTTTTATTTAATATTGACACAAAATGTGTAAATTAGAGTGTTACACATAAAGTGTGTAATTTTTTAACACATCTTTTCTAAGAGTTCGGTCATCTCAGATCATTTAAGGGTTGGATCCAGACTGAAGCTTCTGTAATTCCTAGGGATGGTAATCCCGTGACAGAAACAGAGAAACAAATAGAGACATAATTATCGTAGCTGCTGTTCCATCTAAGCAAAAATGATTTGTTCAACCCAAGCTAAAGAATAATAATAATGTACATTTGATCAGATATAACTGCAGTACAAGATTATAAAATGCATTATATGAATGCTTGGCTAAAGAGATGAGTCTTTAATCTAGATTTAAACAGAGAGAGTGTGTCTGAACCCTGAACGTTATCAGGAAGGTTATTCCAGAGTTTGGGAGCCAAATGTGAAAAATCTCTACGTCCTTTAGTGGACTTTGCTATCCTAGGTACTACCAAAAGTCCAGAGTTTTGCGACCTTAGGGAGCGGGTTGGATTGTAGCGTGGTAAAAGACAAGTTAGGTACGCAGGAGCTAAACCATTTAGGGCCTTATAGGCAAGTAATAATATTTTGTAAATGATACGGAACTTAATAGGTAGCCAGTGCAGAGACTGTAAAATTGGGGTAATATGATCATATTTTCTTGACCTGGTAAGAACTCTAGCCGCTGCATTTTGGACTATCTGTAGCTTGTTTATTGAAGATGCAGGACAACCAGCTAACAGTGCATTACAATAGTCCAGTCTAGAGGTCATGAATGCATGAACGAGCTTTTCTGCATCAGAAACAGGTAGCATGTTTCGAAGCTTGGCAATGTTTCTAAGATGGAAGAATACTGTTTTTGTAACATGAGAAATATGATTTTCAAAGGACAAGTTGCTGTCTAATATAACACCCAGATTTTTTTACTTTAGAGGACGTAACAGTGCATCCGTCTAGTTGTAAATTGTAATCCAAGAGATTCTGTGTACAGTTTTTTGGTCCAATAAGTAATATCTCTGTCTTATCTGAATTTAATAGGAGGAAATTATTGGTCATCCAATCTTTTACATTTTTTACACAATCTATTAGCTTAGATAGTTTAGAAGTTTCATCTGGTCTTGTTGAGATATAGTTGAGTATCATCAGCATAACAATGAAAACTAATCCCGTATTTTCTAATAATATTACCAAGGGGCAACATGTATATTGAAAATAGCAGAGGACCGAGGACAGATCCTTGTGGTACTCCATACTTTACTGGTGATAATTGAGATGACTCCCCATTTAAATGAACAAAGTGGTAGCGATCGGACATAGGATCTAAACCATCTTAAAGCCTGCCCTTGAATACCAGTATAGTTTTGTAATCGATCTATGAGTATGTCATGGTCTATAGCAGGGATGGGCAACTTCGGTCCTGGAGGGCCGATGTCCTGCAGAGTTTAACTCCAACCCTAATCAAACACACCTGAAGAAGCTAATCAATGTCTTCGAAATCACTAGAAAGTTACAGGCAGGTGTGTTTGATTAGGGTTGGAGCTAAACTCTGCAGGACACCGGCCCTCCAGGACCGAAGTTGCCCATCCCTGGTCTATAGTGTCGAACGCAGCAATAAGATCAAGTAATACTAGCAATGAGATGCAGCCTTGGTCTGAAGCAAGAAGCAAGTCATTTGTAATTTTAACAAGTGCAGTTTCTGTATGGTGAGGCCTGAAACCTGACTGAAGGAGCACAATTGAGCAGACACAACTTTTTCTAAAATGTTAGACATAAACGAAAGATTTGAAATGGGTCTGTAATTTGCCAGTTCATTAGAATCTAGTTGTGGTTTCTTAATAAGAGGCTTAATAGCCGCCAGTTTGAATGGTTTTGGGATGTGACCTAAAGATAACGATGAGTTAATAATATTGAGAAGTGGTTCTTCTGCTACAGGTAACAACTCTTTCAGTAGTTTAGTGGGTACAGGATCTAATGAACATGTTGTTGGTTTAGATGCACTGATAAGTTTATTTAGCTCTTCCTGTCCTATAGATGTAAAGCACTGCAGTTTTTCTTTGGGTGCGATGAATGAAGCTGAAATACTAGACGCAGTAGAATCTACATTTGATATTGTATTTCTGACGTTATCTATTTTATCAGTAAAGAAATTCATAAAGTCATTACTATTAAACTGTGAGGGAATATTTAGATCGGGTGGCGTCTGTTTATTTGTTAATCTAGCCACTGTGCTAAATAAAAACCTTGGATTGTTTTGGTTATTATCTATGATTTTGCGGATATGCTCTGCCCTGGCAGCTTTTAGAGCCTGTCTATAGCTGGACATACTGTTTTTCCACGCAATTCTAAAAACTTCCAAGTTAGTTTTTCTCCATTTGCGCTCAAGATTACGAGTTTCTTTCTTGAGAGAATGGGTATAACTGTTGTACCATGGCACAGTACGTTTTTCTCTAACCTTTTTCAATTTGAGGGGCAACTGCTTCTAATGTATTAGAGAAGATAGTGCCCATGTTGCTAGTCATTTCGTCTAGTTCATGTGTATTTATGGGTACACAGAGCAGTTGAGATAAATCAGGCAGGTTATTTGTGAATCTGTCTTTGGTGGCTGGAACAATAGTTCTGCTCGGACGATAACGCGGAGCCATATAACTAATATCAGTAAAATGCAGCATGCACGATACAAGGAAATGATCAGTAACCTCATCACTTTGAGGTACGATATCTATATCGGTAAGATCAATTCAATGCGATATAATTAAATCTAGCGTATGATTAAAACGATGAGTGGGCCCGGTGACGTTTTGCTTGAATCCAAAAGAGTTTATTAGGTCAGTAAACGCAAGTCCTAATGCATCATTTTTATTATCAACGTGAATGTTAAAATCTCCGACAATTAGCACTTTATCAACATTAACTAATAGATCAGAGAGGAAATCAGCAAATTCTTTTAGGAAATCTGTATATGGCCCTGGCGGTCTATACACAGTAGCCAGAGCAAGAGATAGGAGAGATTTCTTTTGCATATCTAACAGTGTAACATTAAGCAGAAGTATTTCGAATGAGTTAAACCTCCTGTATCCTGTTTTCTGAGTAACATTGAGAATATCACTATATATTGTTGCAACACCGCCGCCACGACCAGTCTGACGGGGCTCATGTTTATAACAGTATCTTGGTGGAGTAGACTCATTTAGACCAAAATATTAATTTGGTTTAAGCCAGGTTTCAGTACATCAAAATTATTATCTGTGATCATTTCATTTACAATAACTGCTTTGGGTGCGAGTGATCTAATATTTAGGAGCCCAAGCTTTAAAATTTGTTTTTGTTCATTTATTTTGCGTTTTTCTGGTTTAATCACGATCAGATTTTTTCTACATCCTGCATTAAATTTATATTTTGACCTCGCTATTCGGGGAACAGACACAGTCTGTATAGATTGGACAACGCAAGTACTTCTATCATTTAAGTGGGTAGAATAAAAGTCATCATAGTAGTTATTTGAGAATTGGCTTACTATTCAGATGGAGCGTAGCGTCATGGAGATGTTGTCCGACAGGAGTTCTGCTCCGACTCTGCTGGGGTGCAGGCCATCAGCACGGAAAAGCCTAGGACGCTCCCAGAAAAGATTCCAATTATTAATAAAGAGCAGTTTCTGTTCTTTACACCATGACAATAACCATTCGTTTAAAGCAAACAGTCTACTGAACCTTTAGTTTCCTCGTCGATACGTGAAAGCGGTCCTGACACGATGATCGTCGTGTAATTGTCGTGATTAGAGAAAACTGGATCAGTGGCTTATCCTAGTGTACTGAACAACCAGGGCGGCGAGATTTCATAAGACCAAGTCAAAGTAGTCATATGGAAAAATAAATGAAGGACAGCATGCAAACATGGGTTAGTAATAGTTGAAAGTTACGTGTTACTAATACAGTGGTAAACAAAATTTAATTCATAGGCCTCAGTGAGTCTTTGGTAGGCTACATGCTAAATAACAAAGTAACAAAGTACTGTGGGCCGCATTTATGCAGAGAGGTGGTTGCACTTGGCATGACTCTTAAATGACAGCTCTCTGTGAGCATATTTTAACTCAAACCCAGCGTGGCTCTTCGGGCAACCAATATGTGCGAAAATGTACGAAAGAGCACACATTTAAATGCAGTCCTGGTGTCCTCGCAGAGAGCGCTGTCTGAATATCAATTACACCATTATTGCGCATGTGTGTTTGACTGTGGAAGAGAAATTAGTAACGCTCGGAAAGGGGAGAGAATGTTACTGCGGTTACGGCGAGAAGAGCAGAGCATCAGCTGGTGGAAATGAACCATTGTGACACCTGCAGCCAGTCTAGTTAACACACACACACACACACACACACATACACACACTCCTAGGACATAAGGAAATCACACACGATCTTACAATTCAAATAAATGGTCAGGTATTACAAATATCGCATTGTGTAATATAGTGCTTTGGGTCTGGAGACTCCAATGTAACCCTAACCTCTTTAAAGCCGCTGGTTTCTCTGCTAGACTATCCCCATCTATCCCGTGTCAATGACTGTCTTGTTGAGAGAATCAGTGAGTAAACAGGACTGACAGAGTAGGGAGCTCAACTGATTACTCATACAAATAGACCGCACAAGCACACCAGGCTGGAGATGGCTTTTTCTGCCTCTCCAAGGGTCCTCTGTCCACGAGCTTTCACATTGTCTCGCCATCAATCATTCTGTTGTGCCCTGGATGTTCTATAGAGTCACTTAATATCCTTACCTTCATCTCTTTTATACTTTCGGAGCGATGCACCACAGCCACTCGCCCTTTTCTGTCGGATGAGGCCAACAGGCAACAGATCATGAAATGATTTAGTGAGCCCCTGAAGGATATTATCACATACTATAAACTACATCTGACATCTTATTTGGAGCATCTCAGGCATTAAGGTCTTAATATTTTGGTGGCGAGTTGTAGGCTTACTCTGTCTAAATGAGCGGCCAAAACCTAAGGATACAGGCCTACACCAAAATACTCTAAACAGAATCAGGTTACCATCTGTAATAGTAGACCTAAGACAGCTAAAAAGGTATTGAAATATAGCAAATACATTGTGCTGCATTCTCAAGAATATATAATTAGAAAACCTACTTTGCTCAAAATATGTACTCCAGCTTTATTTGTATTCATTGGTCTATTCCTGGACATTTTATATATATATATATATATGGAACAGAAAGGGCCAGATCATGAGTAATGAGTAATTAGGCTTGATGAGAAATTTCCTGCTATGAATTGTTGTGATAAATCTACTCTCATTCATGCCATTATTGTTGGCGGCGTGCTGAAGTCATTATGTGTTATAAGTATTTCAACTGGCATTAAGCGACCTCTAAAACAATGATAGGATGAACTGGCAATTCATCTTTACCGTCAAAACCAGAGGCGAAATAATTGCAATGCAGGGTCTCATATTATGCCTGTGGCCTGTGTGTGAAATGGAGACATCACCTCTGCCTGTTCTGTATTTATGAGGGCAGAGCGACCACGCATGAGTACGTCTCCGTGTGCAGTTTGTTAAGTCAGGAGATGCAGCATGTATTTGGAAAAAAATGACAGACTGTAGGACACACAGACTGTGTGAATTTGTAGACATTTTGTGCAAAAAAGGAAAATAATATATACATTTGAAAATATAATTTATTTTACATATCTTATTTTTGACATGTAACTGGTTACATTTAGGTCCATCTGCATGACTGTAAACTTGGCATGAGGCCAGTTTTCCCAGCGATCAGCAAGCAAAGTCACTGATCCACAGTCAACGGACGGCTTTCAAATTCATAAAATTCATAGGATTCTTCACAAATGAATGAACACAATTTTCTATCAATTTCCTCATTATGCAAATATGCAAAACATCAAATTTGGATCAATTAGGGACCCTAGAGTTCCAAATTTAACCATTTATATAGTAATTGCTGGGACTATCAAATAATTACTTGGCTAATTTGGAATATTTGTGACAGACATAGCAAATTCAAACACAAATTATTTTTAATTCAGGTAAGCATTGCACACCACTAGAAACTGATCAAAGACAAACAATAGCAGCATTATGCAGGAATTTTAGGGTTCATTCTTACAATGTATGCACAAAATGTGCTGATTCTGTGTAAGCAAAATACGTTTATCTAAACAATATATTTTTACAATTATGTGCAAGATATTGATTTTATGAGTTTTTAAAAACCCTTCAAGATTGGCTCATCATAAAATACATGCTACAAAGTGATATTTATATGGTATATTATTTATTGCAAATGCATTTGTATCTGGTTACTAAACATGCATATTTTTCTAAATATTTCCTCAGTTTTTTTTCCATAGAAAACCTACATAGACTTATATAAATGTAATGTTTTCACAAAGAAGACCTCATGCTTTTCTGTTTTGTGCACAGTGAATACCAGATGACAATAATGTCTATTAGGATCCCACCTTGCTTTTTCCCCTCAATTACCACAGACAAAGCAAAGCCTCAAGTTTAGGTCATTAATTGTATTTTATGTGTATTTTTTTTTTCAACAGTGATTGAAATTGATTTAGGGTCCATGCAATAAATCACAATTAGACTATACACAAACAAAGCACAAGCCTTTAATCAATTGAATAAAATAATCATATTGGATAAGGACACACCCAAATATCTGATGCAAAATTTAAAACAAGCCAGCCAGCATGACTGCAAACAATAAAGACAATTCTTTAAAACGGCAGGCAATAAATACCTATGAGTAACTATTTCTATTTCTAGAGTTTTTGTCTTAGTGAGCAATATTACATTTATTATCATAACAGCCTGAAACAACAAATGCAATCATGTCATTTGTCAGCAAAATAAATTCCTCAGAATCCTGTATCCACAGACACCTCATAAAAGAGCAGAGATAATGACTCTACTATTTCATGGCATATTACACCATAATTACATTAATCCACCCATTTACATCTGATGCAGCCCTGGCCAATGGAAATGAACATCTAGTACGTCCCCGAATGGTCATTTATGAACAGAAATGAGAGACTATCAAATGTTAATGAAATGCATATTTACTTGATTCTCGAGACATCCATTGCTGGAGAGAGAGACACGTAGCAATAGAAAAATGTAACCCGTTAATGCGTGAGTTAAAAATGCTGTTAGGGACACAAAATATATAATTGCATATGGTCAGATTGGGGAGGTGGATGGGTTGATATGTGACGCTTTGACAGATGCATGTGCAAATGAATGCAGCTCTAAATATTCCCACAATGTAAGCTGTCTTACTACTAACTGCGCAAATATAAAAACACACGCACACACACACACATGCACGGCTGTACACGCAGGTACACAGCAGCTGAAAAAGTGGGTATTTTACTTTGGAAGTTAATGGGAATAAAATACCTCAGTGGATGAGTGCAGATGTGTTTGATACAAATAGTCATTTTCCTATTTGCTGCCTCATTGAGCTTGATGAATGATTGGAGTCAGAGAAGCGCCATGATAAATGGCAGCACCTTGGCTCCATTGCATGCCCTATTGATTCTCCTTCTTTATTACCCCTACAACCCAGCTGGTTGCTTTGCTCTTTGCACACAGGCGCACACACACGCGCAAGCTCGCATGTACATCTTTGCAAACACATACACTCGCTGTATTATGCTGCTGGAGGTGGTGGAGTTTTTCTGAAGTGGGATGACAAATAAGGTTTTTCATTGGCTCAGAATGGCAGTGTCTGTGTTATTAAATGCTTTGTCTGGAGTGTCCGCTGAACATCAGAGACTAACAACCTCATTGAGATCTGTCATTCAGTTTATGTGACGTGAAAATCATATTTTGTGCCTAAATTGGCTACGCAGAAGGAAACATCACTATCACCAAATAGCTCATTTGCAAAACGTAACAACTTCTCTTTAAAGCAGTCCTGCCTTTACGTAGTTCTCGGAAGACCTTACTAAATTACACATGCGAGCAGAAGATAGGAAGACATAATGAAACTCTGCCACCCACTGAAATGCAATTATCATGCACTCCTGGGCTCAAAGTTAGAAGGTGAGAGAAGATGAATAGGGAAAGTAAAAATCGCTGACCCTTTTAAAGTTCAATTTACAATTTGAATTTCCTTGACCTTGTTCGAAAGTTTGGAGACGTAATAATTTAGGGCACCGAGCGGTTGATAAATGATCTGTGTGTTCATGCTCAGTGAAACCGCTATGTTTATATGGAAATATTGTTATTAAATGTAATGGTTTAAGCCATTATAATTCAAGGCAGTTTGTGAGTTAACACCACTAGCAGGAGGATGCATTACATGTGCAACAGGCCAATTTTGTTATTGTTGAAAAATAGTCTCATCTGAATCTGGAGAGCAATACAGTATGTACATATCGAGCACAGTGAAAGTGAAACAGTTGTACACAATTATGTCAGTGGATATGTATGTGAGAAGACAACAGTATATGGATTTTTATGTATTTTGACTGGAAGCAATGGTTTAAACCTATCCTTATGAAAATTAACCATGGTTTGTTTATAGTAAAACTATAGTAACCTTGCTTTGTTTGAGAATGGATTAATATTTGTATAATCTCATTTTTACTACAAATACCATGGTAAAACTATGGTTAATGTAGCAAAACCATGGTTAATTAGTGGTTACCGTGTTTTAACTACTATAACCATGTTTTTTATTTGTAGTAAAACCATGGTTAATTTTCATAAGGGTAAAATGTCTTAACAATGGATTTGTTTCATGCAAACACAGTTTTTCACTTCAGAAGACTGTTGGCTGATGAACTGGAGCCATGTGGATTACTTGTAAAGTATTGTCAATTTTTTATCAGCTGTTTGGACTCTCATTCTGACGGCACCCATTCACTGAGGAGGATCCACTGGTGAGAAAGTGGTGTAATGCTAAATTTCTCCCAATCTGTTCTGATAAAGAAACAAATTCATCTTCATTTTGAATGGCCTGAGAGTGAGTAACTGTTCAGCAAATTTTCATTTTTGGATGAACTATTAATGAACTATGAATGGATGAACTGTAAGGTAATTGCCACTTACAAAACGCATGCACCTTATTAAGAAAATGTCTGGCAAGGACATAGAGATAATTGTAAATGCAACTCTAGAGCCATTAGGATTAGAGAGATCATAACCGATGCGACAATGATATTGCAAAGATTTAACATTGCAACACAAATATTGGTCTTGCTTAAAGACAAAACACTGCTGTATTATGGATATAATTATGTTTTTTTTTTTTGTTTTTTAGTTATCCGAGCTGAGTGTAGCATACTTAATTACAGTTTGCATTAATATTCACCCAAATAGCCCATGTAGAATACAGTATGAAAATTTTCTCACCATATCCAGATTGGGAAAGGGTGGGCCAATCCAACCTCTGTCTGTTCATTACAAAATGACAGCACTTCAGGCAACATCCACCTGAGAAGCTCTGCTCCTAATCAGAGATGACATATCTGTGTGTCGCAGACACAAAAATACACA
This sequence comes from Barbus barbus, assembly GCF_936440315.1. Taxonomy (NCBI): domain Eukaryota; kingdom Metazoa; phylum Chordata; class Actinopteri; order Cypriniformes; family Cyprinidae; genus Barbus; species Barbus barbus. The sequence continues at coordinate 19,680,995 of NC_136734.1, read as the reverse complement.
CACGCGTAACTTCACTAATCAAAAAGTGTATTTCCCTTGGCTGTCTCTAGAGAAATCTATTGGGAGAAATTGGAATAATTTATTAGCTTACAAGTTTTGGTCGACAGTTGGCCCAAAGCTATTTATCTCTGTAATAGAGAATTGTCCTATGTGGCAAAATTGACCAAATCAGATTGTGTTGATCAGAGAATGAGTTTGGCATGCCTGTAGGTCCGTTTGTCTCAGGGGGATGGAGACCAAAAGGCAGACCAGCACTCAGAAATCATCCAACAAGTGTCTCCATCATGTCAAACTCTGCTAACAGACACATTACACAAGAAGCAGACATTTCTCCAATGACATTTAACATTAGACTGTGATATTAAAACATTAATGCAGGGATCACTTGTGCAAAGTACTTTCATGATTAAACATGATCACGTCAGATTTAACTCCCAAGCAGTTCTATTGTTCCATGGTAGTGATTTGTGAATTCTTTGACCATGTTTTTCCATTCTACTATTTAGCATTCCAAATAAGTGTGTTCCTAATGAAGTGTCTGATTAATTAAATGTTTTTTCCTCAGATCAGCCATAAAGATGGGTGAATATTTGGATCATTATTTTGTCTTTATGACTCATCATGCTGATGGTAACTGCCATTCCATGTTTGTCTGCCTAATTTATGTTTGGTGGTTGTGAGTTGTTAATGTTTATTTTGTCTAATTTGCATGAAGAGACCGTTTTGATGGATTCTGAGCAGGAGATGTGATAGTAAAGTGTTGATTATATGTACATACTTTATGAATAACAACATGTGCAAAATGTTTTAGATGTTTATCAGTGAGATATACATAAGACAAATAATGTTTGAAATCCTCCCGACTTTGATGATTTGATCACTATTTCATTATACGTATCTATATTTTTAAACGCAAGTTGTTAATCCTATTGTGAGTTTTTCATCCATGCATATGCATAAATTATTTTTTTTTTTTCAATCTCATTCTTCCAGTGAAACATCAGGCTTCTCTCTGGTGACGTACAATATGCCAGACTTCTCCAATTATTTTGTTTGCGTAAACTCTGCCCCTTTCTTACAATGGACTGCAACCTTACACTCAAATCTGTCTTCATTCCATCAAACAACCGACTGATAGAACCAAGTCAACACCCTACTTTTATTCTTCTTTTTTGATGATATGTTTCACTCTGATGCACGTCACAATACGGAAGAAATGATCAGGTGCTACTTCCTTACATTGCAACTTTAATGGTAAACAGGTTTATTTTTCTGCTTTGCGATTCACATGATGCTCTAAAACCATTGGATTCATCCAGATGTGTTTGGTGTTGTGTAGCCTAACTGAATCGAATCACGAAAAGTGAGAAGACTCTGTCCTTAGCCTCAGCTCAATGGTATAGATTCATCTTGAGCCAGACAGATTCAGTCTTACGCTAACTGCTTTAAAAGTCCATTTGGACCGGTGCCTAAAAAATCACCTGCTCGAAGTCTCCAAAGTAACAGCACTCAGCTTAATTTGTATGTATTATCAATTAAGAAACTTAATAGCCAGCAGATTGATTAGATCCTCAGTTATAGGGGGTAGAACTGAAGCGAAACACGAAACATCATATACACTGCCTAGCTCTCACACACACACATTCGTGCTCACACATAAACACACACACAGCAATCCACTCCTCCTCCACAGTTCTCTAATTAATGCATACATATGGTGGAGAATAGAGTGGAAACAAGGCACTGCTCAAATTTTAAATAAAGCTTCAGCATCTAATGAGTCGGGCCGCTATGGCTAGTTTATCACTAATTGTGCCTTCTAATGAAAAACCGCCTTAATACAAAACTATACAATGCATTCAAATACAAAAAGTTGGAATTACTCCTTATTTTATAGAATATGCACTGTAAATCATAATTATTGCTCAATGTAAGATTTAATTTATATACGCTAAAAAAGCCAAAAGTAAATCTATCTATCTATCTATCTATCTATCTATCTATCTATCTATCTATCTAGAAATATTCTTATCAACATCCATGAAAATGCTGCAAATTTTAAATATTTAATCGCAGACTCTAATGCAAAAATTGTAGTGTTATGATCATAAAACCTTGATAGTTGGAGCACCAAGATGATCTTCAACATCTGTCTTGGCCAGTCAAATCACCTGACTTGAATATTATCAATACACTTTGGATATTTTTTGAGTGAAGGGTGACAACTCTGAAACACTAGAAGATGTTCTTGTAGACCACATTCAACAAGAGAGTATTCAAAAGTTGATGTGAATCTACATAAATCTATAGTCTAAGAAGGTCGAAAGCTATATATTAAAGGAAAATGGTGGTAAACTAAAGAAATATTGCATAGTTCAGATTATTTTGTCCATACACACACATTTTATTGCACACACATATACAGTATAGCATGTTAGTATAACAATACTTTTAAGTAAGTGTAAAGGCATGTGTGCAGAGTAGAGAGAGAGAATCAGTATCAGGGAACTGCATGACTGACCAAAGGCTTCAGTTCCAGTTGAATGACAGCTCTGCTCCAGACATCCATCAATGTCCCATCAGCATCTGCCCCCTCACAGACATCATCATCACCAAAGACTTCCAAAGATGAGGGCCATTTTACACCCAGTTTTGGGGCACAAGTAAAAGGATGTATCTTTGGGTAAGAAGCCTGGACATGGCACTTTTCAAAAGGCTTTTAATTGTCTGGTATCAGTCTTTGGAAACCCTTTTTCTGTAGTTCTTTGTGAGTTTTATGAGACTGACTTGTGTAATCAAATATTCTCACTATTTTGACTATCTACAACCTGAATTCCAGAAATGTTGGGACGTTTTTAAATTTGAATAAACTAAAAATAAAATAAAAAAATCAAATCACATGAGCCAATATTTTATTCACAATAGAATATAGATAACAAATGTTTAAACTGATAAATTTTATAATTTTAAACACAAAATGAGCTCATTTCAAATTTGATGCCTGCTACAGGTCTCAAAATAGTTGGGACAGGGGCATGTAGAATCTCCAAAACAGTTTGAAGTCATCTGGACATCGAGGTTATGAGTTTCTGGAGTTTTGGAGTTGGAATTTGCTCCCATTCTTGCCTGATGTAGGTTTCCAGATGCTGAAGAGTTTGTGGTCATCTTTGATGTATTTTTTCATTTAATGATGTGCCAAATGTTCTCTATAGGTGAAAGATCTGGACTGCAGGCAGGCCAATGCAGCACCCGGACTCTTCTACTACGAAGCCATGCTGTTGTAATAGCTGCAGAATGTGGTTTTGAATTGTCCTGCTGAAATAGACGTTGTCTGCAGGGAAGCATATGTTGCTCTAAAACCTTTATATACCTTTCAGCATTCATAGTGCCTTCCAAAACATGCAAGCTGCCATACTGTATGCACCTATGCACCCCCATACCATCAGAGATGCTGGCTTTTGAACTGAACGCTGATAACACTCTGGAAGGTCTCGCTCCGCTTTAGCCCGGAGGACACAGCGTCTATGATTTCCAACAAGAATGTCAAATTTGGACTCGTCTGACCATAGTACACTTTTCCACTTTAAAACAGTCAATTTTAAATGAGCCTTGGCCCACAGGACACGACGGTACTTCTGGACCATGTTCACATATGGCTTCCTTTTTGCATGATATAGCTTTAGTTGGCATCTGCAGATGGCATGGCGGATTGTGTTTACCAACAGTGGTTTCTGGAAGTATTCCTGGGCCCATTTAGTAATGTCAATGACAGACTCATGCCGATGAGTGATGCAGGCATCCAACAAAGGTCTTCGGCCTTGTCCCTTACGCACAGAGATTTCTCCAGTTTCTCTGAATCTTTTGATGATGTTGTGCACTGTAGATGATGAGATTTGCAAAGCCTTTGCAATTTGACATTGAGGAACGTTGTTTTTAAAATATCCTACAATCTTTTTACACACTCTTTCACAGATTGGAGAGCCTCTGCCCATCTTTACTTCTGCGAGACTTGGCCTCCCTAAGACATCCCTTTTATAGCTAATCATGTTACAGACCTGATGTCAATTAACTTAATTAGTTGCTAGATGTTCACCCAGCTGAATCTTTTCAACATTTCTTGCTTTTTTTTTCTTGCTTTGCCCTTTTTTGCCCCCGTGCCAACATTTTTGAGACCTGTAGCAGGCATAAAGTTGGAAATGAGCTCATTTAATGCATAAAAGTGTAAAGTTCTCAGTTTAAACATTTATGTTCTGTTATATTGTGAATAAAATATTGGCTCATGTGATTTGAAAGTGTTTATGGTAAAATAAAGTGTAACCTTAAAATACTATAAAAGAAACATTAAATTATTTTGTTTAATTCTCATTCCTTATGAGCATTTTATAACAAATCATCAATAAAATGCTATTTTAAACAGACACGACAGTTTTTAGTAATCTCAGTATGTGAAAATTTTATTAAAAACCACTCATATCCAGTTGACAACATGTAAAAACTAATTTAACAGATCCAACCTATGGTCATCTGCCATTTTTGTTTAAAACCTAGAGAGCAACTGTTTTGTTCAATCACAACCAAATCCTTTTTCCTAAAAGAGACTTGAGATTTCACTGGAAGTAATAAAAATACAGTTCCCTTTTCCTCTCATACATGATTCAAAACACAGTTTAAGTGACCTATGATATAAGTGGAAGGCCAATTCATGGACATTAAAATGCAAACGTGCACATATTTCAGTGCATTAAATTTTATGAAGCATTGAAACCACTGTCCATCAAATAGTAAATCCTGATAGGCTGCAGCAGTATTTATACCCTGCACTTTATACAATGATATCATTCCATTCTCACAGTTTCACATAAACTTACAATCAGGTGTAATGCAGAAAGAGCTTCAAATAAAAACCCCCACACAAACATATGCGGGGCATGGTACCAGCCCCTATTGCATTTTGTCATTTTATAGTGAAGTGCATTACACTGTCCTCACCCTAATTTTGATTTATTGTCCCTACATAAATTAGAACAATTTGCTTTAAAATTCTCTCCCATAGCCAAGCAGTGGCCGCTCTCTGGGGAGCTGATGATGTTTAACATGTCTGAAATACATATTGGATTAGTGCGCTTTGTTTCTCCCCAACAGCAGATGTTTCATCTTGGCTGATGGCCGGACTTAAATGTGTTAGGACAGCAAACCCCTGAAGAAACAGCTCTCACATCAGAACATGCATACATGCTGGAAAAACCCTTCAGAGAGCATGCATGTCGTAACCACAGGTTGCTCAAAAACACTAGAAATCAACGGAAAACAAAAATATTATAAAATATTTAAATACAACACACAAAGTGTGTTTAGCATTACCTTAAATTGTAATAATAGGACTTGCATTTTCTCTGCCTAATGTTGGGTGGATTTCATTTATTTCTTGGTTTTCAGATGAAAGGTTTAGAGGGACTCCATTCAGAAATCATTTTGATGGTTATTTGAAAACTATTACAACACTATTCAGTGCAGCAAAACATAAAGACTTTGGTCAAAGGCAGATTTTGACAAAAGTGTTCTCTGCTCTTATTCATTCTTTAAAACAGCAATCATTAAATGACTTATTCAATTAATAGTGAATCAAAACAACCCAGCATTTTTTAAAGTGTAGTAATGGCCTCATCTGGCAATTTTGAAGGAACAGTTCACCTAAAAATGAAAATGTTCTCACCTCAGGTCATCCAATATGTAGATGAGTTTGTTTCTTTATCTGAACAGATTTAGAGGAATTTAGCATTACATCATTTGCTCATCGATGGATCCTCTGCAGTGAATGGGTGCTGTCAGAATGAGAGTCAAAACAGCTGATAAAAACATCCAGTTCATCAATTAGCCTAACTTCTTGTGAATTGAAAAGCGGTTGTTTGTAGGACAAAAAATCCATCATTAAGACTTTTATCTAACTTTAAACTGTCACCTCTGGCCAGAATAGAGTCCATAATCTTTGATTTCTACATATATCTCTCTTGATTCAGACAAGGTGACTTTTTCATTTGAGCTGTACTGATGGGACCATTCTGATTTAATGAGAAAACATAACTATTTTACAAGCTGCTGATTTTGTTTCAATGTGTACCATATGATTTGTATAAAAACAAATGATTTTTAGAAACCTAAACATCTAGGTATTCTAAAATCAGACCTTCCTAAGCAGTTCGTAAGAATAAGATTTTACAAACCCATATGAATTCACCACCAATTTTATAGTACAATACTTTGTGTGTTAGATGGGGCTCAATAACACAGGAAAATGTTGGGAAACACTGGAATAGTGTAGAAAAACAAAAATGATTTCTCAAAACCTAATGTTCAAAATAGCGCCGTTTTAATTTTATTTTTAGTTTATTTAAAAAATTGATAGCACTTCAAAATGTCATGATTAAGGAGAAAACATCTTCAAATCTTTGTATAAACAAATCTTCTTTTCTCTTGGCAAAACTGATGGACTCAATCCTCGTCCTTCTCAATATTACTCATCTGAGTGACATGAAGTAAATGGTGCCTAATGAATTATCTTAATGGACATCACAATTGGTTTGTGAACAAACTGCTTCCTATGGTTAGGCATAGCATTTATTTTTCCTCAAGAAGTATGTTGCACTGGTAGCACAACTTGTTATAATTTCAAAACAATTCAAGTATCTTAACACCGGTAGACCAGCTGTCTTTTAGCATAAATGATCAAAATGTAATTTCAGATCTAACTGATTAATTATATCCGTCATTTATGATTCATACATGATGCATGTTTTATATACTACCCATATTATGTAAAAACAACAATGTCTAAAATCTTTCTTTTTTTTTTTTTTACAAAATATTTATTTTGGGTAGCTAGTTGTTGAAAGCAGAATTACATTCTTTGATCAAATGATCAAAAAATGATCTGTTTGACACTAATAAGACAGGAATTTGATTGGACTCCAGTTGCTGTCCTTATTTGCACATTAAATTAAACACAGTTTCATGTTTCTGCAGATGAAGCTCCAGTGCTTGGCAGTAGAAAGTCTAATCAGAAGAATAAACTCTGCTGTTTTTCAATTTGAAGGTCCGCTAAGCAGTGCCACGCATGCCAATAAATAGCAAAGGCTTCTTACACATACAAATCACAGGTCCCTGTTCCTTCTCTTAATCACTTCATGCTTTCTGATAATCACAACAGCTTAGATTCACTCATTGTTAATGTCAGGATTTACTAAACACAGACTCAGAACCTTTATTAGTTTAATAAAATGATTAATGGGGACTGATGGTATTAGTAAAATAAAATGTATAAAATAAATGCTTTTATATTTTTAAATTATAACTCAAACACATGAAATGTCTATGATACACAATTAAATATATAATGATCGTAAGGAACGGATTTCTTCAACAGCTGCATAGAAGAGGAATTCAAATCCTTTTTTCAGTTAAATCACACACTGTCAATAGTGCAAATAAAATAAAAGCGATTTCTCCAGATTCTACACAATCCATGTTATCGGTCTAAGCATGCTTTTTGGTGAAACCGCAATCGTTATTCATCAGGCAGGCGCTGCTTTAAGACCTCCTCAATTAAAGAACTGTCACTTTCAATTAGAGCCCTTTCTACGCTGCCTCACAGGGGAGTGAGGTGTAAACAAAGGAAAGTTTCTAAACATCAATTCTGAGAGGCGCACTGACTGCAGTGTCCCAGAGAGAACGCTCTCGACTGCACTAGTGGCTGAAGAATTAGCTTCTGGAGGACAAACTGCTGAAAAAAGGACAGACGGTGTTAATGTCTTTTTCCCCTTGGAACGAAAGTGATGTAGCCCCCACTAGGTGCTCGGAGATGAGACACATTTAAATTTAAATAGCCCCTCACAGCCACCAGCCTCCTCAGCCTCGCTTAATTGATTGAGGATCGCCATCGGAGGAGAACAACCACATTTGCCCCCTGTATTTGTGATTTAAATCTTTGACATTGGCATATTTGCAAAAGCAACACTGAATGATTTGCCTGTATGTAGACCAAAAATATCTGTTTGTTGACAATATAACTGGACACAGTTGTACCAACAAGTTGTTGATTTTTCATTATCAAGGATCCGCAGATGTAATTCGAGGGACCTAAAATATAAAGGCAGCTGTATTTATAAAGTGTGAAATTATAAAGACAGCATGTTGTTTCTAAAATTAATGGACTTCAAAATGTCACTTTATTAAATGCAAAGAAAATTATAATATAATATATTAAAATATGGAGAATGCTCATTACTATGCTTACACATTACTTTGCTCACAGTTCTCACATCTTGTCACCTTAACTAATAGAGTTGTTTTGTATTTACCTTAAATGTTTATATATTGCTAAAATAAATACAAAAACCAGTGCTGTCCGAATAAAAAAATGTGAGTAATTTTTGTGATTTCTGTCTATTTTTAGAAAGTGAAATTAAACCGTAATAATATAAAATTTTACAAATATGTTAAAAATGGTTATATTACACATATTAAATTAATTATAGCCCTCTTTAACAGCCCTAAAATGCTAGTAGTGCTTTGTAATAATAAAAAAGTGAGTATCAAATATGATGCGTCAGGATTTGATGAATGTTTATTTGTACACCTCTCAGTCAGCATTATATTGCATTGTATTGCATATTTTGTGATTACTTATATTAATATGCATTTTTTGTAAGTAGTCTGCTATACTGGTAATAAAAACATTCTCATTGATTTACATTACAATCTTGCTTCTGGCAATATGAAAATTGCACCAAATTGCATATTTTTGCTCAGTTTGGACTTCTGAATAAAACTGATGTTTTTTTGTTTTTTTTTACCTCCTAAGTATGAGGTCAATAAAGGGTAATAAGGGTCAATAAGTAAAGGTAAATTAACGGTTCTATTAAAAAAAAAAAAAAAGATTATTATTTCCTTTTTCAAGTTCAAGTTAGTATAGCGCTTTTTACGATACAAATCGTTGTAAAGCAGCTCTACGGGAAATTAAGTTTCCACAATATATTTATATATTGCAGAACCTTAATATATTTAACTTATGGCAAAATTTGGTACTTCTGTATGTTGTCTGAGCATTGGCATCCTCTGAGGTCCTCTGAGGGGTTGGCATTATCTTTTCTCAGGTGTTCGGTCATCTCAGATCATTTAAGGGTTGGATCCAGACTGAAGCTTCTGTAATTCCTAGGAATGTTAAACAGAGAAACAAATAGAGACATAATTAGCGTAGCTACTGTTCCATCTAAGCAAAAATGATTTGTTCAACCCAAGCTAAAGAATAATAATAATGTACATTTGATCAGATATAACTGCAGTACAAGATTATAAGATGCATTATATGAATGCTTGGCTAAAGAGATGAGTCTTTAATCTAGATTTAAACAGAGAGAGTGTGTCTGAACCCTGAACGTTATCAGGAAGGTTATTCCAGAGTTTGGGAGCCAAATGTGAAAAATCTCTACGTCCTTTAGTGGACTTTGCTATCCTAGGTACTACCAAAAGTCCAGAGTTTTGCGACCTTAGGGAGCGGGTTGGATTATAGCGTGGTAGAAGACAAATTAGGTACGCGGGAGCTAAACCATTTAGGGCCTTATAGGCAAGTAATAATATTTTGTAAATGATACGGAACTTAATAGGTAGCCAGTGCAGAGACTGTAAAATTGGGATGATATGATCATATTTTCTTGACCTGGTAAGAACTCTAGCCGCTGCATTTTGGACTATCTGTAGCTTGTTTATTGAAGATGCAGGACAACCAGCTAACAGTGCATTACAATAGTCCAGTCTAGAGGTAATGAATGCATGAACTAGCTTTTCTGCATCAGAAACAGGTAGCGTGTTTCGAAGCTTGGCAATGTTTCTAAGATGGAAGAATGCTGTTTTTGTAACATGGGAATTATGATTTTCATAGGACAAGTTGCTGTCTAATATAACACCCAGATTTTTTTACTTTAGAGGACGTAACAGTGCATCCGTCTAGTTGTAAATTGTAATCCAAGAGATTCTGTGTACTGTTTTTTGGTCCAATAAGTAATATCTCTGTCTTATCTGAATTTAATAGGAGGAAATTATTGGTCATCCAATCTTTTACATTTTTTACACAATCTATTAGCTTAGATAGTTGAGAAGTTTCATCTGGTATAACTGTTGTACCATGGCGCAGTACGTTTTTCTCTAACCTTTTTCAATTTGAGGGGGGCAACAGCTTCTAATGTATTAGAGAAGATAGCGCCCATGTTGCTAGTCATTTCGTCTAGTTCATGTGTATTTATGGGTACACAGAGCAGTTGAGATAAATCAGGCAGGTTATTTGTGAATCTGTCTTTGGTGGCTGGAACAATAGTTCTGCTCGGACGATAACGCGGAGCCATATAACTAATATCAGTAATACGCAGCATGCACGATACAAGGAAATGATCAGTAACATTTTGAGGTACGATATCTATATCGGTAAGATCAATTCCATGCGATATAATTAAATCTAGCGTATGATTAAAACGATGAGTGGGCTCCACCAAGCTACCCTTTATAACAGTAGCTTGGTGGAGTAGACTCATTTAGACCAAAATATTCATTTGGTTTAAGCCAGGTTTGAGTCAGGCAGAGTACATCAAAATTATTATCTGTGATCATTTCATTTACAATAACTGCTTTGGGTGCGAGTGATCTAATATTTAGGAGCCCAAGCTTTAAAAATTGTTTTTGTTCATTTATTTTGCGTTTTTCTGGTTTAATCACGATCAGATTTTTTCTACATCCTGCATTAAATTTATATTTTGACCTCGCTATCAGCGGGGAAATCGCGCGGCGGCGGGACGTGCTTTTACATCAATGAGAGGTGGTGTACAGATGTAACTGTGTTAAAGATGATGTGCTGTTCAGATCTAGAAACGCTCTTCATTAACTGCAAGCCGTTCTATTCACCGTGGGAGTTCTGCTCGTTCATTCTTGTGAGTGTCTACATTCCACCACAAGCGCACGTGAGCACAGCTTTACAGAAACTCACTGATCTGATCACAGAGAGTGAGCAACAACAATAGGACTCCGTTTTAATCATTCTCGGGGATAAAGCAAATAAAATAAATAAAGCAAATCTCTCCCGCGAACTGCCAAAATACAGACAGCATGTTACATGTCCCACCAGAGACAGTAATATATTGGATCACTGTTACACAACAATAAAGGACGCATATCACTCGGTTCCACGAGCAGCTTTAGGACTCTCTGATCACTGTTTGGTTCATCTTATACCGTCCTACAGGCAGAAACTTAAATCTGCAAAGCCTGTATTAAGATCTGTTAAAAGATGGACTAACGAAACAGAGCGGGATCTACAAGCCTGTTTCGACCTCACTGATTGGACTGTTTTTGAAGCCGCTGCCATCGATCTGGACAAGCTCATAGAGACTGTAACATCTTATCAGTTATCTGATATCAGTTTCTGTGAGGATATGTGCATTCCTAACAGGACTCATCTAATCTACAACAATGACAAACCATGGTTCACTGCAAAACTCAGAAAGCACCGTCAAGCCAAAGAAGATGCTTACAGAAAAGGGGATAAAGTCTTGTACAAACAGGCCAAATACACACTGGAAAAGGAGATCAGAGTGGCAAAGAGGAATTATTCTGAAAAAAAAATATTCGAAAAAAAATGATCTTCCAGTGATCCTGCTTCAGTGTGGATAGGAATGAGGGATATCACCATTTACAAGTCACCATCCCCCAGCACTGTGGAGAATCAACACCTGGCAGACGACTTGAACGAGTTCTATTGTCGTTTTGAAAGATCACCCCACACCCGCCCTGAACACCTCTCCACACAGCCATTCACACCTCCAGCAGCCCCTCTCTCCCCCACACCTACAATTCAAATCAGCGAAGAAGATGTGTGCCAGGTCTTCAGGAAAAACAAAAGAAGGAAAGCACCAGAAAGCACCAAGCCCAGGAGCTGTGTGAAGTCCCCTCATGCTTCAAACGCTCCACCATCATCCCCGTCCCAAAGAAACCCAAAATTATTGGACTTAATGACTACAGACCTGTGGCCCTAACGTCTGTATCCATGAAATCATTTGAAAGACTGGTTTTGGCTTATCTGAAGGACATCACTGGACCCTTACTGGACCCCCTGCAGTTTGCCTACAGAGCAAACAGGTCTGTGGATGATGCAGTCAACATGGGACTGCACTTCATCCTGCAGCATCTGGACAGACCAGGGACTTATGTGAGGATCCTGTTTGTGGACTTCAGCTCCGCTTTTAACACCATCATCTCGGAAACCCTTAAAAATAAACTAACTCAGCTCTTCGTCCCCACCTCTGTCTGTCAGTGGATCACCAGCTTCCTGATAGAAAGACAGCAGCTAGTAAAGCTTGGTAAATTCACATCCAGCACTCGTACCATCGGCACTGGAGCTCCTCAGGGCTGCATTCTCTCCCCACTGCTCTTCTCCCTCTACACCAACGACTGCACCTCTAAAGACCCCTCTGTCAAGCTCCTGAAGTTTGCAGACGACACCACACTGATCGGCCTCATCCAGGACGGTGACGAGTCTGCTTACAGACAGGAGGTTAAGGAGCTGGCTGTCTGGTGCAGTCTTAACAATCTGGAGCTTAACATGCTCAAAACTGTGGAGATGATAGTGGACTTAGTCCCCCCCCCCCTGCTCTCCCCCCACTCACCATCATGAACAGCACTGTGACCGCAGTGGAGTCATTCAGATTCCTGGGCACCACCATCTCCCAGGACCTGAAGTGGGATATTCACATAGACTCCATAGTCAGGAAGGCCCAGCAGAGGTTGTACTTTCTTAGCCAGCTGAGGAACTTCAACCTGCCACAGGAGCTGCTTAAACAGTTCTACTCTGCCATCATTGAATCCATCCTCTGCACTTCTATAACTGTCTGGTTCAGCTCAGCTAACAAATCTGACCTCAGAAGACTACGGAGGGTAGTCCGGACTGCTGAGCGTATCGTTGGTACAACCCTCCCCGCTCTCCAAGAACTGTACTTATCCAGAGTGGGCAAAAGGGCTGGTAAAATCACTCTGGACACCCAGCACACTCCCTCTTTGAACTGTTACCGTCTGGTCGACGCTACAGAGCTCTGTGCACCAGAACGACCAGACACAGAAACAGTTTCTTCCCTCAGGCAATCCATCTCATGAACACTCAACAATAAACGTGGAACACACAACTATAATACACTATCCATTCACCAGACTCACTAATTTTTTTTTTAATTTGCACATACTTGACCTATACACACATAGTTGTCTATATTATATATTGTGTTTTTGCTGCTTTGTAAATCGCCTATTTGGTTATTTGTTGTTATTCTTTTATTATCTGTGTCCTGTCCTGTTGTTGTCTCTGTTGCACTGTGGAGCTTCTGTCACTACAACAAATTCCTTGTATGTGTAAACATACTTGGCCAATAAAGCTCATTCTGATAAAGCTCATTCTGACATCTGCAATAGTTGTAAAGCGCATCTATAGTGGTAGTAAGTCACACTAAGTCACACTTGGAGCTTCTTAGAGATGAAATAAATTACACGTACCAAGCATATTGACACCTTGGGATTTCAGCTTCTATATACCTCAAAGTATCATATTTCAGCAAGGCCAAAAGCAAAAATGCAAATGTAATCTCAAGGTATCAACAAGGTAATGATTCAAACAACAGCAATTTGCCAAAAATACATTTGTCTGATGTCTTTGTTTAGTGGATCTAGTGACAAATCTTAATTGTGAGTTTCTGAAAGCATTTGTCTCACTCTTAAATGTGAAAACGTGACAAATAGGACCTAAAAAGACCAGGAGTTTAAGGTTTTGTGTGTGGTTAGTGAAATGAGGAACAGAGTAATTCTAAAATGGTACATTATATGAGTGAAAAAGTATTTTGCTACTATCAATATTAATTTTTAAGTAAATAAAAGGGCTGATGGCTGATGTATTCTCAGGCATCTTTGCCCATAAGCTGCACTCTGTCCTGATTGGCTTCCTAATTGGTTGTAAATAAATTGTTAACTTGAAAGCAAAACAAATCTAACAGCAACAAAAAGAAAGAGCACAAGAGAGAGAGCGAGAGATGAACTTTGCGATTCTTAGAGGAGGCAGCGAGGCAAGTGTTAAGCACAGATCTCATTTGAAGTCGCTCTGCTATAGACGAGAGAGGCACTTAACACTGTGGCATTTATTATAGCAGGATGTGTATTTCTTGCTCTTGTTTGAACTGGGATTCACAAAACCAGCCTAAAAGCCTGTTTCAATTTATCAGTGGGAATGTTTTGAATAAACCAGCATGCTTTCTTCTTCTCTTTTATACAGGAACCTATTTGACAACCTGAGCGCCCTATGATAAACGAAAAACCTTTGACTTTTCTTTATGTTTTTCTTTCCATTTTTTGCCCTCATTCAAATAAGAAATACAATTACACTGGTCCGGACTTCTTTGGTGGGATTTTAAGTGCCGCCCTCCTTTACAGAATGACTTGAAATAATGAGGAGGCTTTCTTTCATGATTAGATGTGGCTGCACTGGCAACCTCAGCTCCCAGAAAGACTCAAGAAGGCACTTAAATGAAAAGGCATCCTCTTCAGTGCTTTCTGCATTGGCTCTGTGCTGCATTGTACATTCACCGTTAATTACAGAATATAGAGAAATTCTGCCCGCAAAAAGAAAGTGGCACGAGCGTTCATTACGTTACAGCTGTGCACCTGCCGCTGAGTGTTTGTGTTGAGCCTCAAGGATCTGCTCAATGGAGCCTATCAAAACAGCAGCATTCACCAGCAGCGTCACTGGCACATAAAGGTTATTTTTGATCATAATGTAACAAACATCACTCTGATTAAGAGAAAGCATCAGTAATGCACAGTGGAAAAGGCAGAGGGATGCACTGATGCCAATAAGTCGACTTGAAATTGGAGGTTTTCTGAAGCTGTTAATGGGATGCCTTGTGTACTTTTCGCTACATGTCATATATCAGTTATTTCTTAGCTTTACTTCAGTAAACGTCTATCGGGGGGGTTGGGAAGCAACAACTCTTTTCCATGGTTACCAGTGATGGTCTTGTGAGGCACTGTAGGGTCTGACCTGTCTTCATTTCACCCAACCAATTTTCTGATAAATTACTCTAACGAACCGAACACAGATCAGCCCAATTAAGCCTCTAACTACTTGACAGACTCCTTGCTGAAGTGGTCCATAGCACCGAAAGTGAGGTGTGAGTGGATCTTTATCTATAGCAATAGCGGAAAATGGACTCCATTTAAGAGGAGAGCAGCAAGGCCATCACACGGGATTGTTGTGACCATGCTTAGTCACAGGAAATAACAAAAAGCTTTGTTATGTTACTGATGTCACAGGAGTTGTTGTTTGTTTTCATTAAAATTTTTAGCATTTAGTATATTTACATATTTAGCATTTAAAACATGGATGCTTTTTTAAGTTTGTTCTACCCTTGTCCCACACCAATCTTAAAATATGAAGATTTGTCACAAAAAATACATTTTAAAAACAATGCTAACTAAAACATTGAATTGCATATTCAATACTGTTTCGATAAACAGTATATCTGTATTTTAATGTTCAATATTTTATGTTGCACAATGTTTGCACATATGTTTGCACAAATGACAGCGGTCCTCAAATTTACTAATGATGATTAAATGCATCATAATTTCCACGTCAAATAAATTTTTTTTGCCTTTATTTATTTATATATTTCTTTATTTGTGTACTTACTGTCTTACTTTGTCATCATATTTCTGTTCATTAAAACATGTATAGCCTAATCACAATTAATATAATATTCAGTTTCAATATTTATAATTCAGTATTAATGCAATATTTCAGTTCAGTTCATTCAATATTTATAGTAGTTGCACAAATTGCAACTGTCCTCAAACTAAGTCAATTACAAGTATTTATATTTCATGACAATTACAAAAAATTACCTTTAATAAAGTTTTTATTTCTCAAAAGTTTGTATTTATTTATCAAAAGGAGGAACATGCATCATGTCTAAAATTAAATCAGTAAAATATATTAATTTAAATATATTTACAGATGTAAATATCACTTGGAAGCTAAATAATTTTTACATCCAATTTGCAGGAAGTTTAAAAAAATTGGAAAAACAAATATTTTATTGTGTGTATTTATGATACATAAATTGGTATAAAATGTGCCTTAGCTCAGACAAAGGATATTAGTTATTTCATTCCAAAAGTGTTTAAAAGCTGTTTGCACTGCTGTCATTTCCATCACAAAATGTTAAACGTATAAGATTTGGTGGAAATGGGACTGTGGTGGAAAAGTTCATGATGTTCCAATAAAAAGAGACAAAAATTACAATTCATTCACTGTTGGACATTCTTAGTAGATGAATTAAATATAGAATTGATAGTGTAAAAGTGTGTTTTGAGAGAGTTTATATTCCACAATGAGTCCACAGGGCCAAAAGAGCCTAGAAGAAATCTTTATAATAAATATCCCTAAGGCTAATTTTGTCCAGTACACCTTGAAGTTCAGGCTAGTTTGATTGGAAAAAGGAATGGAGAGAGGTACGGAAAGAGTTAGCACGGAGCTGAATGTTTAGGAGTCAGCAGGTGATGAACAGAAGAAGATGGCAGGCTAGTTGAATACTGATATGGCCCACCGTTTCTCCTATTTCCATTAATGACATGCTCATCAAGGGCAAACAAGAGAAGCTACCACCGCCCCATTCCATCAACGCATGTCACTGCACAGTGACGGGCCGTTTTGTGTGTCTGTGTGTGTGGGGCCTGAGCTCAGCCTCCTACACAATAAAGTGTGAGACTGCCCCTCTCTGTCACACTGGACAGGTGGTTCCGGGCTGAGACAAGCTCTATTCCCTCACCCTAAACCATCCGAAAGTATCCTCTACCTGAGGACGCTGCTATATACTGTGACATGGCCAAATTAACAGGCCGTTCATGTCACCTCTTCTGATGTCCCACCAAGAGGCCAGGAAATCAAGCTGTCACATCAGGCCAGTGGGACTGCACATCTTTTCAACGCTTCTCCGTAATAGCCTGTGCCACAAACTAGACAGGCCACATTCTCCAGTTTATTCTGGGACGCTATCAGGTGTCTCATTATTGCTTCTTGCTGGTTCAAAGAGATTGTAAATTGGGCTCCTGTGGTGATGATTGGTGTGGCTTAGATTCCTCCACTAGATATTTTCTTTTAGCTGGCAATAGATCCCATTTTAAAGACATTCTAGGGGACAATTAGCATCTAAAATTGGCCTTCTGTCCAAATGCTGATTAACCTTTCTGGTATCATGCATTTGATTGCTCATAATGATTTAATATGAAGTACATACTCATTTACAGAGTCACAAATATCATTTCTGGCAACTTTGACACAAGAGAGTTTAAGGGCATGACTAAGTTAAGATCATAAAACACCTCAAAAAGCACTAAAAAAAAAAAAGCTCCAGCATTCCTGTTTCTCTCTTTCGATAAAGATGACGGAAAGGTATAAGGGCTTGCATAGCTGATTCATCGCTGTCAATTTACTCTTTATGAATGCATAAAAGTTATAGTTTCAGCCAAGCCCTGAGATAATGCACATAAAACTGAGACTAACTCTGCTGTAATAGTTGCCATAAACCAGTGAGAGAATCTTTTAACTTGCCTGCCATTTTCATGCTAATACTCATAAAGCTTACATGCACCTTCCCATTCAAGAAATGTCAAGACATTGGCGGAAATTGAAATTGCAACTGATTGACTACCCAATAATTCAAACAACTTAACAGACAGCAATCTGTATAAAGGCAAACAGGACTTGTAAACCATAACATGAACATAAATATAACATAAACTACACCAAATTCAAGAGAACGTCACAATTTCTTGGTAGAAATAAAGACCCTTTCAAAAATGTAAACTGTGGTTTTAGCACACATTTGTGTGTTTGCACAGAAAATGAAAAGTAGTGACACCAAAAACATATACACATTTACTGTATGAATTCTTTATGATTGTTAAGGCCTCATGCTGCATTCACATGCTATTAAAAATTTCCTACTTCCCACTTCTAAAGTTGTAATTATGAGTTTGTTGTGTTCAAGTGCTTTGTTGACGTAAAGAACAGGAATCATGGAGGATGGCCCATTCAGGAGTTCATTTTTGCCTATTTTAATGGAGAAATCTTATTAAAGCCAAAATATATTTAGTCAGTATTCAACAGGTTTTTAATAAAATGTAGCATCCCATTCAGCAACCAAAAAAATAAAAAATTCACCGCAATATCTAGATACTTAAAATGATAAAAACAAAAACTGGTAACACTTTAGTTAAGGAACCAATTCTCACTATTAACTAGTTGCTTATTAACATGCATATTGCCAGCATATTGGCTGTTTATTTGTGGCCTACTTATAAAGCACATATTAATGCCTTATTCTGCATTTTAGATCCCTTAATCCTACCTTATACCTAAACTTAACAACAACTTTACTAACTATTAATAATCAGTACATTAATAATCAGTTTATTAGGCAAAAGTCTAATATAGGTTAACAGTTAGCTAATAGTGAGAATCACTACTTTTGCATTTCTAAAGCTGTACATACTTTTATGTGTTATGCCAATGTCTATACATCCATTTTAGAATAAATCCAAAAGTGTGAATAGTTACACATTATTCATAGATCAGGCTGGGTCATTGGGTTATAGTGCGCTGTGGAGTCTGCACCAATGTAGGTTTGGCAAAAACATGCATTAAGGGTTAAAAAAATGACATCCTACAGCCTTGTGTGTGAGTGGGAGGAACAAGAATGCCATTTTTCAGCTTTAACGCACAGCTTCATCTTCTCTTTGTAGAAGGCTAATGTTTTTAGCCATAAATCCTTTGACTACATAGCAAATGACTGTAATTTACCATCCGTTATGTCATTTGAGACCATGTGGTTTACATTAACAGTAGTGTTAAAGTGAAAATGTTGTGTTGTGGTTGTTGAATGTGTCATAATTTCAGAGATGAAGACTCTCAGCACCTTCTAAAGCACACATAATTCATTCATTCCCCAATTCTCCTCACTCTCCTTGGTTATGGCAGGGGGTAATAAAGGTATAATGACTGAACAACCCCAAACGCATTTTATCTCAGCACATTCAGCGTTGCCTGTGAAGGATTCGGCTATTAGTCCGAATGACAAGCCTGCCCGTGACTCCTCTCCTCTGATTTATTGACACAAATGTAAACTTTTCCGCCACTCAGCAGCCTTTTAAATACCCAAAGTTGACAGAAAAGGGATTCTTCATCTGTATTTAAAAGCATTTAGCAGTGCAGCACGATTATGCTGTGGATGGTATCAGGGCAGTGTTGAAGTCCTGGTAAGTAAGGAGGGGATTGATGGGGTGGAATGACTTCCCTGAGCACTAGGTGATGGATGAGAAGGGGGCTAGGCTGACAGATGATCTAACAGGTGTTCATAACCAGTTTGTAAGAGCTTTTTATTTATGAGGGGCCACAGACAGCCCTGCTGTGGAGCAGCCACACCAGCTGCAGTCGCAGGCACCTCAGAGGCCAGATGCAGTGTTAGCCACCCTCAAATTCTGTCCAGAATTGTAATTAGCCAATCATTTGCCAGGAGGGGTCACATGGGTGGCAGATGAAGAGGAGGGAGGGGTGGAATGGTTGGAGCGGTGGCATGCTGTCTGTTAATAATCAAAGGCGTGCAGTGGTGCCTATGGCAGATTGCAGCCCCGTGACACAAAGAACTAATGCCATTGGGTCTGGAGCATATTGTCTCGATATGAATACTAAAGAGAAACTAATTCTGTAGAAGCACATTGTCTTGTATGATTTCAGGCTTGCTGTATTCTAACTAATTAACCCAAATATTCTACTTTGGTCTGAATGGAAAAAAGCTAAAAATAAATAAATATGCAAAAGACACTGTCGATCAAATGTTTGGGGTCACTGAAGACACTGGCGGCGAACAGTTCAGCTTTGCCATCACAGGAATAAATTCTATTTTAAAATATTCTAAAATAGAAAAGTAATTTTAAACTGTAATAATATTTCACAAAATATTTACTGCATTTTTTTGAGTAATTTCACATATGAGAATTTGTGTGATTTCCTAGAATAAAAATGTACACTGCAATTGGAGATTCAGAAAGACCAAATATAGATTTTGAATAAAGCAAAAACCTTTCACACAATTCAGTTCTCTGATACAGTGTGTCCATGCAATGTTTTTTTTCTTCTGTCAAAACTGTTTATTGACCCCAAACAGAAACATTGCCACTAGAATACATTACGCGATCCATCATCATAAAATAGCTTCCTGCTTGGTTTTGATTTAGTCAGAGGATTAGAAGAAGAAAGTTAATTTCAACATTACTAACCCCAAACAGAACATGGGTTGAAGAAGAAATTAGCATCATTATATGATAACTTCCTGACACTCTCACTTTCATATTGCAGAAGAAAAGAACCCCTCCACAGCCGGGCTGCAGGTACTGTGTGGGGATATTCATGAAGCTCTAATGCATAGCACAGGAAAATGGATGACTGCACGGCCTGTGGTGACGTGTTTGCTCTATAAAGCATAGCCTGGAGGTGAGGAAGCAGAGGAGAGAGGGTGTCATGGCTATGATGAATGGCCGGCTGGTAACAACTTCACTCTTGACCCCTGGCACGTTTGAATAAGCAGTGCATTAAAATGGAGATCTCTGGACCACGTTTGTTTGTGGAGTAAAAACATCCATGTTCAGAAGACACAGAGAGCGATGCTGGTAATTGAGATGCTGGGGGAACGCAGTGAAGAATATTACACAGAGCTATTTTTATGTATACACAGCAGACTATGAGGTGAATCTTTGATATATTTAAACACTATAGAAAGTTT
The DNA here is from genome assembly GCF_936440315.1 of Barbus barbus. NCBI lineage: Eukaryota > Metazoa > Chordata > Actinopteri > Cypriniformes > Cyprinidae > Barbus > Barbus barbus. The sequence goes on along the minus strand of NC_136734.1, from coordinate 19,660,080 downwards.
GTTATACCAAAAACTCAAAAAAAAAAAAAATAACATATGTATGGCATCCTCTGCTTGATCAATGTTTGTAACATAGGACATGCTACAAGTATTTCGAAATGCAGACTGAATCCAAATATAAATCTATATTAAAAAGAATAGCCTACAGTCGAAATACATGATAAAATTTCAAATTCAAATTCAAATTTTATTTGTCACATACATATACATACATAGTACGACATGTAGTGAAATGTATTGTACGACTGTCCAACAAATTGTCCAACAAAATTAAGAAAACCTCAAGTTTACAAAAATACAAATAGAAAATAAGTACAGTAAACATATATGGAAATAAACTAGCAATAAAATAAAATAGAATAAAATAAAAATAGATATGAGATAAAAATAGAATATGAGAATAAAAATACCTAAAAAGTAGAAAATGATTCTGTATAGATTCTATAAAAATAAGTAAAGTGTATGTCAGTGATAAAGTGTCCGTGTGCTGTGCAGTGCAGTAAAGTGTATAGTGAGTAGAAGGAATACTAAAGACAAATGGTATGTTGTATAGGTATCCTTCTACAACTGAGACTGACATTAGTGCAGATTGTAGTTGAAATTGTGCAAGTGAAAGTGTGGGGTGATGTGATTAGAGTGGAGAGTGGTTAAGACTCCGAATGGCCTGTGGGAAGAAGGTCCTCCTCATTCTCTCTGTGTTCGCCTTCATGGAGCGGAAGCGCCTCCCTGAACGCAGCAGAGAAAAAAGTCCATTGTTGGGATGGCTGAGGTCCTTCACTATCTTCCTGGCCCTGGTCAGGCACCGCTTGCTGTAAATCTCCTGCAGGTCAGGGAGCTCGGTGTGGATGGTACGTTCCGCTGAACGCACCACCCTCTGGAGAGCTCGTCTGTCCTGCATAGTGCAGTTCCCGAACCAGGAAGTGATGCTGCCCGTCAGGACGCTCTCGATGGTGCAGGTGTAAAAAGTCTTAAGCACCCGAGAGGGAAGTCTAAAGTCCCTTAACCGTCTCAGATGGTACAGACGCTGCCTGGCCTTCTTCACCAGGGTGCTGGTATGACAGGACCAAGTCAAGTCCTGCGTGATGTGAACACCCAGGTATCTGAAGCTGTCCACTCTCTCCACTGGAGTCCCGTTAATTGTGATCGGCTGGTATGACCGCTCCTGCTTCGTACTGAAGTCCACTATCAGCTCCTTAGTTTTGCTGATGTTCAGGTGTAGACTATTCACCTGGCACCAACTCTCCAGGTTCTTAATCTCCTGTATGTAGGCCGTCTCGTCGTTGTCTGAGATCAGGCCCAACACAACAGTGTCATCAGCAAACTTGATGATGGTGGTGGAGTTGGAAGTGGCCACACAGTCATAAGTGTACAGTGAGTACAGCAGGGGGCTCAGAACACAACCTTGAGGGGCTCCAGTACTTAGGGTGGTGGAGGATGAGGTGTGTTTACCCATCCGTACGGCTTGCGGTCTGTCCTTCAGGAAGCTGGAGATCCATTGGCACAAGTATGTACTGAGACCAAAGACCTCCAACTTGGAGGTGAGTGTGGAGGGAATTATGGTGTTAAACGCTGAACTGTAGTCCACAAACAGTATTTTTACATAATTCCCTTTTCTGCAGTCCAGGTGACTTGTTGTGGTGTGGAGGAGGTGTGAGATGGCGTCCTCCGTGGAGCGGTTATGCCTGTACGCAAACTGTAGTGGATCCAGTGTGTCTGGTAATGATGCAATGATGAAGTCTCTGACCAGTCTCTCAAAGCACTTCATCACCACTGATGTGAGGGATACAGGGCGATAGTCGTTGAGGCAGGTGGGCTGGGGTTTCTTGGGGACAGGAACAATGGTGGACTGCTTAAAGCATGAGGGGACTATGGACTGTTCCAGGGAGAGGTTGAAGATCTCGGTGAACACCGGTGCTAGCTGGTCAGCGCAGGCCTTCAGAACCCGACCTGTGATGCCATCTGGTCCTGCTGCCTTCCTGATGTTCACTCTCCTGAATGCCCTCCTCACGTCATGCTCCGTGATGGTGAACACGTTGTCCTCACCGGCTTTCTCAGCGTGCATGCGGTTAGCACTGCTAGCGCCGCTAGCGTGATTAGCCGCAGCCTCGAAGCGAGCATAAAAAGTGTTCAGCTCGTCAGCCAGAGAAGCGTCCGCATTCCCCGATATGGAGGGTGGTGTTTTATAGTCCGTGATGGTTCTGAGTCCCTGCCACAGGCTCCTAGAGCCGCCATGTTGGAATTGCGACTCTAGTTTCCTCCCGTAGCGCTGCTTCGCCTCCTTCACCGCTCTGCGCACGCTGTAATAGGCAGCCTTGTAGTCATCCATGTTCCTGGTGATGAGCCCTGTGTTGTAGGCAGGGGAGCGGGATCTCAGGGCGTCGGGGATGGTTTCCCAACCACGGCTTCTGGTTGGGAAACGTCCTGATGATGGTTTTCTGCACCGTATCATCCATTAGTTTCTCTATAAATCCCACAACCGCTTCCGTAAACAAGCTGACGTCATCAGAGCTGCGCCGTAACATGTCCCAGTCTGCGTCATCTAGCGCGTCCTGCAGAGCGGCCACCGATTGGTCCGTCCAGTGTAGGACCTCCCTCTGCACCGGGGCTTCCTGTTTCAGCCTCTGTTGTAAACAGGCATGAGGAAGATGGCGGCATGGTCCGATTTCCCAAACGGTGGTTGTGACTGTGCCTTGTAGCTGTTCTTGTATGGGGTGTAACAGTGATCTAATGTCCTTTCGCCCCTGGTGGGGCAGCCGATGTGCTGATGGAAGTTCGGCAGTGCACGCTTGAGGTTGGCACTGTTGAAATCTCCCAAAACAATGAGTGCGGCGTCCCGGTGCTGTGTCTGGTGAAGGTATAGTGTCTCATGTAAATCCCATATCGCAGTGTCCGTGTCCGCTTGAGGTTGAATGTAAACGGCACTGACGATGACCGAGCTAAATTCCAGAGGGAGATAAAAAGGGCGACATTTGATGGTCAGAAGTTCAAGATTTGGTGTGCAGGAGCGTGAGAGGGGAACAATGCTCATGCTGTCGCACCAGTGTTTGTTCACCATCAGACATACTCCACCTCCCCTAGTCTTCCCCGAGTCCAGCGTTCTGTCCATGCGGTAAACAGAGAAGAACTCGGCCGGCTGGATGGCGTGGTCTGGTACCGCTGGGTTCAGCCATGTCTCAGTGAAGCAGAGAAGTCCCTCTGGAACATGACTCTTGCCCTGAGGTCATCGAGCTTGTTATCCAGCGACTGGACATTGGCGAGCAGGACACTTGGTAGGGGAGCGCGGTGTGCGCGTGCCCTCAGCCTGTTCCTGACGCCGGCTCGTTTCCCTCGAGGACGCCGGTACGGGTCGCGTCCTTTGTTCCTCCTCAGGATCTCGCTCTGCCAAGATGGGTCCGGGTTCAAAGACGGCGAAAGGTGAGTGCATTGTGCACCAATAGAAATAAGAGTGGCCTTGTCGTATGTAAAGATGGCCATCTTACAAAAGAAACCAGTGTTTATAGCTTACAATACAAAAAAATAGCAAAAGAAGACAAGGTTTAGTCGGAGCAGTCGTGACAGCAGCCGACCTCACCGGCGCCATCTTACTAATTTTGTAATTTCATTACATTTTTTGAAAATACTCTTGAGAAGGCTTCTAATATGCATTCGATTCATGTTTATTTATATAACACTTTTTACAATACATATCAGCTTCTTCAACTAAATGTGATCATATGATCAATCAATCAGTAACTACACTCACTTACTCTCAAAACTCTAAGCTAAACTCGATTCATCTAAAACAACAGACTCTTAAGAGTCATTTCTTCCGGAGTGCACATCATTATAACATAACTAGAATTATAATATGTTAAACGTTTTAGCATATTTGTGTAAAATATTGTGTGTGTGTGTGTGTGGTGTATATCTACACACACACACACACACAAACAATATTTTACACACATGCAAACATGCTAAAATGGTTTAACATATATTAAAATTCTAATTATGTTACACTGAGCAGTCACAAATCAATGCAAAACATCTTGCCTTATTGGAAATCAACTTGACTGAAGTCACTTAACATGAATGTGTTCTCTTCAAAGATGTTATGGGCTATAAAAAAATATAACATCCTCCTTCAAATAAAACAGGTAGCTGGATTAGAACTAAAACAATCAACAAATTATAGGATTCATAATGTTCACAGGATACACTGAAAAGAGAAAACACACAGATATTAAGAAGGGATTCCAAAACATTGCAAATCCCATAATTAGCAGCTATTATAAAGAGTGTGGAAAAAACCTGCCAGTCTATTATAGCAGCTGACTGAAAAGCCTTTTAGGATGGACCACCACCCACTTGTCAGTCTGCCCTATTCATCCAAATCCCAGAGGGCAAGAGCGGGACTATGCCGAGGCCCGTGAGGAAGATGGAGTGCTGCTATAGCCGCCCCCATGCTGTCCTTCAGCGGGCAGGGCTGGAGGCTTCAGCGTGGTGTTTCTCAGCAACACCACATGGGGGGTGAATAAAGCCACATGGGTCTATTGAAGGCACTAACAAGTGCCAAGCAGGGCCCTGACCCACAACACCCCTCTCTACTGTCTAGGCCATCCCCGCTGCCCTGGGAAAGCCACGTGTCTGAATTGGAGCCATCTGCCTCAATTTGCCTAACATATTTGGCCACAAAGGCTGACCAGTTATTCCTTACAAAAGGGCTACAATAGGCCATCTTCAAACACGCAGAGGAGCCTGTAACTGCATTGGGCTCTATTCACCTACACAGACCAACTGGACAGTGTGTCTCATGTCTGACGATCAGAACACACATCCTGTCACCAACATCTTGGCAGAGTCTCAAGAGACGAGGATAATTACCATCAACAGAAGAAAGGGAGTTTATCACTAGACACTTAAAATCCCTTTCTCCCTCAGGCTAAATCAGGATTAAATGAGTAATATGCTCTAGGGCCTTCTCTTCTGACACTGTTTTTTTTTTCATCCGCTCTGTGTCAAAAGTGTCTGTTAGAGAAAAAGGCATATAAAGTGTGAACAATGCTATCCCTGGAAGTAATAACAAAGCATTTACAATAGGAAACTATATATATATATATATATATATGTTAGATTTTATTTATTTTATTACATTATTACATTATTATATTATATTATTTAGTTATTCGTTAAATATTATACAAATATATTTAATAGTTAGACGTTATTTCTTAATACATCTTTAATAGCTATATTTTAATTTAATAATAAAGCTTAATATTATAATATAGACTTAATAATATGATTAAATAATACATTAAAGACCTGATTTACTATGATGTTCTGAGCTATGTCTCATCTCTTAGTATATCATCTAACAGCAGGTAATGGCAATTGCTGTATTGTTAGAAAATCATAACTCAGCACCTTAATCCTCTCGACATTTAGTCTGAGACTTCATGGTGACCAGCAGCTGAGAAGGGAGAGTCATTCAGGCTTGCTCTCTTTTGACATGGAGTCCTCAATTAAAGTCTGCTGAAGCAGACACAATCCTATTAGGGAGCATTGAGTGAGAAAAGAGGGCTGGCCCCTCCATTTGTGCTGCCAGAATAATTATCACGGAGTTGGTAAATTGTATGGAGGCCCCACACAGATAGTACTAAATAGGTTGGAGAAAAATGATGTGGTTTTGTTCCACAACAAAACAGCAGGATAACCCACATTAGAATCATATTGAAGATGTGTTTCATACAATAACACGAGACAGAGATGAAACATGATTTTTCTGCATATTGCTTCTGATAAAAGTGGGAAATATATGGGGAAATGTGTTTCAGATCAACAAAATCACACATTAGAATACCGATTTAAACAACGTTTTGAGTAGTGCTGCCTCATAGTGGTAAAAACACACGGACAAAGAAAAATGTTAGCTCAACACCTAAATAAAGCACTTGTACTGTACTGTAAATAATAATAATAACAATAATAATAAACTGCAAAAAAGAAAAATAAATCTTACTCGCAGTATATTTGTCTTATTTTATAAATTTAGTAAATCAAGATAAAATTACTTGAGAAGCAACATTAAGATATTGTTTTATTTTCTAAAATTATAATAATAATAACAATAATCTTAATTTAAAAATGTTTAGATATTTATACTAGAAAACAAGACAAATGTACTGAGTAACTTTTTTGCCACATAATAAAAATACTGAGGACACAATTTCTTAACACTATATATTTTAACAAATTCTTCATTTTAATTAAAATGTTAAAACAAGTTAATAACAAATAGCTAACTTAATGCGCATTTGTTAAAACAAATATTAGTTTTATATTAGTTCTTATTATAGTTCATATGCAACAAAATCTGCTATGATATGTTTGCATCATAATTGCAACTACATTATTGAAAATAACAAAGCTGGAATATTGTATCAACCAATCAGAAGCCAGGAGTGGAACTATATATTTTATAAAAGTAATTCTGCAGACCTCTGGTGAGTATTGTTCTTGCTGATTATTATATAAGCATTGTGTCAGGCATTTTTTCTGTATGTTGTTGTTTCATTAAGATATTATTGTATGGTATGTCTTGAAACAAACATTGACACAAAAGTGTATGCTAACATTGAAATGCTGCATATAATTTCTCTGTTTCTTATCGTTATCCTTGGATTTCATTCCTCTTTTTCTCAATTAAAGCTGAATAAATGGGAAACGGCTTTTGCACTGTATAAAACCTGTTTTGCCCAGAACCAAGAGTAAATAGATTGTTATTTAAAGCCAAGTACTTTTGTCAAGCTTCTGCAAATAGAATGATGGATGGCACTCGGAGCTTGTACAAGTGAATGCATTGCTTCCTATTTAACCTCAACATCCACATTTTTAATGATTTGTCTGACTTGGATTTCAAATGACATAGTGCTGCTCCATTGAAGTAAAATTAAAACTCCAGTATACCATGCTTTTCAGCGCACTCATTACTTGCTGCTAATGTATTGGCATAAAGCAACGAAACATCATGTCAAGTGCCGCAATTTGGCTTTTTTCTTATTCAGCCTGCTTTATTGCTATGGGCAATTTGTACCACTCAGCATGACAGTGTCAACTGAATCAAGATTAATTTACATGCAAAGGAACACTTAGCAGAGCAGTGCAGTAAGCAAACATATTGTCTTGATTGCTGAGCTGGAAAAAAGGCTTTGGAGGGAGAGATGGTGTCAGAATTAAGGAGCAACAAATGTAATTGCCAGAGCTGGTTAAAAGGCTGAAATGGCACAATTCTTTGCTGGGACCAAGACTATGTGTTGCGTTGAAGGACTAAATGGAAAAGTAAGCAAATAAATCAGGGAATGTCATGACTAGAAAACACATTTCATCCAAAGCAAAATCAAACTTTATTCAACTTTATAGTTCACTGATCATATAAGACTGCACTGTATGTCACAAAAATAGTTGACGTTTACATATGAGTTACTCTGAAAAAGCCAAATATGTCAAAAAATGCTAGAAAATAGTTAGTAGGATCCATGCACTGTCAATAGAGCAAATATGATACTCTTAGCTCTGAAAAACAAAAGGGGAATTCTTGCAGAATGACTGTAGCTCAGAGAGGAGACGTCAACAGACAAAAGCAGCCACCGAGGGAGGCAGGAATCTTTGTGATCTGCTTCAACATGTGCTCCATTTGCCAGCCTCAAATCCCCCGTCAAATTCACAATCCAGAATGACACCAGAACGTGACGCAAAGGCGCCAGGAGGCCTGCTTCCATTTACAAATATTTCACATAAACAAATTTTCAAATAGCTTTATTCTGAGCAGCCTTTCTGCTCTATTAGACATAACACACAGCTGCCACAAATGCTCAGATACATCATCAACAACCACAGATAAGAGATATAGATTGAGAAGAAGTGCTCGCCAAAATGTCCTTGGAGAATGCCGCTGCTTTTACGTCCTGAGCTCTGACCAATTCAAAGCTTTACGGTTTCAAACAAAGTAAACAAAACCTCACGTACTATCCTTCAGGCTATAATGGAAGACATCTAGAACATATCAGTTTGACCCGCATAATCTTATTAGAACATGGAACCTGTTTGTGGGCAGATGCATAACAAGTTCATGGACTTTTCTATTTATCAACATCGGGAATTTAGGCTCAATTATTTTTTTCCCCCTGTAGACTATAAAGAAATGTTGACCTAATATAAAGTGTTCATCGTTTTTAAACACCTTTCTGCCATCAGTAGCTCATTTTAAATGCTACTTGAGTGTGACAAATGAATTTTTAAGTACAAATGATTTAATATGTGGTCATAATGTAAACAGTCATTCTTTAAAATATACATATATAAATAAACAAATAAATATTATATTATATAAAACATAATTTCAAATTATAGACAGCAGGGCATGTCAGCTTCAGAAATATTGAAGTATATACCCTTGCATAGTCTAGATTGTTATTAATGAATTCAAATAAATATACCTTATTAATTTAATTATTATGTTATGTATCTCTGTAGGACATTTCATTTCAACATGTCAGCTACCCTTGCAAAACAAAATCCATAAAAAATAATAAGCTTAATTAATTTAATTATTAGTTCATAACAAATCATTTTAAATTATACAAAGATATAATGTCTCGCTGCAGGACATGTCCACTACAGAGGTATTTCATATCAACTACCCTTGCATAACAAGTACAGGAAAAAAAAATTATATATATATATATATATATATATTTATTTTAGTTTAATTATCATATCATTTTAAAATATACAATTATATAATGTAGGACATGTCAATTACAGAAGAATTTCACATTAACTACCCTTGTATAACAAGAGGAAATGAAAGATTTTGTAGCATTATCACTGATTGCCATCTGTTTACATCCATAGCTGTAGTGCATTTTGACCTTACAGTGACTTTAGATGTCGCTGACATCCAGGAATGGTATGCCAAGATGGGTCTTGCTCGTCATGCTACCAGACATAATCTCACATAACAGTGCAATTATCAATTTCACAGTAATTATTCCACACAACACACATGCCCAGACTCATTTATGATGTCATTTGCATACCTGAGCAGTTTGTTTGTCCTTTTTAGGTTTGGTCTGTTTCACATTAGTGTTTGGGTTTCACATGAGCATCTGTTCTTCTCAGGTGAGTGAATTTTCAGGTAGACCTGCGTCACACTACAACCAATTACTCTCAGAACCCTCTGGCATTCCTATTGTCTGAAACGCATGAGTCTTTTTGTCTCATGTTCTCTTGGCAACAAACCTGCAGCCGCAGGTTTGCTAATAATCACTTGAGGCTGATTGATCATACATTCGCTGTGCAGTCTCTAGCTCCTCGCCCTCTCTGGTTAGACCATTGATTTGAACCCAAACCATTGGATTCCATTCTCTGCTGTAGGGCTGGTAAATTAAGACTCTGGCTGCACTGCATCAAGATCAATTTTTGTCTCTATGTGAAGTAAATAACTCTTTGGATGATGGAGCAAAAGAGAAAACAACACATTTTGATGTCTTACATCATTTCATATTTAGAGTGAATTAACTTCTAATATTTATATTGGATTTCTGATATAGTACTAAATGTGTGTTATCTGGAAGATTTTTGAAGAGCATTAAAAGTGTATTAAATGAATAGGTCACCCAAAAATTTAAATTTGCTTAAAATTTACTCCATCTAGACAGATGTAAGATGTAAATCAATTTATTTCTTCATCTGAACTCATTTTTATTTTATTTTACATCACTTGCTCACCAATGGATCCTCTGCAGTGAATGGGTGCCGTCAGAATGAGAATCCAAAAAGCTGATAAAAACATCTACATGCAATTACGACTCCAGTCCATCAATTAATGTCGTGAAGTGAAAAGTTGCATGTTTGTAAGAAACAACAAATTCATCATAAAGGTGTTTTTTAACTTCAAAACTCTATGCAATATATAGCTTTCTTATCTGAATCAGGCAAGAAATATGCACAGATCACGCACTGTTTACAAGTGAAAACAGTCCAAAACAGTTCTAAATAAATATGTCGGTAGATTTTGCTGTGAGAGGCCAAGGGGATGGACTTGTTCGCTGAAGGGAGCATTGTTATGAATTATGGTATTTTGTCCAGAATTAATGGCCTAAAGTTAAAATGTCTGAACAATGTTTTTTTTCCAGCTTGGAGTCACATGGATTACTTATTATTATGATGTTTTTTTCAGCTGTTTGGACTCTCGTTCTGCACCAATTCACTGCAGAGGATCCAATGGTAAGCAAGTGATGTAATGCCAAATTTCTCCAAACTTTTTCAAAAAAAGTAACAAACTCATCTACATCTTGAATCAGGTTAAATTTTCAGGTAACATTTTAGGGTGAACTATTCCTTTATTTTTTATTTTTTCAGGGACCCCTGTAAATGTAACATAATGCATTTAAATATCCCTAATAATACTCTTCTGAATGAAACTGCAAACAACCTACAGTCCAACAATCCTCATCATCTGCGTTGAGACTCAAATGGCACTGGATGCCATTGAAATGCCATTGTAGAAATCATTAAAACAATTTATCCCGATTGTTGGCAACAAATCTATAACTGCTGATGTTATTCATTGCCCTTTTTCCAAAATCATTGATCATCAGCATTTGTCTAATTGAAAAATAATAAACAATTACTCAAAGGTATGCGGTAAGGTAATTGTTTTCTAATACTGTAAACATTAACAGCGAATCATACTTTCCAAAATGTATTGGCGAACATCTGCATAAAATCAATAGCACTGGATGTAATTTGTATGATAATGATAGAGACTGTGATTAGTAGTAGAGTCAGAGCAGGATTACCATAATAGAACTATTCTTGCATGAATTACATTAAATTACTACACTCTTGGTTCCAAAAGAAGGTTTTCACATGACATTGAAGAACCATTGTGGGTTCCCCAAAGAACCTTTCAGTGAACAGTTCTTAAAAGAACAATTATTCTCTTAGTGTGAAGGACATTTAATAATCTAAAAAAAATTCACTACAAAGATCTTATAAAACGATAGGCCTGTCATCTTATAATAAAGAGGTCCCATGGATTTTAAAGCCAATGCCAATTAAGCCAATAAAGCTTTATTTTTAAGAGTGTACTGGATCTGTGTGTTTATTGTGAGAGGAGGTTGATCAAATAAGCCATATTTTAAATAGAAAGCAACATAATTTTTTTTTTTTTTTTTTTATCTTTCAGTTCTATCCTTGCTTCCTTCCTTCCTTTTTTAAATTCTTCTCACTGAAGCCCAGATTTCAAAAAGCAGACAAATACATTCAGGATTATCAACAGGAAGTCTTTACCTCCTTTGACCAGACGTATATTAAATGCTCCTGCCCTGAGAAGGTTAACAAATTGGCCTATTACAAATTCCCAGTTTGAGACTATTGCCCAAAGAAAAGGACAGAAAATCATTTGGGTTAAGCCTATTAACTGCCTGCGGGTGAATGCTTGACAGATACAATCACATAGTGAGCAATTCTCAGCGTCATGACAGAGGTTCTAGGGGAAATGGAAAAAAGTCTAGGTTGAAATTGTATTGTTACACTGTTGTTCCGATGTTCTGGACCCAGATAGTTAAGACGGTTGCATTTTCTAGCATTCCCTTGAAATCTTACATTGATTCAGCACTAATCCTGATGAAAGAAACAGCCATTTGAAGGAAAACAAGAAAGCAACCAAACAATGAAATGCATCTAAAGAAGAACAAAAATTGGATTTAAAAATATTTTTGCCTGTGCAATTCCACATCACAGCTAGAGGTAAGAGCATTGCTTGAGCGTAGCCAAAAGCACCCTCAATAGAGTTGTGACTGGCAAACAGCGTGGCATTTTCAATCTGGAAAACATTTGCTTAATTGAGGCATTGAGAATTAGTATATGAATGGATGCATTGTCAAGATAGGACTAATTACTACTCTGTGGGTGAGTCACTCAAGAAGAACCCTTGTGCTGAGTGACATTTTGCATCAGAAATGTTAAAAGCCTTTTCACCTATTTACATTAATCATATCAAGAACTGCGGACAAATACATGTTAATGCACTGCGATGGCCATTATGTATATTACCAACAATGGCAGCAAAGGAAAGCGGCGAACGGCACAAATGAATGACGCTTGGCTGCGAGAGGACACATAAACAGCCATTTTAGGCGCCCACTGCTTCAATTTTCCCCCAAGCACTCAGGCTATCTGGCTCGTGTCAATCAGAGCGTGAGTGACAGTCGAGGGGAGCTCAGGGTGGGTTTTGCTATTGCTTTGGATTTGCTGAGTCATAATTAAAACAGAACCAAATGGAATTGCGGAGAGGGAGGTCAACGGATCGGCAAGAAGAGGATGAGGCCAGACTGATAGGCACCAAATGAACAAATTATGATGGGCCCCATTCGCTGTGATGAGGTCAAATGCACGACTCCATTGGCTGACAGTTCAATTTCCTGCAAATGTCTCTCATTTCAAGATTAGTTAATTATGAGTGAAAAGTTATCAGTCGCTCACCTATTGAAAAGAGGGATTAAATGCATTTTTGTCAACATTCTAATGTCAAACTGTTATTTCAGCTAGATAGAGGGTCAAACACAATAACGCTGCTGAATGTAGCTGCTTCAGGGACATTGCACCATATGTAGCAGTTTGCCTTGAAAAAAGGAACTAAAGAGACACTAAAAGCTATAAATAATAATACTACACTCTTCTGTTATATATTTGTATCGATAACATTTTAAAATTGAGGTCCTATTTGTTAACTAACAATAGCTAACAATTAGCAATACATTTGTTACAATCATTATTAATCTTTTTTAATGTGAGTTAAAAAATACAATGCACAGTTTGTTAATATTAGCTCAGGTCCATTCAAACATATTAACAGGTACATCTTTTGATTTTAATAATGTATAGTACATTTTGAAACATTAAGATTAAAAATTACGAAATATTTTATTACATGTTATTTCATGTTAATTAATATACTTTATACTACGGGGCCGTTGAATGCTTGAATCTGATTGGCTGACGAACGTTCTGAGGTGTGCAATTATTTTCAGGGAAACGCACGGCGAACGTAGTTCCAGGCAGCTTTCTTGACCGCATTACAGTTCCATATCACTTCGCATCGTTGTCAGCGCTGCCCTGACGATTTTATCAGTTAGCCTAGTGTAGCAACTTAAAGGCTACACATGACATTTCTCACTAGCGAGGTAATAACAGCGCTGCATCTTAAAGCAGACTTACAGTTTAGAGACGGTGCTTCAGAACACTGTTGAGGGACACACAGAGGTAGCCTAATTCATACAAGCTCTCTCTCTCTCTCTCTGTTTCTCTTTCTCTGTGTCTCTGTCTCTCTCGCTCTCTTTCTAATAACTTCATTATTAACTGCATTAGTCTGCTATCAACGGCTCAAGCCTCCATTGCCAGCTTTAAAATGACGTTTTGGAACTAGCAAAAGAGTCGTTGGATGAGATGCGGAAGAAATAATCCTACTCACAATAGCGATTTAAGTAGAAAAACCGGACGAATCCCTTGAAATATATAATCTGATCGATGTCTTGAGGTGTGGCAACCGTAGTATAAGCGGAATAATTGACTCCGGACCGTTGAATTATTAGAAAAATAATGCACACCCGAGGTGTAACGGCCACTCCGCTTCGCGTCGTGGCCGCATCACCACCTCGGGTGTGCATTATTTTTCTAATAATTCAACGGCCCGTCGTCAATTATTCCTTACGTAGTCATTCTCATCAGTTTGTATACTTTTAGTTTTCAATTTAATATTAGTAAAAAAAAGTAATTTTGTAAATTTCATTTTTTCATTACTTACTTTTATTTCGGTTTTAGTTTTTATTTATTTTATTTCCGTATTTTTATTGCTTTAACTGTAACCTTAAACAAAATTCTGACAGCGTTTTCATTGAATATTTATATTTTATTTTATTTCATCTTAATTTCAGTTAACAAAATAACAGTTTGCAAGCTTTATGTTAACAATAATATTCCTGACTGTAGTTAACAAATTTAACAGATTGTAAACAGATACCTCTTTATTCCTCTTTTTGTTAAACAGCATTATAACTGTCTCTGTATTTACAAGTGAACACCAAAATATTGTGGAAAGAGGTTCAGTAGTTTAAGGCAGAGTTTGACCTCAAATGCCAGGCAAAGATTAAATTATGACACCGGGAGCACAGCTAATATTTTATCATTAGCGTGACTACATTTCATGATGGTATTAGGGGCTCAGTGAATGATTGTGCATACTAGAGGAGGACTATTAGAATGTTGTAAGTGTGTCCAACATTTTAGAAGAAGAGACACTAATGATCGTTTAGAATTGGAGGTCACCGACTCAGTCTGTCTGAGGAGACCTCAACCAGAATCCAAAATAAGTAGCGATTCATTTCAGACTCCGTTTCGAAAATGTGCTTTTTTTTTGCACATATCAAAAGTCACTCCTGTGCAACCTTCACAGTTACTTGGAACAGTTACGAGGTGTACTTCTACACCTCGAGCAGCATAAAACCACGAGTTTCTTCTAGAACAACATCACCACAACAGTAATTTCAGTATCTTACCGCTTTAAGCCATGAACATCATTTTCACCCTCTAAAAAGCCATAAAATTCTCTGTTGTTTCAATAGACAGAAGAGACTCGCACAAAAGAGAGATTTTACACAGCAAACAAACAATGAAGTTAGAACCATAACCACTCAAATATTCCCCATTCAGCAATTCATCTTGGTAATAGAGACAGAAGCAGGGTAATGTGTGGTGGTCTTGAAGCGTGAGATTGAGGATTTCTCTGGCACAATGCATAATTCATGGCCCTGGCCAGCAAAGTGTGTAAGATGAGAATTTCACAGCATGCTAAGAGTAATGGGGTTGTAGGAAGAGGTGGACTGTATTAAATTTCATTGTGTAGAAGAGTCTTTTCAGGTTTCCCAGTTTTCCAGACGCGATCTCTAAATAAAATTTCAGTTCATCATTTGTAAGTTGATATTTGTTGTGTTAGAGTTTAGTTTTGCATTATAGTTCTTTCTACATTCAGCATAATGTAACAATGTTTACTCTGCTTCCAGCGTGGTTCAGATGTGAAATTAAGGATGAAAACGCACTGATAAACCCTCCAGTGATGAAAAGCCTGAGCTAATTCGAGCTACAGATTTAATTTGTTCAGAACAGTAGAAACAATATAAATCATTTTTACAACCATTAGATGCTGACTTGCATTAATAAAGTCATAATTTGGGCATTATGCTGGTTTGTTATGGAAGCAGCAGGGTGAGCTAGCGCAATTAGCATCGGTAATAGGGAGTTCAGGGTACGAGAGATAGGCGTCAAGGACATGGTTGAGCAGGACGCCGGTCACAGAGGCCAGTTTTAGTCTGTTTGTGGTGTCGTGCGTATGTTTGTTTGTCTTGCTTTTGTTAATGACAGAAAATGGTTTAATTAAATGATTTTATTTAATCAGACGCTGTTATTTTTCTACAATGCATGTTGGCATGGTATCAGTCTGACAGAAAAATCCCATTGATCCTCATTTTCCAAAGGCTGATCACATCATCTCAACAGCTTGAGTTAACCAGAGCAGAGGCGTAATGGTTATGTTTAATCTGCAAAGATAACATCTTTGTAAGAGAAAGTTAGAACAAAATAAATCACATATAGATTTTTGTTATTTTAAATGCACATCAACTTTGCATTTCAAGACTCCACACTATTGAGTGGATGTAATTATATACTGTTTACTGAATATACAGTATATAATAATGGTAGGTATTGTGCAGTATTCAGTAAATAATAAGCATTGTACATTATAAATATAGGCCTATCTATCCTATGCAGTGTTTAGAAAGCACGTATGCTTTGAATAGACATGAGCTCACTGTTTTCTACTAATAATCTTCCCTTTATTTCCCTCATACACTTGAACATAGAGCACGCAATGAGTTGCTGCACATTAATGCTATGCTTGATGAGTCAGAATATGTTGCAGAACGCTGGCCCCATCTACAGCACTTTCACAATCATTTGGCGTCCATCAAACTCATTTTGAAAAATGGAGGCTGGATGAATCTCCTCTGTGTGCGACATTATTCTCTTATGACTGGTTTTTATGAACTCATCGCTTAAACTAGCGAGCAATTCTTATAGATCACACTGGATCACATCCAGGTGTTACTGAGCTTCCCAAAGCATTTGTAATAAATGATCCAAATGATTTGAAAACTGCATATTATGTGATTTTACTAGACCATACAGATGTAAAGAAAAAGAAACTACGTATAGACAGGAAGAAATTCTTGGGAATGTGATGAGATGCTGCATATATATATATATATAAAATATAGTAAAGATTCTATTAAGCCCCTTATTCCTGAAATTTGATTTATTCTTTATTTCTGTCCTACTTTCTTTTTGAAGGTTGCCATAGATAATAGATCTTGAGTGCTGTTTTCCTGAACAGACAAATGGTAAATTACAGAGAAGGTCATAAGAGTCATACTTAACGCAAACTTCCTTGAAAATGCAGCAATTTCACCAACAGTGACTGTCTCATCACCAGCATTGCAAGGAGTCACACACCCTAATTTGAAAATGGAAATGCAAATAGTGTGGTCTACCAAGGGGCCCTTCCATTTATTAATCTAAATAGGTTTCATTTAAAATTTGCATGGCATCAGCTTTATTTTGTAAATGTCGCACCCTATGAATGCTCAGTGTTCTTTTTGGTAAGTTTGTGCTCCTTCTCATTAGTATGTAAATATAAAGTCAATCGGTCTTCTTCTTGACAGTAAACTGCACTTCTAGTGCAGTGTGTAATCAGCTTTGACTGCTATCCACCATTTATCATAAAATGCCAAATAATAAATAATGGGAAAGACAGTACACTCTGATAGCCCTGTTAACAGGGTGATATCCATTTAATTACAGATCATCATTTGCATTTAAAGGTAAATATTGCAATAGACTGTGCTTTAAAAACATTAAAGAGACTTCTGTGACTATAATCAAGGCTCCATGTGATTCATAGGAATATTCTTATGAATATAATCCTTACGTATATACAACCTGAATTCCAGAAATGTTGGGAGGTTTTTTTAAATTTGAATAGAATGAAAACTAAAAGAATTTCAAATCACATTAGCCAATATCTTCACAACAGAACACAGATAACATAAATGTTTAAACTGAGAAATTTTACAATTTAATGCACAAAATGAGCTAATTTCAAATTTGATGCCTGCTACAGGTCTCAAAATAGTTTGGACAGGGGCATGTTTACCATGGTGTAGCATCTCCTCTTCCTTTCAAAACAGTTTGAAGACATCTGGGCATCGAGGTTATGAGTTTCTAGAGTTTTGGTATTGGAATTTGGTCCCATTCTTACCTGATACAGGTTTCCAGCTGCTGAAGAGTTTGTGGTCATCTTTTACATATTTTACATTTAATGATGCGCCAAGGTGGTAGAAAACTTGTATGAAGGAGGTACACTCATGACCTTCCAGCAGTTGGTTACAAAACATAATCTTCCAAACAAAAACACTTTTTTAAATACCTTCAAATTAGAAGTTATATATATTCAAGAATTAAATCCTATTCAGAACCCCAACATTCTAACTTAGAACAAATTACTTGAAATCACATGAAAGGTAGAGGAATGGTCTCCTTGTTTTACAAGACATTACTGTCTGGACTACATCTCAATCATATCTTTCAGCATGGAAAAGAGACCTTCAGGTGGATATCACTGTGGAGGAATGGGAGCATGCCTGTCTTTCAGCTCAAACTCAATCTATTAATACTAGGTGTGGAATACTCCAATACAAATGGATGATGATGATGATGACATACTGTGATGGTATGGAATGAGCACACAAAGAGGAATAGGCGAAATGGCGATATTTAATAGAAAACGACATATAATACACCAATTTAACATTAATCCAAGACAAAGACTGAGGGAGAACTGAGGACTTATAAAGGGACCAACCAAACAAGGAAACAAGATAATTGATTACACACAGGTGATGAAAATGAACGATGATTAACTAATGACAGGAAACTAGAACAGGAACTACCAAATAAGGTCAAAACAGAACTGAAAGGAAACTAAACCGTGACACATACATTACCCCTGTTAAATTACATAGGATTAATCCTAACATCCTGGATAATTGTGCAAAATGTAAAGATGAAATTGGAACATTGTTTCATTGTATGTGGGAGTGTAGAGAGCTGCAAATGTTCTGGAAGGAGGTTCTTGGTATGGTCTGTGAAATGACCGGAAAAAATATTCCTTTGGAATCAAAGTTTTGTTTATTGCATATATATCCTGAAAGTATGTCAGTAAATGCAAGCAAAAAGAAGCTCATAGATTTCAGTTTATTACAAGCTAAATGTATTATTGCTTTAGTATGGAAAAACATCCAAAGACCTGTTCTTTCACAGTGGATTAAAGAAATGTCTGACAACTTTGCTCTTGAAAAATTAACATATGTAATGAGGTAAAGCAGAGGTTTTTTTTAAAAAAAGGTGTGGTCCTCTGTTAGGCAATTTGTAAATAGATAAAGTGGAAAGTTATGTAATGATGACTGTAATTTGAAATCCTAATTTTTTTTTTTTTTACATCAGTGAATGTTACTTCATTATCCTTATTTCAATTTCTTTTCATTTTTGTATTTTTTATATATTACTTTATAACTTATTATTTTTAATGTTATTTTCTATTTGATAAACGTAGGGGTGGGAAAATATACTCTGTTATGTTATATAATTTGTTATTCTGTAGTGTTCATGTGGGTTTTGTAACAAAATTACTAAAAATAAAAAAACAAGGTTGGATAATGATGCGCCAAGGTGAACGATCTGGACTGCAGGCAGGCCAATTCAGCACCTGGACTCTTCTACTATGAAGACATGCTGTTGTAATAGCTGCAGTATGTGGTTTTGCATTGTCCTGCTGAAATACACAAGGCCTTCCCTGAAATAGACAGTCATCTGGAGGGGAGCATATGTTGCTCTAAAACCTTTAAATAACTTTCAGCATTTATAGTGCCTTCTA
Organism: Barbus barbus; assembly: GCF_936440315.1. Classification (NCBI taxonomy): domain Eukaryota; kingdom Metazoa; phylum Chordata; class Actinopteri; order Cypriniformes; family Cyprinidae; genus Barbus; species Barbus barbus. The sequence continues at coordinate 19,640,987 of NC_136734.1, read as the reverse complement.
AAACATGCAAGCTGCCTATACCGTATGCACTTATGCACCCCCATACCATCACAGATGCTGGCTTTTGAACTGAACGCTAATAACACGCTGGAAGGTCTCCCTCCTCTATAGCCCGGAGGACACGGCGTCCATGATTTCCAACATGAATGTCAAATTTGGACTCGTCTGACCATAGAACACTTTTCCTCTTTAAAACAGTCCATTTTAAATGAGCCTTGGCCCACAGGACATGACGGCGCTTCTGGACTATGTTCACATATAGCTTCCTTTTTGCATGATAGAGCTTTAGTTGGCATCTGCAGATGGCACGTCGGATTGTGTTTACCGACAGTGGTTTCTGGAAATATTCCTGGGCCCATTTAGTAATGTCAATGACAGAATCATGTCGATGAGTGATGCAGTGTCGTCTGAGGGCCCGAAGACCACGGGCATCCAACAAAGGTCTTTGGCCTTGTCCCTTATGTACAGAGGTTTCTCCAGTTTCTCAGAATCGTTTGATGATGTTTTGCACTGTAGATGATGAGATTTGCAAAGCCTTCGCAATCAATGCTGAGGAACGTTGTTTTTAAAATATTCCACAATATTTTTACGCACTCTTTCACAGATTGGAGAGCCTCTGTCCATCTTTATTTCTGAGAGACTCTGCCTCTCTAAGACATACCTTTTATTGCTAATCATGTAACAGACCTGATGTCAATTAACTTAATTAGTTGATAGATGTTCACCCAGGTGAATCTTTTCAAAGTTTCTTGCTTTTTCAGCCTTTTGTTGCCCCCATGCCAACTTTTTTTTTTAGACCTGTAGCAAGCATCAATTTGAAATGAACTCATTTAGTGGCTAAAAGTGTAAAATTTCTCCATTTAAACATTTGTTATGTTCGCTATGTTCTATTTAAAATAAAATATTGGCTCATGTGATTTGAAAGTCATTTAGACATTTTAGACATTTCCAGACTTCGGGTTGTAAGATATACAATGCTTAAAAAAAAAAAACTAGATAAAAACACATATAGATATGCACTCTGTGTATTTATGTTATACTTGATGTGATTTTCATTTTTATATCTTTTTCAAGAAAAGTTGAATGATCCTAAAATGCCATGTGGCATAACCATTAAGTAAAATTTAATGACATTTTCATTATACCCTGAATATATGTGAGCGTACACATCTTAATCATTATTTTAAAAATATTTATTTATTTATTTATTTATTTATATATTTATTTACTTACTGTACTTACTTTGCATTTTGAGCAAATAGCACAGATAACAAATTAATTAATAAATATTACAAAGTTTTTGGGTAGTTGCTCCACATTACATTTTATAACCTGTTTGTAATAAGCAAAACTTTTGTTTAAAAAGATATGTATTATGCCAAACTACTAAAGTCTTCCTTCTAAGGATTTTTTTCTTCATTATATCAGCACGTTTTTACCACCCTGACATTTTCTTTTGTCAAAGTTAAAAAATAAATAAATATATATATACAGTATATATTCCTCATAGAAGAGTATTAAGAAGAGGATTCAAGTTGCTGTATGTATAAATTGCATTTTTATTATTATTTTGTTTTTAAATAAAGACAAAAAAATAATTGCCACGACGCTGAGCCAGTTGTATTTTGATATTGCAGAGGATTTTAAGTTTATTGCAACTTTAATGGGACCTAAACTATTGCCTTTTTTCAATGTCCGGTCTCTTTAAACCCCCAATACTTGTCCATCTAATTTAAGTTGTTGAGCTACAATTACAAATATTTGTTGACAGACTTGTAATATAATATCACTCCTGGCAAAATGTTTGGCCAAAAAACAATAAATTTACAGTGAAACATTAAGGGTATTGGATGTTTCCTTGCATCTATTTTGCCATGAATCCTAATTAAGGTGGCATAAACCTGAGTGTGTGGTCGTCCCAGGAAAGTGACTGAGGCTTGATTGATAACGTGGAAACGGTGAGCCCAAGCTGCCAGAGTTTCTACTCTTTCTTAAATTAATGGCCATCCCAACAACCCTAATAATGCAGCCCGGATGATATCCCCCCACCACCCCCAACTTTCCAACCTCCCCCCAATTTCAATTTTCTAGAGGCATGGAAAATAGGAGAGATCATTCATTTATCTTGTAATAGCTTGATAATAGATCCATCACAATGGAACATCTGCACATCGCACACACACACACACACAGCCACGAGCTTTACACACTTACACACACACACGCAGCACGAGTACTGACATTACACGTTAACACAGCCTCCCTCTTCCTCTTCTTCTCACAACTGCTGCCTGTTAAATCAATATCTTGAGAAGAATGAAGCCCACCTGAGTTTCACATTCGCAGCACACACACTGCTGTTGACATATAGCTGTATATACAGATATGAATGAGAGACAAAAAAATGTGTTATACTCTCTACAGTGACACGATAAGAATGACACTGATGCACTAAACTGATGCAGGAGTTCTTAAAACAAATAAAATTCAGTTCTGCTGACACATAAATGACTAAATATGACAAAAATATGTGAATTTAAAACTTGAAACTTTTTCAGACATTTAAAATTACATTTAGCTATTTTTTTTTATTTCGTAGTTTAGTTCACCAAACAAAAGCATTACATATGTCATAATAGATAAAATAAGCTTACATTATGATCATAGATGTTCAGAAGGTTATGGTTTGGGCGTTGAAAGCTAGAATGGGTCTCGTATAGAGTAAATAGTGCTGTCAGCAGGCCTGTCTGTGAGAAGGAAAAGCATTAAGGGTTTCCTCAACCTGTCAGACTGACTCAGCTTTCCCCATCAGTGTGCTGAATTAGCACAAAAACAATGATGGTCTTCTTTCCTCAGCCTGCCAAGCATTCAAAACACCCAGCAGAAAACATACCGCACAATTACAATTCAACCTGCTGCTGAGAGAGTATAATGCTGAGGTACAAGCTAATATAGACTGTTTGTTTCATTATGTGGTTATTATTGCACATATTACTTTGTAAGTGCAAGTGTTTAGTTGGGTTTTTTTTGTTTTTTTTGTAATAAGTTCCTTTGAAATTCCCTCAAATGCTTTAACAGTGTAATGTTCCTCAAGATCAGGGGTGCCCAAACTCGGTCCTGGAGGGCCGGTGTCCTGCAGAGTTTAGCTCCAACCCCAATTAAACACACCTGAACCAGCTAATCAAGCTCTTATAAGCATACTAGAAACTTCCCAGCAGGTGTGTTGAGGTAAATTGGAGCTAAACTCTGCAGGACACCGGCCCTCCAGGACCGAGTTTGGGCACCCCTGCTCAAGACTGATCAACAAATTAATTTATTTACTTTGCAAATCATATATTATTATTAATTTTGGGGAAGTCGTGGCCTAATGGTTAGAGAGTCGGACTCGTAATCGAAAGGTTGCGGGTTCGAGTCCCCGGCCGGCAGGGATTGTAGGTGGGGGGAGTGAATGTCCAGCGCTCTCTCCACCCTCAATACCACGACTGAGGTGCCCTTGAGCAAGGCACCGAACCCCCAACTGCTCCCCGGGCGCCGCAGCATGGCTGCCCACTGCTCCGGGTGTGTGTTCACGGTGTGTGTGTGTGTGTGTGCATTGTTCACTACTCACTGCTGTGTGTGTGCACTTGGATGGGTTAAACGCAGAGCACCAATTTCGAGTATGGGTCACCATACTTGACAATACGTCACGACTTTACTTTTTTTACTTTTTTTACTTTAATGATTTCCACATAAGAATAATTCTACATTAAATGAATAAACCTTAATAATGACTCTGATTCCCATAATATCCCATTATATTGGTTTTAATCAAGTCTCCACCTTGTCTGATGACACAATATTTCCTACGCTTTTCTCATGTCCAATCCAAACAGATAATTGTGGGTTTGGCTTTTAGCACTTGGCCTAATGTTTAACACTGAAGTGCTCTTAGAGTCAACAGTCAAGCTCATTCATTCAATTAAGCAGGAGTGAACTATTGCACCTATTCACTCTGCACCAGTGGTTAATGAACATTTCCAAATGGCCATGACCAGGTGTTTAAGAAGACTAATGTACTAGGCATTAAGCATGAGCAGTTGTTTCCCGCAAATTGGCCAGCACTCACCTCAGGGAAATGACACTACTCTGTTTTTTTGTCCCCTCCGTGTTTACCTTTCACATTCGGCAGCAAACAAACCATGTGATGGTCTGTACACCCAAGCGGAGCATTATTCCTAATTAAATCCCGGGGATGTGTGCCATTAGCAAGATTCATGCTCAGCTTCAGGAGAGTTCATTCCGGCTGTTGACTATCCATTGATTATTCATACACAATCTGATTGGAGCCCATTAATGGAAGATAAAGTAGGAGGCAGATTCGGTGACCGCAGGCAGCAGAATGATGGTGGTCCTATTGAACACTAGAGAGATGGAATGGGACAGAATGGGGGGCCTTTATATCAGCGTCTTTACACCGCTGCATCACAAATGGATGGTGAGTTTTTGTTTAGGCAGTTTGCTAAGCACTCTTAATTATAGCATGGAGCAAAAATAATAATAATAATAATACTGTATGTTCTCACTACTATTTTCCCTAAATGTATACACTTATTTTGTGTAAAATGTATACACTTATTTTGTGAGTCTCAGGTCCGGCAGGGATTGTAGGTGGGGGGAGTGAATAACCAACACTCTCTCCACCCTCAATACCACGACTGAGGTGAGACCCTTGAGCAAGGCACCGAACCCCCAACTGCTCCCCGGGCGCCGCAGCGTTGGCTGCCCACTGCTCCGGGTGTATGTTCACCACTGAGTGTACACATGGATGGGTTAAATGCAGAGCACACATTTCACTGCTGGTTATACTCTGTATAATTGTGTATGTGACAAATAAAAACAATTTTTTTTTTTTTTTTTTTTAAATGCATAAATATATAGCAATGTTATAATATGTTTATGTTAACTCTTATTCATCTAAAAGTGCCTGATTTAATTTAATTAGCTACGGATAGAACAAATAATGTTGTAGCATTTGAAAAAAACAAAAACAAATTATTTTAAATTTATGCCAGTTAAAGCAGAAGACTGAATTGCCAGCACAGTGTAAAAAATAAAGTTATGAAGTCAACAGATCATTATTTTAAAAAATTTAAAATACAAATTAAAGTGTATTTACATTATATTTTGCCCACAGTCCTATGCGTCATGTTTTAGTATAGCTTGTTACTATTGTTTTAATTTTAATTGTTTAAAAATTCAATTTTATGATTATTTTTATGACAATTTTATCTGTTATTTCACCACCTTTTATCTTTTCTTGTCATTTCCACTCATAAAGTACTCATAAAGGTCCAAATTCTTTCTATCTGCAATTTTGTAACCTTGCTACATTATCATATACTAACATAGAGATGTGCTGATTATTCTACTGTTCTATTTTTCACCAATCTAACTGTCTCAATAGACCAACAATGTTAAAAACAAAGGCCTATAAGAAAACTAATCAAAATTCAGTTTTGCTGTGCCTGTTTATAGCTCTGTTTATTCAAACAAGTTTCCCATTATTACATAAACCCAATACAATGTTCATATGTTTACATTTATGTGAAATCTCTGCTTAGTATATAATGTGCTTGTTTATTTTGTACTATAAACTGTGTGATGGATGAAGGAACAGCAGGAATAGTTTGACAAGGGCTCCTCCAAATGGTAAATCAACGTTACTACAATGACAATTAAGCAACAGAAATCCTGCATTGCTACATAAACGTGAATTTGTTATGCATAAAGGAATGATTAGGGCAAGTTTCTTTCAAAATGGTCAGTTTAAAATATAATACTTGATGCATTAAATGGATAATAAGCTAATGAAAGATTTTTTTTGGTAAAACAAAGAACCTGTTCAATAATGCAAACAGCAAGAGTCCAGCAAAACATTTTACATGTAATTACTTGTATATTCAATACATGCACAACACAATCACTGCTCCACCAATAGAAAGGAAAAGTAACTCTTGACCCTAAATAATCAGACCCCAACCCCCGTTTACCAGGACATTCAGCTCTAATGAGATGAAACAGTGAGCCATGCTTGTTTGGACAGCAGTTTAGGTGGGATGGCCTGCATACATTCATCAGAGCAGCGGGTGCCTTATTGGGAATTCATTAATCACTACAGACCTAATTATAAATTGATCGCATGCTCATACAAGATGAAGAGGCCTGTCTTGCATTTCTGATCAGCAGGGGAGGGCCAGCAGGGTCTAAGGATAGTAACTGACAGAGAGACTCAAAGATCTGCTTTGATCCACTAACACAGAGCTGGATGAGAAACCTCCCCTCAGCATACCAGCCACATGCAGTCATTACAGAACAAACATCAGGAGTCCGGCCCTCGCTGCAGCATGTACTTTCCCACACCAACTCATGATGAATCATACTCGAATCAATGACTTTTCTAGGTCCTTCTGTTCATTATTTGCTGATGTTAACTTCCCGTTCACAGCCTTAAAATGCAGTTTGCCACATATCTGCATTGTGCATTTGACAACTTATGCTCTTCTCAAGCATGAGCACTGAGAGTGTCGATAAGGACAGTAGAGGATGTTCCTTTTTGAATTCTGTTTCCTGAGATCAACAACTTCCTGTTTCCAGAATTTTCTGTTTAGCCTCTCAACCAGCTAAAACCAGCCTAAGCTGGTTGGTTGGTATTAGCTGGTTATCCAGCCTTGTCTTAGATGGTCATAGCTGGTAAGATTTATTCCTATGATTTATTTTTCTATGTAAACATTAAACTGCGCTGTCTCGACACACACACACACTCTCTCTCTCTCTCTCTAATTATTGTTCTACAGTACTGCCGAACCAGAACTTCTGCCGAAATAGGCATATAGCCCTGTACCCATAAGTAGCCTACCAGTGAAGCAGAATTAAAGCAAACCCAGCATTTTTAATGTTGTCAGCTCCCTCCAGCGATGAAAAGCTATCAGAGTTCACCGTGGGTCTCTTGACCTGCCCAATATAGCCACACTCTCGGTCTTTGCACTTGAGCACAATGTCTACTTACATGATGTAGCCTATTTCCTGAGTGTTTGTATAATTTTACCCACACTAAGTTTTTACATAGCAGTATGTTGGTTTTCAATACTTTGCCCTTTAAACTTCTAAATGTTAAATGATTCTATTTAGTTGTTTCGATGTAAAAGAAAAAGCAGTTGCAAACACAAAAGCAGTTAACAAAATACACCTACTCACCTTCGTACCAGTAAAACACACTTTAGCTGGGCTAGCCTACTAAATTATATTTGCTATCTAATTTAATTTTTATACTGTATAGTTTTTCTGGACAATTTGCAATTGCATGCAAGCTCCTGAATGTGATGAAATTGCCAAATGGTATTAGAGATGGGAGTGTGGATTTAGTGTACGTTAAGGGCACTGAACTTTGGCATTTTTCTGACCTGGGACAGTCTTGAGCCCTTACTTCCTGTTGCGTACACACTCTCAAGAAGCCAAGACCGCTAGAGTCGGTATTACAACAGGCACTTTATTTGTCCTCTTTAGTCCATTTGGCTGTGTCAGCCATTGTTGACAGATGAAAAATATCTGCACTCAACAAAAATACTCATAAAAACAGTTGAAAATTTACCGTAACATGCAGTCAGCTTCCCATATATGGACTGTTCGCAGTGCTTAGAGTTTCAGCCATTAGTAAGAAGTCCATGTAAAATTTAGTAACAAATAAATCAAAATACTGATAAAATGCATTTGCTTATAAACACAATGTTAATGCATTTGTTAGTTTCAAAAGGTTTTTTCATAAAAAATAATCTGTTATGCGTATACTTTGCAATGCCAATGCAGTTATAGGATGAGATGTGAGTAAAAAAGCAAAAGCAAATACATTTGTAAAGTCCTTGATCAGTAGACCTAAAGGTCTGAAATACATTCCCATTTATGCAATAGTCATTTCAATCAGTAAACACGGGACACAAATTATTCTTTTTCATCTGAGTGGTTTGTGTTCAAGTCTCACAGCACACAAATGAGACTCCGTCCCTCTTCAATCTCATCCTGCACCTTATCGCTGGAGGTGGCGATCTCAGCCTGGGCCGAAAACATAGCACAGATGAAAGTGAGAACAGTGCCTCCTATGGCTGTGTAGAAAGCCCAGCCCAAAGAGCACAGGCCCACTTTATATGGGGAAGCATCCGGACCACAGTAGTCAACCACCTTCTTAGAGCCCCAGCCTGCAGGATAGAGCATCAGACCGAGGATGAGGAAAAGACCTGCAAAAGAGAAATGGGAATGCTGTAATTACAAGGATATCCATTCAAAACAAACAAATAGAAATATTGTGAATTACAGTTGCTAAGGTGTTTTGGATAATTGCAAGGTGGACAGTGTAGTAAAAGTTAAAACTTATTGAACAGAAATGAACAGTTAACAATAAAATAACTTGCTAAAACTAATAAGAAACACAGCTAAAGAACTCTTAAACTCCATTCACACCAGGAACAATAACTAAAACGACAACTGTAACGATAACCATATTAGTGTCCACATTCTGTTTATTAGAAGTATGTGCTGCACTTCCGTTGTCTGCCACTTTAAATGCTCAAATGCTTTACAATTGGGTGGATTCTGATTGGATGTCCATGTTTTTATTGTTCATCAGCAGAAAATGATTCCAATGATAATTTTCCTTTGTGTCGTTATTGTTAGCCGTGGTGTGGACCTTCCATTCTCCTCAAATTAGAATTCAACTAAGACACCGTTGTTGGTCAGTTGTTTGGTTATTTTGCTTGCATACATGTCTTCAGATTATCAAAATCAGAAATCTCCACTTCAGTAGCACTTACAATCCCTCTAGTCTTATTATTATCTACATTCCAAAGTTTTTTTTCCAAAGGGGTTGGATCACTCGCCTGATTTAAATTTTATTCCTAAAAATATGGCAAACAAACTTATTCACACCACTGATTTTCTGGCCACTGAAAGCAATTTTTATTTATGGAATGATAAAAAGATTTATCCAAAATCCTCTCTGTAAAACATTTAACACTATATACTCAACAAAATGAAAGAAGAGTTTTGAACCTGGCTTTTCTAAATTGTTCAGATTTCTGTCCTAGACATGTACTGTATGCAAATTAATGCATATTTATTAGATTCTTCCTCATGTGCACACTTACCCATAAAATCAGAAGAAAACTACAACAAAACAATGGGTCCCACTTTATATTAGGTGGCCTTAACTACTATGTCCTTACATTTAAATTAATAATTTCATACAATGCACTTATTTTGTAAATACATGTTTTTACATTGTACTTATATTTTTAAAAATAACTATATGTAATTACATCTGTAATTAATTTCTGTAATTATATTTATAATTACACTGTTGACCCATCCCTTACACCTTAACCCACCCTTAAATCTACCCATACCACCAAACCTGTCCCTAACCTTACCCGTATCCCACCTTAATAGCAGCAAAAGTGTTTTACAATACAATATGAAAACTATAAGTACATTGTACTTATTGTTTTATGTAAGTACATAGTAGATAAGGCCACTTAATATAAAGTGTGACCAAACAATGAAGTGCACTGTGATTAAGTATGATGAAATCTATTAATTATCTCAAATTTTAATTGGAAACTGAATGCTAACTTCATTTTTCTCTTTAAAGTTCCTCTTTCCTTGACTACACACTCACTCAAAACTAGAAGCTCAGATTTATCCTTGTGTTCCTGACAACAACCTTGTAGCCCCTTTGAACCGTGTGATAACATCATCAGAAGATAACATCATCAGAATAAAATCTCTTCACAACATGAAAGGTTTCCCTGTAAAACCTCAGGGTGACCCATGAGTCATGACTTCAATTCAATGTCATTTTCTGCCTGTTGAAGCTATATGATAAGGTGATACAAATATCTGTAAAAAACTTAAAAACTGGGATTTAATTGCAAGTAGTGTTTAAAAGGCAAGGCAATAACTCTTGCTGATCTAATCTTCATACCAAACAGAGCAGGTCACTGTGATCCCTCTATTTTATTCTGAGTTCTTACTCTAAATAGGCAAGTGAGATCCTGTCTCTAAAGTCATGCTGAAGTCATGCTCTCACTATTCACAAATTACTCAATCAACATGTTGTAAATCTTTCAATGAAATTATACAAGAGCTACATAGTTTGGTAGTACCTGATGTTGGTCTTGGTCTTCTATAAAATGAACCACATTATTTTTATTGTACCACAATACTGTATTGTTCTAGTTTCCAGACATGACTGCAAATAAGATTATCATGACTGCATTATCATGACTGATCTGTTAGTCCCTGGTATTTTGACTCAGAAGGCCCTGCCACAGTCAACATTACAGCTCTACTCCTTTGAGCTTGGTAACAAAAGTAGGTGTGGATTCCTGGGGCACAAAGAATTCAGATCAGCATGAAATAAAAATGTACCCTGTTTTATAAATGCATATTATAGATTGTGGGTTACTTGTCCATCATATCTGCTCTTTTTTTTCCTAATCAGAGTGTCAAAACTTCTTCTGGTGACCAATATCTCTGGTGAATGCCGGACTTCTTTTTCATCATGGTATATAAAATTAAAAATGTTTCCTTATTATTTTCAATGTAAAAAAGCGTAGTGTCAAAAAGATGTTTGTAAGAAGGGGTATCTTTTTTTTAAGATTGACAAACAATCATAATAATCATCGTAATTCGGCCTCTCAAACCTAGGATATCCTCACCCTTGTTTTAAGTCTTAAATCCCAAAAGTAAAGATGTTTAATGAATTTATTTGGTTGTTTCAATTATTATGATTATTATTATTATATAGTTTTGTCAAATTATAAAATTATTAACAAACTAATTCTGGTTAATGCTGTTAAAGTAATGCATTTCATGCACTTTACATTCAAAAATTGATTTACAAATGTTGATGTATTGTTTTTTAGGGAGATTTTCATGAATCCAGCCCTTGGTGTATCACCATCAAGAAAGTAAGCAAAAGATACACTTATGTTTAATGGTTTGAAGGTTTTCAAACCTTGTACCTCTGTATTCTCAGATCAAGCTCTGTTTTAAATAAGAAATAGGACAAACTTAATGAGGATTTCTAAACATTGGAGACACCGAAGTAACATTTTCAATGTCGTAATATTTAGACTGTCTTTTCTGTAATGGGATGATGAGAGTGTTGAAGTTCATAATTAGATAGCATGGTCTTTGAGGTCACAAGAGGAATGTCAAAGCCTTGAAGCCGTGAGTTCAGAGCATTCTGGGGGCAGCTTCAGTGTCTCACTTAAATACACTCCCTAACTTTCTGTGTTTAGTTGATAGTGGTTCAAAGTTAAAGATGACCACCAACTGCCACCACAAAGACTGCCAACAATCTAAGAAAGCAGTGCTACAGTAGACTTTCCCATCTTACCTGCTATTCCCTGAAGCAGGCCACACACATTGAATATGCTCTTCTTCAAGATACTCTGGAAGCACATGCTGAAAACCGAAAGGATGGCCACTAGGGACAGGAGAAAGATTCCGATGACTAGAAATATAACAGTGGCCTGCCAGAAGCCACTGGCTATTTCCATGAAGTCTGTGGCGTAGGCCCCACACTGGACCACCTTCTGCTGTGCCACCTTGATGCAGCGGTTATAAATACCCAGGGTGCGCTGGTCGCTGTGGTGTGAAGCAGTGATGGTGAAATTGAACTCAGATCCATCTGGATATCCCACTAGCCATTCGGCACTCATAAATGCCACCAGCTCAGCAAATGCCACCACAATGCTCATCAAGGTCCATAACATAGAGCGGCATGTGACTATGACGTGACACATTCTGCAGAACCTTTATGCCAGCACTTGAGAGGAAGTGGTTTCTTCAAGCAGCAGCTGAGGCACGTCAGTGAAGGTCCAGTGGTATTATCATCACAGCTAAATTAGCACCAGATCTCCTCAAACAGCACCACAGAAGAACTCCTGAGCTCTAGGACTGTCCTGAGAGTATCCATGTACTGACACCGATTGAAAAAATCTATGAAGAAAAAAAGAGAAGCATTTGTTTGAGAAAGTTATAATCAAGGCTATAAATCTCGGTTGCTCAATAGCTCTGAATCAGCACACTGACGTCTGTACCAGGAACAATCCAATTTAATTCTGAAGTTTTCCAGTTCACAAACCTCTCTGAGAATCCTAGTAACATGGCACAAGTTTTAGTCATTTCACCCATCAGAGGATAGTGCCGCAAGCTATACAATACTTTCACCTAGGTCTATGTTATGACAGGTCCTTACTGTGATACCGCAAGATTGTGTAAGTAGCAAATGCCTGTTTGTACAGGTATGTAAGGTGTTAAAATATAGAATTTGAAAAAACAAAATGTACTTCCAAAAGCAGTCATAACAAACATACGAAAGGCATGACATTTCACATTAAAAAGTTCCTAGTTTAAGTAAACTGAGTCTGAGTACATGATGACAGGTAAGGATTTTCTTAAACACTTCAATGACAGTGCTATGAAGGCAAGTGATGTATGAATTTATTGAATGGAAGATTATTATGTCAGGTTAGGGTTAGTTTTTTCTTTTGGTATCAAGCACCATGGTTCAAAACTGAAAAGGCGAGCAACCACAGCACTATGTCAAAGCTTGGTGTCCCAGGGAATCTTCAAATATGTATATACACACATACAGTATGTCTTGTGTCTAGAGCTTTTTTGTTACTACCAATAAACTTCTCTTTTCAGTCCTCAAGAATGATTTTTAATTATGTGTGAGCTGCCCAAGACTGTTTACCTGAATGGCCAGAACATTTCAGATCTAAGAAACACAAAGAATGAGCTCACGCTTAATTTAATTACACCACATGATTTCCCCAAAAAAGGAGATAGCAAACCAAAAAGGAGAGTGCCATAGATTCTTAAGGGCCCTGAAGAATGTCAGAGCCTGTTGCTGTGAGATGAGGATACAAAGGGCTCTCCTGCTGGTGAATTAACATGGTCCTGAAAAGGGATAAAGAGGTTTTCTACTTATGAATAAAGATGGATCCAGAAAGTCCCTAGAAACGGTGACAGACTTTCACTGGTTAATTACGGTTTCAACTGAAATGCTGCCTTCAAAGCAGTTTGAAAACTGACAAGAAGCATTCAATGAATTCATTCTTAGGAGCTCTGGAATGTCTTCCAAGATCAATGTTGAATACTTCTAAAGAGGTCCAAAGGTGCTCAGCAATCAAACAAAACCTCAAAATCACAGAGGTCAAAAATCAAAAGCTCTATCTTGTAGGCTACATCTAATTAGTTCCTATGCTTTATTAATATGGGATTTGCATTGGCAGGTTCTGACTAATAGCCTACTTTTACTGTGTAACTGTACCATACAGTGATGGTATCAACTGCTAGTACCATGGTGCATATGCCATGGCACTACACCATATCAAAAGACTATAATGGTACATGTTCAATCAAAACAATGCTATTGCCATGCTACATGATGTAAAATCATATTAGTTTACTTAACCCTTTAAATCTTAACCAGTCTACAGGCTTAATCTCGTGTTACTTTAAAGAAGAACTTTATTTTCTCATGCCTCCTGTTACAATCTGTTACCAATGTTTGCCTTAAAAGAACAGGTTCAAAAAGCAGTTTTATTGATTTTTAAATAATTAAACAAGGCAGCAAAATTCCCTGGATCACAGCTCTCTCTTCTCTTGTTCTGCTTTTTTAAAATGCTCAATCAATAAGTTGCATCATCCCTCCACAGCTAGAGAAAATTATCTCTTTTGTTCAGCGTGGCTTTCGACGATGTAAGAACCTAGATTCGACACAGTTGCACTGAGACGAACAAATACACACGCAGTCCGAAAGGCACATATCAAATATTTGTGTTCCCCTTACCTTCACGGTGCTGAATTAACAGGCTGTTCGCCGATTAGTGGTTAACTTCCTGAAGTGTCTGAGCGGATCTCCTCTGTTCTGACGATACACGACACGCGCCAGAAGGGAAGAGCCACGGCAGAGACCTGGAAACATTCAGCTTCACAATCACAGCTCTGGGATACATGGAAAAACACACAACATGGCATCGTTTAGAGATCACGGATCCTAGTTCGGCGCTAGTCTCAAAGCAATACCAGTTCTAGCTCACTTTAGCTACTTTCTCATTGTTTCTTGACCGCCTCGTTTACTCCAGCCCCTCGTGAAGTTACAATGGCTCGGAATGCGCCCACACGCCTCCTCTGTAGACTAGTCTAGGTAGACCGCTCACTACGAGCTCACATGTTCTCTGATTTGCCCTCTTTTTCTTTGTAAAGATGTTTTCATTTGTCTGGAGAATCTGATTAACTTTACCCAATCAGTTCATACAAGAGACACCCTTATTGGGTGGTGGGACATACTGCTGGATGTTTCTTCATGTATGAGTGGGCTAGTTTTTGGCCCTGTGTTTCACACCCATATAAAATGTTTAATTTGTTCACAATGTTCAACACTGTAGTAGAGAACGGTTATTTATGTTATGTTTTTTTTAAGTTATTGGTTTTAATAGCTTTCATTAAATATACAATTACAGTCTTTTCACATTTTTGTATAATTTCACAAAATTACAGCTTTAAAATTACACCAAATAAAAATGTTAGGCTACTTTGATTTTTTCTTTGTTTTAGGGTGATATCAGGCAAATTGGGCCACTTTTTTGTTAATCGCTTGGAACACTAACTAAAAACCATGTATGACATTTAACTGTGTTCTTATGATTAATAAGGACTGCTTTTAATATTTTGGTGTTGAATTGATGTAATAAAATCAAATCGTTCAAGCCCTACAGGTTTTGAAACATTAGCTGGCCCACATTTTTTGAGATGGCAGTGTTCAGGTAAAATGGGCCGGCTAATCAGCAAGAATGGACCAGTCAAACTGCAAAGTGAAATAGAGACATTTCTGATAAAACACATTTAATTATGTTTAATTTTATAATGTAACAGAACACTGCAGTTAAATTACATTTAAATTACATTAGAACATCAATTTGAATTGCATTAAAACATCCATTTCAAATAATTTAATCAATAAAGCACATTTCATGAACAAAATGTAACAATAACAATTAGTGTTATGGCAACAGTTTAAAAATTAACAGCCAATGACTGCAAAGAATTTCAAACAGATGAGGTATAAGACACTCAAACCTTTCAATGAATTTCATCAATAAAAATGAAAAATGTAACAAAAACCTGAACATTTGGTGTGTGTGTGTGTGTGTGTGTGTGCATGTTTATGTGGACACAAATTTGTATAATGACATGGGTATGACAGAGGTATTACAATATGAAGGTGGTTTATGAGGACACTGCCTATGTCCCCGTGATTCAAAAGGCTTAAAAAACATACTAAATGGTGTTTTTTTGCAAATCTAAAAATGCACAAAGTCTCCTGTGAGGGCTAAGTTTAGGTGTAGGGTTGGTGTAGGGCAATAGCACACACAGTTTGTTCAGTATAAAAACCATTACGCCTATGGAGAGTCCCCATAAACCACAAAAACCAACATGTGTGTGTGTGTGTGTGCATGCGTTTGTGCGTGAGTGTGTGTGTGTGTGTGTGTGTGTGTGCACGCGTGTTCGCGTTCAAGATTGATGTGAAGGTTTTTCAAAAACAGTCTTGGCAGATCAAGCCGTCATCATCAAAAATGCCATTCTCTTCACCACAGCGCTCATGAAACCAGGCACTACAGTGATCACAGCACACCCAGTCCTGAGTGGCCTTTGGGTCACTGGGATCACCGTAGAGGGTATGGCAAACCTTGCAGGGATCTTTGTCTTCTCTGTGGTTCTTCTTACCTTGCTTTTTTCCCCTTGGTTGCTTTCCCTTCTGTTGCTTTTTTGTCTTTGTGTTTATGTAGTCAAGGTGTTCCTGACTCGTGAAAAGGTAAGAAGGAGATTGGCTCTTTTAGGCCTCTCTCAACTGTCTCCCTATATTCTGCCAATGCTCCTCTCATGCTCTCCCTTACCCACTGATTGTATTTTTTGCCCCATCCCTGGCGGACATCCTTTCAATCTCCTATATGTTCCTTTCTGACCCTCGTCTTTCCTTTCTGATCCTTTCTGTTTTTCATGCTGTCTGTAATAAAATGTGAAAAAGGTATGTCACAAATGCTAAAATACAATATATAATAATATAAATAATTTTTAAAAGGAAAAATCACCAGAATTTCTACTTAAACTCAACTCAGAAGGCGGCCCATTTTAACTTAAATTAATGGCTCATTTTATCTTAACACATTCAGGTAAATTGGCCCAGTAACTAAAAATGATTTTTCCAGATATAAAAATTATAATCCAGATATAAAAATCTGGATTATTTAACAAAATCAGTATTTTATCTCATAGAGACATGGGTTATGAATCATTATTTCTAAATGTGCATTTGTTCTTTATTGATTTATCATCCTTATTATTGAGAAGTAATATTGGATATGTCAGGCTACTCACCTTGCCTTTTTCTGGTGTGGTCTCAGAATGAGGCATTGGCCCTCCCCCGTTAGCAACCTCAGACCAATAAATTCATTTACTAAATGTCAAGTACTGTTATGCCAACAGTTTGAAATTCTTTGCAGTCATTGGCTGTTAACTTTTAAAGAGATAAGACACCAACCTTAAATGGCCCATTTTACCTGATGGCCCAAATTGCCTGATATCACCCTATACATCTTATCACATTTTGATGAACGATTTAGGTCCACCTATATCATTTTCACACAATAAATACTGAAATGGTTTATGTTGGTATTTGCTGACATGATAGTTTATAAAACAATAATAACATTATAATTCATATTTGTATGAGTTTCACATAGTTTAAAACTGAAAAGTTGCAAGGGATAATATAAATAGAAGGCTTTTGAAAAGTAGCTTCAAATGAAGAATGAAGATTACCAGTCTGCAATAGTTTAAATATGACCATTTCAAGGCCAGGGTAATGAAAAGATTCCATATAAGGACGTTAAAGTATGAATTAACAGAAGTGTTGTAGTACTAATGTGTAAACTCTGGAGGGCTATATTGTGTCTGTTACTGTCTGTAAATGAGTGAAGGCAACAAGTATGGGATGCAAAATTGTGTGTAAAAAAGAATGCTCTAAAAGGATATAAAAATACACAATGTTCTAAATCAAAGTCAAAACAAACTGATGCATTAACAGTAACACTGTGCAATGAAGCACACCAAATCTATGAAGCAAACCTGTCCGCAGCATTCAGATCTGTCTTTTTCTACTCAAGGTTTTGGATGTAATCCCTGTGTGATAGTTGGGAAATGCTGTACTGACTTGCCAGTGTGTGAAACATCTATATTAACTTAAGGGGGTGAAATAGCTACTTGACAGAATAGATGATAAAATGTCATATAACATACCAACCTTGTATTGAAATTGAAATGAAGTTTTCACTCTACATAGACAGCCCACTGTTCACTCACTGTAATTCTGTTTCTGTGTATCTGTCCTGGTTTGTTCTTAAA
Source organism: Barbus barbus (assembly GCF_936440315.1). Taxonomy (NCBI): domain Eukaryota; kingdom Metazoa; phylum Chordata; class Actinopteri; order Cypriniformes; family Cyprinidae; genus Barbus; species Barbus barbus. The sequence continues at coordinate 19,623,479 of NC_136734.1, read as the reverse complement.
CAGACTGTGACTTTCATTGGCTGTAACATTTTAAAAGACATCTAGATTGAGATGAAGCAGACTGAAACAGTTTAATCTTCAGGGAAACTGAGGCTAGGACGGGCCAAAGGGCTCATCAGTGTCTTCAAATTGAGCTGGTTAGACATATAGTCAATACCTACAACAGCTCTACTGGAAAGTAATGCATTTCAATCCCAATAGTGTGTTTAGAAGAGCAAAGAATCCATATCCAATACAAAACAATTCTTGCCATTATAAATTCTGCAGGGCCCAGCAATACATTTTTTTTCCTGCTGGGTCAGTACAATGAAAAAATATATATATATTTGATGTTTAATTTACTTAATTAAAATGAGCTAATGCAACACAATTGCTGTACATTTTGTTTGAACTTAATTTCAGTGTGTTCAGTGCACTTAATGTACACTATATTGCCAAAAGTATTGGGTCACCCCCTTCTAATGAATATGTTTGACTACTTTAGTAATTTCTATGAGTACAAATCTTAATGTTAAAGTAGTCAAACATGTTCATTAGAAGGGGGTGACCCAACACTTTTGGCAATATAGTGTATGTAGAATTTTAGTTTACTTAATTCAATTGTTTTGGGATTATATGAACTATTATTGTTGCATTAATGGTAATTAGGTCCCAGCTTGCTTTGCATAGGCCTGGATTAAGAGTGTAAACGTTGAAATTAAGTTTTATTTTAATGTGTTTTTGAGTGAAGTGCAAGTTAATATTTACATTTTTAGCTATGTTGGACATTTAAAATAGTTATGTTTTTTTTGTGCTAAAGAGTAAAGCTCTTGTAAAGCTCATTTTTATAATGTATGTTGGTTTGTTTCATTGGGAATAGCTGGTTTAATGCCAGTGTGGTGAAAATGTAACTTCATATTTGTGCTGTGCTTGTAAAAGTGTTTTAAATATATAACAAAAAGGAATGTAAAGCACTAACAGGACTTTCCATTTACCCAATAACACAACTTGAATTTAGTGGATTCAACTCAATAAAACTGTGCTGATATAACTAAAAGCACTAAGTTCAACTAAGAATAAAATATATTACTTTTGTGCAACCACTTACCTAAAAAAAAAAAAAACTTTTTTTCAATGAGGCCCCTCCAAAAAACTATGTAATTTTAGCTATGCATTTTTATATTTGGTAGAAATACCTTGCTAGAATCCACCTGGATACAGCTGGCATCATGATCAGGATGATAGTCCTTGGTTTCTCCAGTGTACTTTATACAATACTTTCGACATTAACATTAGAACATCACTGCCTCTGGGGAATAAGCAGCTAAATTCCATTAATTATTTTCTAGTACTACTTCTAACCACAAGGTGTCGCTCTAACATAACTGAAGAAGACTAACTTGTAATATGGGTGTTTAGGGTAGTTGCACCACTCAGTTGAGTTGATTTTACCTTACACTGATACGCTTTATGTGTTTGTGGACAGCCTAAACAATAATGACAATGAAAGGGCTTCTTTTGTGTAGTTATATCCTTCGCACCTAGTGTAAAGAATTCAAGTTTAGGATTAAGGCCATGTTTCTCAATCAGGTGAGGCCCAACAAACCTCCAAGCGGCCCTAAATAAGACAAAACAAGTATTAAAATAAGCTAAAACAACTCAAAATAACTAAAAAAAAAAAAAAAGATTTGAAGGAGGGTTCCCACTGTCTTGAAAAAACATTGATTTATGAGGAAGCCTAATTTTAAAACTAGTATTTCTTGTAAAGCCATGCAAATAAATAAAATCCTATAAATCCAGGGCCATTTTTATAATGAATATACATTTTAGTTAAGCCCTGTCTTTATGCAGATCGGTCTGTGAAGAAATAATGTATTTTTCTCTCACAGATTGCGGGTCTTCATGTTATAAAACCTCGATGAGTCACGCTGTCATTCTGTCTCTTCATTTCTAAAGAACAATGTGGTGAGATATGTTTAAATAGTCTTTATTAACATTGGGAAATTTAAAACAGAATTTTCCCACATATAAATACAATCATACTGACCTTATGTATCATGATCTATGTATTGTAATACCCATCAGCAGGATGGACTTTTAAATATTACAATAATATTGTTATTGAAAATCGTAAGGAATTGAGTACATAATTGCATTTGGTAAGTCAACAAACCAAGGAAGATCCTTGTCTTCAAGAAAATCCTGAAAAATGTATAGATACGGGTTATTATAAGGCCAATACGATCCAAAAGCATTACACTGGTCATTGGAGAAATCCAAGTTTACCTACAACAGGCCATAAAATCATCCTTTCGACTGTTTGAGTACCTGACGGATGCATTGAAGTGGCTTGCACTAATCTGGCATACAGATGCTCACACTAATATTGCTCAGTGTATATTACAGGCCTAAAGCATACGCCACATCTACGTCTCAAAGTCTGCTAAATGTCAAGAGCTTTTTTAGGTCAGCGGTTGAGTATCCTGAAACTTTGACTGATTGAACATTGAGGCAGTTTCCATGACGGGGAAGAGGCAAGCCAATAACATTTGGCTACAACATATGGCTCTGAATATCCAGTCTTAAAATACGACTGAAGATCCAGTCAGTGTAATTCAGTAATTGTAATATGTGTCCACAGCAGCATAAGAAACGTCCATTAACGCTAACAGCCAGGCACACGAAACCAGCACCTTTAAAAAGTAAAGCCATGTTCTTTGCAGGCTGCCTATTTCAGGGGAAAATTGGAGGAAACATCGACAAAAGTACAGGTGTATTGTTGACAATAAAATTCGGTAGGTAGCAGTGGCGCTGAAAAGAATGAACCCACCTCAAAAATACAAAATCAAGTGCAACCAAAGGTTTATCATTCCGTGTAAGTGAGTGAACAAAAGTCCGAAAGCACATCAGACTCTCTCGGCCTCAATCGAACACTGTGTATTTCGCAAAAAGGAAAAGAAAGTAGCATTAAAGTCATGTTTTGAGGCGAGAGTTGGAGGAATCTAGCTGTCCTCTATGAGCTTAGCTAGGTTGTCTCTCAGCTCTGTCAGCTCGAAGATCTTTCCATCCAAAATCTCCAGCAGAGTTTTGAGGTTCTTGCGGAGGTTCTCCTGATCCACTTGACTTGACTCCAGACGTTGCTCCAGATCAGCCAACTGTTCCTCAAGCTCCTTATTCCGCAAGTCTGTATCCTGTAACACACACCATGCCTCTTATACTCACCAAGGCTGCATTCATTTGATCAAAATACTGTAAAAACGGCAATATTGTGAAACTGTATTTAGGAAACTGTTTTATATTTAATATATTTTAAGATGTAATTGATTCCTATGATGGCAAAGCTGATTTTTTAGCAGTCATTAGTTCACTCCAGTCTTCAGTGTCACATGATCCTTAAGAAATCATTCTAATATGCTGATTTGGTGCGATGTAGGAAACAGTTGTGTAGTTTGAAATAGAAATCTTTTGTAACATTATAAATGTCTTTACTTTTGATCAATTTAAAGTGCATTTCATTCAAAAAACATATTGACAACTAACTTTAATGCATATATAAATACATTTTTAGGACAGTCCTTACCTCTAACTTTTGGGTGAGTTCATCTTTCTGAGTTTGAAGCTGTTTTGCATTTTCTACTTCTTCTTTCAATCGCAGCATTTCCTATGAAGAACACACAGGAAAGATGTTTTAAATAGAATCTGGCAATAAAGCTGAGAATGAAGGAATACATTATTATATATTTTGACCATACATAATAACAACCAGTACCTCTTCTTTTGCCTTTAATGTGCACTCCAGCTCCTCTATTGTTTGGTTCAGTTCTGTTTTCTGGGATTTGATCACATTGGTTTGACTACTCTGGCTTTCCAATTCTGAAACCTGCAGTGAAAAAAAAAATATCACTATGCTTGTCACAAATTTAGTTACAAAGATTTAAATTTAAGGGTCTTGTTAACATTGAGAGTGATTTGAAAAAGTATTTTTCTTTGACAGTTGTTGGTGAGGCCATGGAAAAAAGTTCAGCCTTGTTTATGTGAACTTTATGTAAATGAGCAGCAACAGTAACGACAAATGAAAATGCAGACACTAAATTATATCGCTGTCAGTGTGAACACTCCATCATCCCTGTCATAGACTCACTATACCAACAGTTCAAGATAAGACTAGATCTATTGAACCCCAGGACAATATGTTCTTGATATGGAGTTACAAATGGTAAAGGTCAACCCTCCCCTCCTCACCCGTTTATGTAGCCTTTCAGCCTCCTCCTGATAAGCTGCTAGCTGCTGTTTCCATTGTTTGACGTTGGCCGTGGACTCCAGCAGAGCAGCTGTGAGCTTGGCATTGTTGCTCTTTAGTGTTGCAAGCTCTGCTTCCCAGTGTTTGTTGGTAGTCGGGCTGTAGAACAAAAACAAAAATAACATTAAAACCAAACTTAAATTATATATATATATCCTTGATTTTTAATGTCCATTTTAAACTAGGGTTTAATCTGTAGACCAGGGTTTTTTAAACTTAGGTGCCATTCCTCTGTCAGGTAGCTACTAACTAAAATATAAAGACAGCTATATTTTCATGTATAAAGTCTTACATACTGTGTGTAAATATATTAAGTGTGGTATAATTATAAATACTTTTCTTTTAAAACTGAACAATTGGCTTTTATATTGTCTCAGTCCTGAAGCCAACACAAATGATTAAAATATTATCTTGAGAATATTGCTTTGTATTAAGTTGACATACTTTTTCACCAAATAGACTAATATAAGATGTATAAATGTTTAAAACAAATTAGGGCTGTCAGTAGAATGAAATAGCTGTTTAATTTAATTATTTCTGACCAGTTCTTCAAGAGCAGGATTAAACAGTAATGTTATCAAATTTCATATGAAACTTTATTAATATCTTATACTACCATTCAGTTTTGGGATCAAATACACTGTATGGATGTAATTATATATGTAACACACATAAATATATAAAAGTGTTGGCCCCCTTCCTGATTTTTGCATGTTTGTCACACTTTAATGTTTCAGATCATCAAACAAATATTAAATATTAATCAAAGATAACACTAGTAAACACAACATGCAGTTTTTAAATGAAGGGTTTTTTATGAAGGAAAAACAAAATCCAAACCCACATGGCCCTGTGTGAAAAAGGGTTTAACCCCCCAAACCAAAAGATCCTCAAAAGCTACACATCATGTTGAGATCCAAAGAAATTCAGGAACAAATGAGAAAGAAAGTAATTGAGATCTATCAGTCTGGAAAAGGTTATAAAGCCATTTCTAAAGCTTTGGGACTCCAGCGAACCACAGTGAGAGCAATTATCCACAAATGGCGAAAACATGGAACAGTGGTGAACCTTCCCAGGAGTGGCCGGCCGGCCGACCAAAATTACCCCAAGAGCTCAGCGACGACTCATCCAAGAGGTCACAAAAGACCCCACAACAACATCTAAAGAACTGCAGGCCTCACTTGCCTCAGTTAAGGTCAGTGTTCATGAATCAGTCTCAGTTTTGCCAGAAAACATCTTGATGATCCCCAAGACTTTTGGGAAAATACTCTGTGGACTGATGAGACAAAAATTTAACTTTTTGGAAGGTGTGTGTCCCATTACATCTGGCGTAAAAGTAACACAGCATTTCAGAAAAAGAACATCATACCAACAGTAAAATATGGTGGTGGTAGTGTGATGGTCTGGGGCTGTTTTGCTGCTTCAGGACCTGGAAGACTTGCTGTGATGAATGGAACCATGAATTCAGCTGTCTACCAAAAAATCCTGAAGGACAATGTCCGGCCATCTGTTCGTAACCTCAAGCTGAAGCAAACTTGGGTTCTGCAGCAGGACAATGATCCAAAACACACCAGCAAATCCACCTCTGAATGGCTGAAGAAAAACAAAATGAAGACTTTGGAGTGGCCTAGTCAAAGTCCTGACCTGAATCCTATTGAGATGCTGTGGCATGACCTTAAAAATGCGGTTCATGCTCGAAAACCCTCCAATGTGGCTGAATTACAACAATTCTGCCAAGATGAGTGGGACAAAATTCCTCCACAGCGCTGTAACAGACTCATTTCAAGTTATCGCAAACGCTTGATTGCAGTTGTTGCTACTAAGGGTGGCTCAACCAGTTATTAGGTTTAGGGGGCAAGCACTTTTTCACACAGGGCCATGTGGGTTTGGATTTTGTTTTCCCTTCATAATAAAAAACTTCATTCAAAAAATGCATGTTGTGTTTACTTGTAATCTTTGATTAATATTTAAATTAGTTTGATGATCTGAAACATTAAAGTGTGACAAACATGCACAGAAATAAAAAATCAGGAAGGGGGCCAACACTTTTTCACACCACTGTGTGTGTATATATATATATATATATATATATATATATATGAAAATTCAGCTTTGCCATCATTTTTGATCAAATAAAACTACCGTTCAAAAATTGGGGTCAAGCAGATTTTTAAATGTTCATGAAAGATGTGTCTCATGCTCACCATGGCAGTGTATATTAAAACATTACCCCAAAAAACAGCCTTAATTTTTTTTTCTTCTCAAATTATCCACAAATCCCCAAGCATCCACTTGGTCCTTGGACCCCAGTTTAAAAACTCCTACTGTGTAGACCATAATGAGGACTGTGTGTAGGAAGCACGGCAGTTTAACCGTGACTGTAATTAAAGTTGGATTCAAAAGTTTTTTAATTTGACCTTTCTATGTTTTACCAAGACTTGGACAGAGTTCAAGAGCAATTAACAAGGATTATTACAAACTCTGTGATCCGAGTTCTGTCATTTGCATAAATATTACAATAAAAAGACTGATGGAATGTGACAAGCTGAAATAGATCAAAGTAGAAAGTCACCTAATGATTATAAAGAGACAAAAAGTCTCAAAGACAAAAGAAGTTAATTCTTCACTTATGCAATGACCATCTCTCGTCAGTCCATCTGTGCTCTTCATGTAGTGACAAACCAAATCAAGCATAAATTTACAATGTGCTCTGATCCTCATGTACTGACAAAAAAAGCAAATGCTGAAACAGTGATTCTGTCACAGGGCCAACGAACACATAACCAACCCACATCTATGAGGAATCCCATCCACTGTTATCCTGCATAACATCTCATCACACATCCCACTCCTCTGCCTCCTGCCACACACTCCACCGCAGGAACATTAACTAAACTACCACAACCACAACACGTGTAGAGAACCAACACAGAGTCCTCAGCGTTGTCGCCTACACTACTGAGCGACGCCAATTCCCTTTCATCTCCCCCAGTGCTGCCACCTCTGCTGCGGCTGACGTGATCGCCTCCTCCCCCGACCCCCGCTTTGACAGACAACACCTCAACCCACACTCTCCAACTCCTACTGAAGCTGTGACACAGCGGGCTGGAGACACACATGGCTATAAAGCGCCGCACACAAGGAGAAGAAATGTTCCTCTGCAGGAGAACGAGAGGAGAGAAGATGAGAGTGGAGTCCTTCAGCTTCAAGCTAAGAGAAACAGGGACTTCAGCCTGGTAAGTCAATATATGTTGTATATTATAGTCTGTTTAAATGTTTGTTCAGTCTTTTTAATTAAAGATAGACTTCAAGATTTAACAATCGTCATTTTTAAGACAAAAAAATAAAGGAAATTTCACAGAACACGTAAGAATTAGTTGAGTGTGACTATATCATTAATAATTTAAAGATTTAAAAACTCTAATTTAAGGACTGTTATCCTTGCATGTTATTTCATTCCCAATCTTAAAGTTGTATTTTTATTATGTGTACCTTGTTTTCATGTAATAAAATATTTTGATTTAAATTCAAGTCTCGAAGCCTCTCATTTCATGTATAAAAATGACTTGGACTTTTACGCTATACTTTGAAACATGCCATGTCATTGCATTAGATATGAAATATTAATCACAGTGCCATTATTTTAAAGGGTCATTGTATGTAAGCAGGTGCACAGAAGCATATGGCTGTCAGCCTTACATAACTACAAAGAACAGCATAAGCATAATGTCAGTGTGACTGTCCTTCAGGCCTGCTGAATGCGAATCAATAAACAATCTCTATCTGATCGTTCCTCTATTCAGAGCTTCAACAGCATAGAATTTCAAAGGACTCACGGTGCCTCTCTGTTGAATGTATACATTTTAGGTCACCGATAAAATGGATCGCTTTCCATATGCCACATAAAGAGCAGTCCTTAATGAAGTTTTAAGACTATTGATTGGCGTACCACACATTTTGGTGTACGTCTCATATTAAGCCCCACTGTAAATGTGATTCACTACACTGTGGCAACTGCCCAACCAGCCACTCAACACTCACTTTAATGTACTGCACACGACTGTGGGTGAGAGAATTACTGTTTGACGAAATGCCTTCAAATCACTCACCACGTAATAAAAGACAAAGCAGAACAAATACACTCTACAAGCTAATCTATGACCCATATCCAGATATATACATATTCAGCAAACGACGAGAACGAATGGCATTATTTACTTCAAAATCAAAGTCTCACTGATGAACTAATTGCTTATTTCATATAATTTGAAATTGGTATGAATCAGTCTTAGCAAAACTGAAAGGACAATTTGCTTCACTAAGATCACTCACACATGTCAGCCAGTTTTCATTGTTAAAATTCAAGTTGGAAAACTTCAGCAAACTGACAAATTGAAGTGTAATGACATTTAATAAATGTATTAAACGGTTTCTCAGATTTACAAATATCAGCCTTAGAAACACAACTTCATACAAAAAAGACCATGAAAGAAAATCACAAAGGATGCAAAGATTCTCCCAAAAAGTTGCAGGAAAGATCAGAAAATAATTGGTCTACAAAGGATTTCAAAACACAAACTAATAAAACACAACATCAAGAGAGTTCTGCTGACATCAGTATGCATATTGGTCTATAAATAATAACAGAATATCATATAGAACGAAGTTTTTGTTGCATCTACAGTCATTGTTGCATAAGAATGTATTCAGTGAAAACATTGTGGTCAAACAGCTGTGAATATCAGTAGGAGCAGACTTGGCAAGTTTTTAGCACGCGTCTGAAAAAAAACACACACAAAGACCATATGAATTTGTTCACAAAAATATGAATTCACGTGGACAAAACACAGTCCTGTTTAAGGTCACATTTTATAAAAATGTTGTGTTGATTTAACAGTGGGTTTTTTGACTCATTTTGCAAAGGTTCAGAAACAGATGACGCCGCCTCCATCTTCATAAGTCACATTTGCTCCGGGCTGAAAACATGCCACTGTATTATATAATTCTTGTTTGGACATATTACAGTGAAAAACATATATAGTTATTGATGCATGCTTCTAAAACTCTGACAAAACATGTAGCTGTCTGGAAGAGAGCTGCAGTGTGGGTGTTGAAAGCGGTTTGGTCCACTGTGCATTTGCGTCCAATAATCGGTTAGTATTTTTCAAGTGGCAGGTGAGAGTGAAACATTAACCTGAGATTATGTAAGAATGCTATTTTTGAACCTGCAGCACAGGATTGCTCAACTAATTAAAATTCAAGCATCTAGAGACTCAGTGAAATGGGCTCTAAACTTGCCTTTGCAGTCAGACTAAAAAAGCTGCTGAGTACATACTCATGTGAACAAGTGTCTGAATGCGCATACTGTAAATAATTTAAAAATGGTTGAGAGAAAAGCGCAATGAACTTGTGTCTGTTAGTGCTAACTTTAACACCCCCTTTACTTTAGAATTTAGGTACACCTTTTATTAAACTAGGAATGCATTGATATTAACAAAAACAGCCTATATTAAAATTCTAATATTTTGTCTAATTAAAAAAAATCAAACACTAAAATCTAAAAACAATCTTTTAAAATGATACAAGGCATCACAACATCATAATGTAAAGTATGAAGTTCCATGTTCATTTTCAGCTAAACTAATTTGCTAAACATTTAAAACAGTGGTTTTCAATTCAGGTCCTCGCCCCCCAGCTCTGCATATTTTGCATGTCTGTCTTATTTAGAGGGGTCATCGGACGCCCATTTTCCACAAGTTGCTATTATTCTTTAGGGTCTTAATGAAAAGTCTATAACATACTTTGCTTAAAATTTCACTAGCTAGTACATTATTAGTACATTCCTAATAATGTACTAACCAGCACATTATTAGGAAAGGCGATTTGCAAATACTCACTTCATCTGTAGGTGAAGCTGGATCACGAATGATTCACGCGAACATAGACGCATTTAGGTAGACTGGAGGGCGCATTCCCTTCAAAAACGAAAGTAATCCTCTGTTAATCCTCTGCATCTTCAGCGGCTCAGATGTTGGGAGTAAATGACGACTGCTATATTCATTATTACATCCAACAACAGAACACCTCAATCGCTTAGGAGTCATTCTTGTCTTCATCTGCTCCAGCGTCGAAACAATGGCGGACTGATGGCAACTCACTCAGGGCGGGTCTAAGGTAAGAAGGCAGTGTCAATCAACTATCGTGGGAGGGGCCTGGGTCTGTGTGACATCACACAGATAAGAAGCTGAGAATGGCTTGATTTGAAAAAGGGGATATTATTTATAGAGATTTAAAAAATCATTATAGGGTGGTTGTGAACACACACTGCCAACACACATTAATCTATCAATCAACGTGCGCCATTTCATCAGATTTGTGAGGTAAATCATTTATAGATCTACACAAACACAGGAGAATACATCGCGGTTTCAAAATAAAAGCTCAAACCCTCACTCTGAGTTTACACGTTTTGATGTCCACATATTCATTTAATTACAGTGGCTGTAGCATTTCTGTCCTAAAGAAATGGCCAAATATTAAAGATTAAGTGGACATTTGAATTAAATGGTGTTTGGTCAATATTAAACAGTAATGTGTAAAAACAATCGTCAGGCCGTTGGTGCTCCCTGCAGACCTTTGTTGTAATGCATAATGTACATTAGCTCTATCGTTTATAATACATTATGTAATTTAACAGTTTTGATCAATAAAACCATATAATTTCTTGCTTTTGATACATTATTTGAACTAATTATTATTTCCTCATTGCTATTATTTAAAGGCTATTTTTCACTTAAATCTATTTTTATTACCACAAATATAGGGCCCTATGAAATCCATTTTATTTCCAAATTCAGTTTTTCTATACTCTATTTTAATGGTTAAATTAAATTTTATTAATCAAAAAGCCTGTCTAATTAATTGAGTTTTACAGGTTTATCTTTACCAAATTCTGTTTTCCATTATTTTCTGGATTCCATTGTAATGGTTCCATTAAATTTTAATAATCAAAAGCATCTCCAATTAACTGATTTTATTTAATAAAAAATTAATTTAAATTAAGATAAATTTAATATAAAAATAGTAATTTTTTTTTAAGAAATACTGTACATTTACATTTTTCTCCTAAATAAATTCTGGTAAATAATATTTCTGGTAAATACTTCTTTAAATAGTGTTTTTTGATTATAATTGTATTATTAGTAGACTAGAACACGTGGATATGTTGTCATTCTTACACTATAATGCTGAACATTGATTTGAGTGATTTGGACTATGAGATGGACACTTGCTTCTTGCACTCTATGTTGCACTTTACTTTTACTTTAAAAAAGGATTTCATAGAATTTTGGATTTTATTTAGTTTAATAAAATATATTTGAATAAAATATTCTTAAGTAAAATTGTTGATTTTTTGTGGGAAATAAATCGTTTTGATTAATCGATAAATTAGTCGATAGATTAATCAAAATAAAAATAGTGAACATAGTGATTGGTACATAGTGATTAAATAGTGACCCCTTTAACACACCTGATTCAGATTATCAGCTTGTTAGTAGAGAGCTCCATGGATGAACTGTGTTCCGATTGACATGATCCCTAGAAAGTGTTCAGTGCTCCCTACTCCCTGAGCAGGGGAAATCCGTTTAAGTTTAGTTAATGTTCAAGTTTAGTTCACTTTTGAACATTCATTCACAGATTTGCACTACGCCACGGCCTGCAGCATTTTCACACACAGAGGAAACTAGAGAAGTGTGAATTGTGACATAATATACCTCTGTAAATAAATAGAATTTAGATTCACGTCTCGCACACTTTATTGCACTTTGAATGGAACATATACGCTCCCTTCGAACTGGAATCATGGCAGAATATCCTGCGATGTCCACTTCGCAGGGCACTTAAGGTCAAATCGAACAAACGTCTGAAGTGATAAGATAAACATACAAAATATGCAGAGCTGAGGGGCGCGAGGACTGGAATTGAAAACCACTGATTTAAAGGAATGGTGAAAAATAAAAATTTGCTAAAAATGTATTCACCCCCAGGCCCTCTTAGATGTAGATGAGTTTGTTTCTTCATCGGAACAGATTTGGATTACTTCACAAGACAATAATTGATGGACTGAAGTCTTGTGGATTATTGTGAGTTCTTTATCTTTAGCTGTTTGGACTCTCATTCTGATGGCACCCATTCACTACATCACTTGCACACCAGTGGATCCTCTGCAAAGCTAAAATTCTCAAAATTTTTGGCCCGAGGGTGAGTAGCACAATTAAATATCAAATATCGATCATACCTTGAGTCAATATCTCTAATATCAGCAAAAAAACTCAAAAGTTTTTAAGCAGAAACTGAATAAATAATTGTGACAAATTTTACATTAAGCCCCAGTTACCTGTGTGCAAGGGTCGGCGTGGTCGGGGAAAGGTCTGATTGGAGCATAGAATTCGGTGACACGTCAGACAGAGTGACGTCATCACCAGTGCCGTTGATTCGGCAGAGGTCCGCAGTGACGGGTGGAGTCAGGGGGGAATGAATGTCGGCAGGCGATTCCTATGGGAAATAACAAATCTGTGGGTTATTTGTTGCACCCTCACATACTTATGACAATCTTCTTTTACATATATAACCGTTAAACTGCTAATTACAAATGGTGGGATTTAGGAAAACTAAATTTTTCTTGGAGACAAGAGATTTCCCTTGGAGACTGAAATGTTGCAAAGTCTTTGCGGATGTCATTGTTCCATACTGGTTAGACTATACTGATGTAAATTAAAAATATACTGATTGCAAAAAACGTATGGATTAGGATTTTTACAACTGTATATATTCTCCTTGAAATGACAATTTTGAGAGTTTTCGAATGACGGTTTGGAAAATGTTATTCCAAGCAAACTTCATTCCATGTAAGCAACCGGCCCATCCTCCAGACATTACAGGACATACCTGAGAGGGCGAACTTGCCAGCTCCATCTTTTCTAGAGATTTCTCCTTGGCCATCCTGGCTGCTTCCTTGTACTCTGCAAATTTTTCTGCAAACTGAGAAGAGAAATGGGTTTTAATAATCACATTAAGTGTATTTTTAGTAGCCGGTTAGTGCTAGTTTGGTGCTGGTTTCACTGGTCCAGCTGATAAAGCACATCAACCAGAAAGATCTTTCTGCTGAAGCTAATTCGACCAAGAAAATCACGATGGTCAAGTTAGCTAAATAAAGCCTGATGCATACAAAATGCAGTTTATGCTGGTGCCTATTAATTCATGTCCTTTTGGTATTGCATGTAGAAACAGAAATAAGAATATCATGTTTATGTGTTAAAATGGATGAACTATTTTAGAGTTCTCTGCTAAAAAAGGAGCAATGGTCACAGTTCCCAATATAGACTGCTCCCATTAAAGCTTCCAGAGCTCTAGAAGGACTGCAGCATTTCCCTCTGAATATCCAGCGGGGAGACTGGAGTACACTTTAGGTTCAGGGCTATGGTGTTCCATTAACAATGTTTGCACATCAGATCTTGAGTGAATACACATCAGAGAAAGAAGGTTTATGGCAGGCTTTTTTGAGAAAACAGAAAACAGGTCAAATAATGCCCATAACATGGACTGGTTGACACAGTGTCAACAGTCAGCAAGAAATAGTGTATGAAAGAGAGTGATCCATTATTGTATCATCATACTCATACAGATCTGTTATTGGAGACTGGAGTTAGAAAGTTCAGATATGACCACTGATCTTTCCTTTGTTGTTATTTTTAAGTAAAACTATTGAAAATGTTTTGTTAATTAAAATTAAACTAAATTTAAATGAAAAATCACCTTTAAAAAGTTATAAATATATATATATATATATATATATATATATATATATATATATATATATATATATATATATATATATATATATATACATACATACATTAGGAGTGTAACGTTACACAAACATGACGGTTCAGTATGTTCTTCGGTTTTGACGTCACAGTTCAGTATGGTTTCGGTATAGCAGGGGGACAAAACTAAACTTAAAATTGCTTTTTTTTATTAAACAGTGGTTTACTGAACAAATGGCTCTTTCTTTAAATAAAATCAATTATAATTAAACATTTTTGGGATAAAAATCTACCTCAGCTCATGCTCTGAACTATAGGGAGCCCTTTTACATTTCTATAAGGTTAAATTAAATTTAATTACTATTTATTTTAAATATAAAAATCACGCTCCGCGCTGGCGTTTGAACTGAGGCGTTTATACAGCAATCAAAGAGAGTCAAAACGGAATTTATTGTTAGAATTTCCTGAAAACAATGGGCATAATTTGAAACATGAGACTTTGTTTGTTATCAAAAGTAACAATATATAAAACTGGAAGTTTCCGATGAAGGTCCACTTGTGCAGTGGTTAAAACAAGGCTGTATTTGTTTGGCACATATGCGTACCAAACCGAAAGACCCATTCCTAAAAAGAACACATCGTTTTCAAAATGATAAATAAATAATGGTGATATGTAAAAGCAAAAGAAAGAGAGAAAGAGGAGAGTGAAAGAGAATAAAAAAGAAGGAGAGAGGAGGAAGACGAAAAGTGTTGGTGAGGTTTTCAATCCCCAGCTCCTGACAGTGCATCATCATAATGCAGGAGCGAGAGATAGAGGGAGCGAAAGAGAGGAAAGCACTGCACAGAAGAAGCCTCCCACGCACTGATGACTGTACAGCTCCTCATTAGGGCACAGTGTGTAGGTGTTCCCCAGCTCAGAAACACAGGGGGTGGAAGAGAACGAACGAATGGGAGAACAAGGCCTCCAGAGACACAGGGAAGAAAATGAGAGACAGCAAGACAAGAAAGAGAGAGAGAGAGAGAGAGAGAGAGAGATAATTCCACCCACCTTAGCCAGATGAAGCTCAGAGGAGAAACCCAGCCCATACACTGTGTTGGCACGACTGTCTGCCCACTGCCCAAACTTGTGAGACGTCTTCGTGAAGGTCATGTTCGGGGTGATAGTGCTGTTTATTATTGCCTGTGAGATGAAAAAAAAAAAAAAAAAACATTTCTCAGAAAATCCTGTGAAAAACATAATTGTGCACTACAATGAACAATCTGGCTATGAAGTGTTTAAGATGAAAGTTTTTTTTGAGAGAGCAAATAAAAGGCAAAATATGGTCCATAACATGGGGTGACTGACACATTGGGTCCAAATCCAGCTAGAAATAGTGTGTGAAAGAGTGTGATCTGAGATGGGGCCTTGAAGTCAATAAGTTGAAATAGGGCCTTAGATATTTCAAATGTTATTATTGGTAGCTAAAAACTACTGAAACCATTTTGTTAACTGAAATAAAGCTGAAATAAAATATAAATATTACATGAAAAACTTACAGTTAAAATACTAAAATTAATTGAAATAAAATACATTAAAGCTGAACAGAAATCTTAAAAACTTAAAACTAATAAAAATGACAAGAGTACATAACTTCTGAAATACAGAAACAAACTTCATTCAAAATTAAAAAAAATAATAATTTAATAGTATAAAACAATAATGAAATAACAATGGATATTTCTCTTTCCCATTCCCTCATTATTTGCTGATCATTCTAAAGAAATTATTTCTGATTATTTTTTCAGATTTTAGGGAAAATCTGCAGAATTCTAATTTTGTCACAAAAACAATGAAATTGATAGCTTTATTAAAGGGATAGTTCACCCAAAAATGAAAATGACCCCATGATATACTCACCCTCAAACACAGTCATTCGGATTGATTACCATTGGTATAATCACAGTTTTACTACAAATACCATGGTGAAGCTAAATGGCTAGTATAGCAAAACCATGTTAATGTGTGTCAGTCCTCTGTCGTGTGTGTCATGTGTTCCCGCCTCTTGTGTCCATATTTGGTTTGTTTCCTGTCCTCGTCTAATGTGATCATTAGTTAATCCTTGTCCAGCTGTGTTTGTCTCGTTATCTATGATTTAGCTGTGTATTTATAGTCCTGTCTATTCAGTTTGATTTCATCTGGTCTACTTGTTACCCCCGGTGTTTCCTGTCTGTAAGCCTTGTCTTGCCCTGCCTTGATGTGTTCAGTAAAGACTATTATTTGAGTTTACGTCCTCGTCTGCGTGTTCCTGTTCCTCCCTCATGTGGCACTGTGACAATGTGTGGTTACTTTAGTTTAACTATTTTTTTATTTGTAGTAAACCCATGTTTAATCTTCATAAGGGTGTAATTAAAACTTAATGTAATTGAGTGCAGAAATGAACGTGAGTAATCTTACCTGATGCTGATATTACAATAGCCACTCTTAACGTGATCTGGCTCTTGATTTTATTATTGTTATTTTTTTATTTCTTTGCCGGGAGGCAAATATATCACGCACACAGTAAGAGCATCTATGACATTCGCATTTGGATGGGATTCGTTTTCTCAGAGTTTGCTAAAAAACAGTAGGTCATTTGCTCTGGAATTATCACAGAGGTTGAGTGAGAAAAAAAAATCACCAAGTATGTCTGTGAAACTAACACAGTCTCATCCCAACTCGTCACATATTGACGCTTGGTTTTTGCGTCGCTTTTTGACGCTCAAGGTACCCCTCTCGCGTCACTTTTCGACGTGAAGGGAAGGTAATTTTTTTAAATAGGAAACACTTAGCGTATATTAATCATTTAAAAAAAAATTATGCCAGTACTTGCATCTGCCTTGCGTTTTCTTCACAGATGGTAGGTTTAGGGGCAGGGTTGGGTAAGTCACTATTTTGACTGTTTACATTCAAAAATCACACCTCTACATATATGCAATAATGGCAACCTTATTATGACGATAAAATTCCCAATAGCGCGTTAGCATATCGACGCCGAAAAATTACGCTTCCCTCCACGTCGAAAAATGACGTTAAAGGGGTACCTTGAGCGTCAAAAAGCGACGCCAAATCCAAAGCGTCAATATGTGACGACTTGGGATGAGACCGGGTTGGTGAAACACAAATTTCTCTAACCACCCCCTGTAAAACTAGTCCCGCCCGAATAGAAATGGCTTGAGGGTGAGTAAATCATAGGGTAATTTTAATTTTTTGGTGAACTATCCCTTTAATAGGCTCAAATTAAACAATATAATATAATATGTGGAACATTGTGAATGACAGGTGTTTAAACGCTGCAGAAATCTTTGGCTACACATTCTTTGTGGATTTAATGACTTTTCTCCAGGGTGGCGTTTAATCAGTTATCAATTATGGAATAATTAAATAGCTTATTTGCTGTACAGTGAGAAGTCTGTCTTAAAAATGCTTCTAAAATGTCTAAATGAGATGGTCAGGACATGGTCAGAAATGTCTGCTCACAAACACTTAACTGCCTTCAGTACATCTCAAGATATTTCCTGCGTTATAAGCCTGTGAAATGTTATTGATGAAATGACGACAGTCGCTGCCAGTGAATGTGTTTGTGTGGGTGTGAAACCGAGAGCAAATAAGGAGGGAGGAAAGAGCGAGAAGGAGAGAGAGCAAAGAGGTGCACTGAATGTTGCACATATTATGTGGAACTCACATAATCATAATTTGAGCATCCACAGACTCAGGCATCTTCACAGCAAAAAAATCCTATCCTTAATCAGTATCAGTTTTCCACCAGAAATATCTAAACATTCTTACAAAATATGTATTAACCTGCAAAATTACATGGATAGTAAGACTTCATGTCATGGTGTTTATCCTGTTCCAGTGTTACGTTTTATTCTTACTAGTTTTAAGCAGAAGCATAATATACTCATCTATTTTTTGCAGTGCACTTCTTCAAGATGGGGAATGTAAAACATGGAATAGATGGATGCACAAAGTATACTGATCCATGAAGACTGCGTGGATAAAAGGCCTCGAGCGCTCTCATACTCCCACACACTTCCAGAACAAGGCCAATTGGCCACACACAAACGTGTAATTTCAAGCAAGAAAATTGACAATGGGCTACCACTGTCAGCTTCCTGTGTGTGTGTGTGTGTGTGTGTTACACATGTTATACAATCATTCCCTCAGAGAGGATGAATGCTGTTCTCTCTGTTCTATACTTCCAGTAATTAGTATTCGCACAGATATTACAGGTTAACCTACAGAGCACAACAGTAGGGTTTTGCAAGTTAAAATCCCATTCATTTTTAATTGCATATACTGTACATATTTTAAAACAAATGTGCTATGAGCACTGAGGATGTTAAGAGATGGTTTACGCCTCTGTGGAAAGCAGAAATCAGTGTGATTTCAATTTCATATCGTTTTAAGCGATGAATATCTGGTGAATTACACATAATCCTGAAGAGAGATCCACCAATCATGAAGTTGCTGTTACCATAGTAATGGGAATGGCAGCAACAGCAAAGCTCAAAAGTGATAGTCCACATGTCCATAGTTAATTTTAGTTCTCAGTACTCTGCAACAAGCATCCTTTTAGCAAATAGTCAAATGCTCATTACCTGTAAAACTGTAGTGGTCGAAAAATATTTTTAATATGACTTTTGGATCAATTCCTTCACGTAGAGATGATAATTCGAACTGGAATTAAATTATCACATGAATAAATTATAAGCATATTAGAATGATTTCTGAAGGATCATGTGACACTGAAGACTGGTTGAAAATTCAGCTTTTCTACCACAGGAATAAATGACATTTTAAAATATATTACATTAGAAGACTAGAAGGCAATTGTAATAATATTTTACCATATTACTGTATTTTTGATCAAATAAATGCAGTCTTGGTGAGCATTAGAAATTCTAAAAAACAACAACATATATATACCCAACCCCAAACTTTTGAACGATAGTATTTTAAAATTAATACTCAAAACAGAATTAGTAGTTCTTTCAGTCACACTTTATTTTAAAGTCCAATTCTCACAATTAGCAAACCATTAACTGGACTTTTGCCTCAATAAACTCCTAATTCGATGCTTATTAATAGTTAGTAAGGTAGATGTTAAGTTTAGGTATTGGGTAGGATTAGTAATGTAGAATATGGTCATGCACTTTATGTGCTTTATAAGTACTAATAACCAGTAATATTTTAATAATAGGCATGCTAATAAGCAACTAGTTAATAGTGAGAATTGGTCCCTAAAGTGTTACCATTCCTTCCGTTATTTAAAAATAAAACATAATAATTAAAAAATAAAGTAAGTGCCTTTATCTTTTCAAATAGTTTTTTGCTTAGAAACAGTTGATGCATTGTTGTGATTGACATTAAATGTAGTTGGGCTAATTATTCAGGATGTTTTTAATTGGAAAATTTAATTTCCAATTTAATTTAATGGAAAAACAACCAAACACAACACAATAGCAAGTTTTACACGAGCAAGCAGTTCATTATTTCCTTCAGAAAATGTGCAAATATAATAATCAAGATACTGAAGGTTTTCTAACAAATCCATGATAGTGTTTGCTAATCTGCATCAGCTTGACTGATGTTTGCGCTGTCTAATGTACACATTAAGTGGTAAACCTAATGAAGTGATGAGTATGTGTATGTGTGGTAGTCCAGCTCAGGAACTTCATAGTTTGAGCCTTTTCCATACTTTGGTGTATGTGCTGCTCAGCTAGCTGAATGCTATGTACGTTGAAGCTGGTATCTGTCTTTATTTTCAGATGCAGACGGCTCGCCGAGAGCTCTAATCAGAGTCCACGCAGCTTTCTGTATAATCACTCACTTCAGGCTTGTAATTACATGAGAACAGCTGAAAGCTGTACAGTGGGTGGACAGCAGCAAAGAATAGTGCTAAGACTAACGTCTCCGTTGTTGGAAGAAGCTGTCCGTTTCATGCCACTTTTGCAATCTGTCAGGGGTTAAAATAGGGCAGAGTGTCGCAACCATAATCAAGCAGTTAGCAACACAGTTTTGAAAAACTATTTTCTTTAATTACAAAGAAACGGCAGGTAACAATGTGGAATAAAATAAAAATATATAAAAAATAGAAAGACTGAAATAATATTTTCTGCATACAAAAAATAGAAAGAATTTACAAAATTCCCAGAAGATTTTCTTCTTCCTCCAAATGCTAGTTAACGTTATCACATTGTGCATTACAAAAGTGTATTACAAAATTTGGTAATAATATAGCATAATGAGGGATTTTCGAGTTTACTTTTTTATCGGGAAAAAATAAATGAGGCAAAGGATTTTTAGAAGCACAAGGGTTAAATCTCACTTATACACACACTAATCTACATAAATTATGGTGTACAAGAATCACACATATGTGGCCATGATGATGTTTTTGAACCTGTTTATTTATATAAAACATTCAACAAACCGTTTCACTAAAATTGAACAAGAAGAATGCATTTGGTTTAAAAACCATGATGAATTGTGAAAAGTGATCATGCTACACTACTACTGCTGCTAAAAACTGCATGTAACTGAAAAAGCTTCACTATTTTGAAAATGAGCAAGCTATGTAATAGCATGCTACTGAACATTTTTATTCTGAAAAGCTAGTATTGTTTCTGAGTTATTGTCTCTAAATAAAATGGCAAAAAAGAGAGAATCCGCAAAGAAAAATCCAAAATAAACTGAAACTGCATTTGATCAAATACTGTCAAGTGAAGTTATATTCAAGATAAAGTGAATAGCACTCAACGGATAGAGACCTTACTGCTGGCTGTGCTACTGCCTATTATAAGTCAATAGTGGTTCAGATAAGGGCAAGGCTTTAGTGACAAGTCCCTGTCATTCAGAGTGACAGGACCACAATCAGCTGTGCCATACAAAAGTAAGGGCAGAAAAATTGCATAGGGGTAGAGGGAGAAAACACAGGAATAGACAGAGCTTAAATATCATGTCAAGTTTTTCATTAGCTCTTCAATCAATGTAGCATCCTGCTAATACCATTAGCCACTGTGAGCCGTAACTGAAATTCCCTTCAGGGCTCAGACTTGACTTAAGATCAGACTCTAATTACAGCTGCTGAGCTGACCCCATTCCCTGCCCCAGTCTCAGAAGGAACAGTAACATTTAAAGGCATAACTAAATGGTTACCATATTTATGAACCCTGGTATTCTGATGATACGCCAAAGTATTTCAAATGATACCATGGAATGACCATGGTATTTTTGGTAGGCTACTCTTTTTTTTTTTTAGATTGTGGCTGCTAGATGCCTAAATCAAGTTTAGACAGATAGTGTAGAGTTTTAACCACCAATAAAATGCTGCATGTTAAAGAGGTTATGGGATAGGTAGATGACAATTAAGGGTGTCCATGCACTTGTGCAGCACTTTGGGATGCAGTAGTTGCATCACAAATGTGCTTTATTAAAACAAAATCAAAGTTTGAATTTTAATCAAATTTAATTACTAAACATATTAAGTTTAATCAAACATAATGCATGTGGCCTCGCCAGAGAAAAAAAGCATAATTTCCTTGTATACATGTGAGTGAATGCATGTGAGTGTACACAACCTTGTCACATATATCAATAAATCATCACATTTCACAAAGGTAAAAGCACTTTTACCCATTAAAAATACCATATCACCTTTTTAGAACAGAGGAACTGTGGGACTGTTTTATAACATTGATTGTTATAAAAAGGTCAAATTATCTATTTTAAGAGACTTACTGACCGTGACACACAATGTCTGCAGGGGTCCAGTCAATTCCATTCTTTTATCAAGGCTTTCTACATTTTTTACTTTATGTGCATTGTGCAATGAAAAAAAAGAATCTTATTTAGAAATTAAAAACATGCTCATAACAGAAGAGGTGCATTCAAGTCATTCTATCTATAACTTGCATGTTAATGTATTTTTGAATGAGCATCATGTTGTTAACCCTATGGTATGTTTAAGGTCTACACAAAATTCAATAGGATCAACTGCTGATAAACAGTGTGTGCTTGCCTGTGTAGGTGTCAACAGTCACAGTGCAAAGTGCACTGGTTCACATGTTATTTCTGTCGCTGAAACCAAAGGCTAAGGGGAGGGTTGAGCATCCCAACTCACAAGCACATTCAGGCATACTGCAGGAGCTATTTTAAATCCTGCTCTGCTAAAGCTTAGGAACCGTAGGGATATGGTTAAAACTGCACATGAATCACTTCATGTGACTGCCGAGATTTTGGTGGAGTGGTTGAAAGCAATAATGTGTCCACTCCTGCAGGAGCAATGCTTGTGAATTATACACTAATTAGGTCCAAGGGTTCGTGATTTGGTGTAAAAAACCATATGGCTGATTTTAACAGTGCGTTTTTTGGTGGAGGATAGAGGAGGTACATGCAGTGGTCTGATTCCAAGTATTGCGGACAATTACACAAACTACATGAAAATAAAAAGGTAAAAATATGAAAGCCTTAGAGAAAACAGCCTACGGTAAGATGGATGGACTTACTCTAGCGGATGTAGAGTCCCCACTACTGTCTTATTGATGTTTCCTGGATTATTGGACCATTACATCCACTGTATAAGACTGTACAGCAGTGACCAAATCTAGTGCATGCTGCTCTCCACAGGGAGAGTGAAATAATCCACTTCTATCCAAGGGAATATGTTTGATAGCAATCTCTAGCAGGTCGGTCCTTTGCACACTCAAATCTCTTGTGCACAAAAGGGTCCTGCAAATTCAACTGATGCATCAAACTGACATTATATTTTTGAGATTTGGAAAGCACTATCAGAAGCTTTTCTTGGACCAAAGACAATCCTTTAATCTCCACAGAACATATTATAAGACTATTCCATTCCTTTCCTCCATTTCCCTTTGCAGTCCTATACACTCTTAAAAACTAAATGGTCCAAAAGAGGGTTTCACAGAAGAACCATTTTTGGGTTCAACCTTTTGTGAAATGGAAGGGTTCCATGGATGTCAAAGGTTCTTCATGGAAGAATAGACTTCATTTTTAAGAGTGTAAACATGAATGAAAATAAAACACCACATTACCTTTGATCCATCCAGGCTGATAATCCTGTATACGTTCCTGGTACTGTCATAGAAGTAAGATACAGTGACCGCATGCTTGCTTGTGGGCATCCAGTTCTTCTTAGTGCTGGGGTCTATCTGGAAGACGTGTGCCCGGGTGCTGTAGATGGGCTGCTCTCTAAAAGGTAGGAAGAAAAAATGGTGAACCTCTTTGTGCCTGAGCACAGTCGTCTCTCCGATTCCACCAGGCGCGCTGCAACGCCCCGGTAGACGGATGACCATTTCTTCAGCCTCCATCTTGCTGCTGATCACCACTGTTTGAACCCAGGTGGAAACCTGGGCCTGTCCTAACCAGTCAGACACATTGGTGCCCTGCTACCAGTGCAAGGCGACCATTCAACGCCCTGCTGATATGGAAATGCCAGCTGTTTGGCTGGGGCCGTTTGGGATGGACACTAAATATAGTCAGGGACGCAGTAATCTGTGCAGTCCCACCCCTATTGACCTGATCTTTGCTGTTGGAAGTACGGTTGCACACATTGGACCACACTAAGAGCATATCAGGGCTCTTTTCCCAGATGGCCTAGCTCTGATAATCGCACACAGATGAAGGTAACAAAAATACTAGATAAACTAATGTGCATTACTTCTTTTAGTCTAAGAGGATGAGCGAAATTTCATAAACGCCCCAGCCATGTTTTCCAATGCTGCATTTCAAGGTTGTGTTAACAATACAAAAGTCAACAATGCACCCTTCATAAGGACAGTTTATACAAAAATGAAAATTCTGTTTCATTTACTCAGCCTCGTGTTGTTTTAAGCCGTTATGACTTTTTTTCTTCTATGTAACACAAAAGAAGATAGTTTGGAGAAGGTTTCAACTGGTTTTGAATGTCAGTGGGCTTTAAAACAACACCGGATGCCATTTACTTTCATTTCTCAGCCAGACATTTCTCAGTATATCTTGTTTTGGGTTCAACATAGGAAATAAATTCATACAGGTTTGAAACAACATGAGGGTGAGCAAATTATAATAGAATTTTCATTTTTTGGGATCATTCCTTTAAGAAATTAGTCATCTTGGAGGCCATGCACAGTGAAAAATGAAGGTCAAATTTTTTTGAAAGGTATCATCACCTTGGGCAAAAAACAACAACAAAAAAAAACAGATCATGTGGACCACAAGCAGAATGGAATAATCACTCTCTAGAATAATGGGCAATCATCACAGAAGAGAACAAAAGAACACCGGAGCCCCAGTCAGATGAGCTGTCTCACTCTGAACTTTTCTCATTCTTCTCAACACAATTACACATTCCAAGTGATACATACATGTCATCCGCAATTAATGAGCAATTAGCATTCATGCAGCCAAAGCTGAACAGTGATACTTCGCAGTAAGGTTCAACTCGTTAACATTGGTTAACGCATGAGGTATCATAAACCAACAATGAACAACCATTTCTACAGCATTTCTTAATATCAGTGAAAGGTGCACTACAGAAAATCTTTAGGGTAAAGCTGACAATGAAGATTAAATTTTCAGGCTTTGTTCAGTTGCGAAGCACAAAACAACTTTGCAATCTTGCATACAATCACAGAGGGCGACAGAGAGGTCAAATATCTGTAGTGCATATTTAAAGTTAATTTATTCTTGTGAATGTGCGAGCCACTATAGGTAAATAACTACAAGAATAACAACATGCAGTAAACTGTAAAAGTATTAGTGCTACCTTTCCACTGCACAGAAGGTTCTTTGTAGTAAAAAAAAGAATCTTTAGATTTTTATCTAAATGCTTTTCACAGAAAAAAAAGGTTCTTAAAAAAGGTTCTTTAGGGGAAAAAAATTAAACCACACTTTTGGAACCTTTATTTCTTAGACTGTATAAAGTTACATGGGAGGTTTTCAAAAACAAATCCAATCACCGAGGGAATCCCAGTATAGACTGCTCATTGGACCTTATCCCAATACTCTAAAAGCAACTGGCCTAAAATCAATGTCAAAGGGCATCTGACTTGACTACTGTATACTCAGTCATCAGCAGATATAGCTTTTCCATACCATTCCCACAACCTACACTCCAGTCGGACCCAATTCCACATAACACCCTTCAAATCCCAATCAATCCCGATATATTCTGTCATGCTTATTAAAATATAGGATCAGAAGTGGGAAGTACAGAATGGGGGAAGGGGTACTAACCCAAGCACAGATACAGACGGTTTGTTGCTTCTATTCCCAGGATAATTAATCACCATATTCAATTACATTAGCGTGCTTCTAATCAGCTGCTGCTGGGCTGATGTGAAGGAACGAGAAAAAAAGGCAAGGAAGACGAAAGAAGAAAGGCAGGGATAGCTTAGTTGAGGAGGAGGCGAGAGAGCGCTGCGGAGTATGGAGAAGTGCTTACACTGCACCGTGGAGGCGGAAGATCTCTGAAGAGCATCAAAGGCTTGTTGCATAATTAGCATTTAAATTTGATTAAAATTCAGTTGCAGTCACCACACATGGGTGGTTCACATGACATCACATGCGTTTTTGTCCAGAGGGTCATAGCCATTTAAAATGTAGTAACTTGAAATATGTTTATATTGTGAATGCAATCTATTTGTATACAGTACATCCTTTACTCTGTTTTCCCTCTTTGGGGAAAAAATGAAACAGTAATAGACTGGAACTAGTCATATTGCCATATTAGTGAAAATGACTTAAAATTAGTATGGATGTTCATAAATGTATATGCTTATTAACTTGTTTGGATACCAACATTATTTTGATTATTATCAAATATTTATTATGGTGTGACAAACTTGGTGTCATTCATAATAAATAACAAAATATATTTATACATTTACAATAAAAATACTTAAAATTGTAATTGACTGAAGTGAAAAATAATTTGTATATTTAACCAGTAGAGTCTGTCACATATCATATCTTCAATCATCAGCACAGAATATGTGATACAATTAGGTTAAAATACAAACTACATAAGTAATAATGTATTTTTTAAGTAGCCAACAGTATAACCAACATGATTTTCATATCTTGTTTCCTAAAATGTTTCCATTTCATGTTTCATCAATTCATGGTGAAATGTCAACCACCCACACAGAAAAAATAAGATGGCAGAACAGCCTGCATTATAAAAGGAAAATGAATACTAGATTTCATTCTAAACTGTGTCTGAAAACACAAACCCTCAGAGCAATCTAGGAAAATCACTTGAAATTTTGTTACAAGCAATTATTAAACAATTCTTTGCTTAGATTGAACAGATTGATCATACAATCCAATGGATTCAACAGTCAAAAGTATCTCAAAGCTAAGACTGCACAATGTTAAATGTAAGTGATATATAGTCAATTATATAAGGAATTCAATCAAATGTAGCCAGCTCTATATTAATATCAACACACAAGGGAGACGATTTCACACCACCCACCTTCAACAACCCACCACCATCCAGAGCTAGCAGTCTACTTCATCCACTTCTTACATGAACATCTGTATTTCTGTCCAAATAATACAGTAACAAAAAAGAAAACGAAATTCTGCCACACTTCCAGCTTGAGTGATCTTAAATAGTATGTACAGGTAGTGGAAATATATGGATAAGAAGTTTTTTTGTTACATATTCACATATGTTTGTTACATAACCTGTCTGGTAAGATGATCAATCTTGACTTTGAAAAAGTGCCATCGTTTTAATCTTTAAAAACATCTGTTTTAGAAAAAATAAGCAAAATAGATCACTTTTCATTTTACAATATTTATCTTCGAAGCACTGCCTATGTTTTCCATCTCGTCAATTTCTCAATGCGTTCAGCAGGGGGCAGATCTGTGAAAAGCCCCAACAGCCCCTATCACAGGCCTATTTTATTTAGTGCCGCCCACTTTTTCAGCGGCGTTTGTTCTGTAAGTATTTTCTTTATTATCAAATTTTCACTATTGGAATTTTAAAAAAGTAGAAATAGTTAAATATTAAAGTGTCTTAAGTGTCATTCGTGGTGCTTCATTGGCAGAGCTCAGCACTCTTAGATTCATTGATTGGTGGAATTTTCTGCATAGCATTATGGGTAATGTAGTTTTCACCATGAATTTTAATGTTAAATACAATTATTTTAAAAACAATTTGAAATAATGCGAACAGATGGCTTCAACAAAAGCATATCGATTAACAACCTTGTAGCTCACAGTAGGTCTGTCTTTAAAGGTTTATAATTCATCGTTAAACAATCTATTTTCTTATGGAGAAAATAAAGGTTTTTACTTCCAGGACCCAACTGCTGCACTTTATTACCCCCACTATTGCCTTAACAACAGCTGTTCAGTAATGTTAGCAAGCATACTACATAACAATCAAACACTTTATAGCATGAAGTAAATTGAATTGTGTGGCGCTGAATTGAGTAGGAAGTGGGAATCATTTTCTCCAGAGTAATACATACATAAAACATTTACAATGGCAACCTGATCACTTAAACTTCCAGACACTGATCAAAGACTATCCTGGGAAAATGATTTATAAACAACTTCCTATATGACCTACCAATGAAAAGATTTTAGGTCATTCAGACCAAAACGAATAATAAGTGTAAAACCCTTCAAGCACCCAAGTTTGAATTTCCATGTATAGGGTCACCTTTATTTAAAATCTATATTTGAGTTCAATCTCCAGCTGAGCTTTGGAAATTCCATGTACAGATATCAGATGTCATTGCCAATATTGGCTCCAAAAACTGTATTGATGAGGCTGTGCCATTCAGCCATGCTCTGCTGAAATGTAGATTACATAAGCATGACGAGATTAAAGGCCTTTGGCACTGCAGCACATCAATATATGAAATTAGCTAATGTTCATTCTCATTCAGAGTAGCTACATGCTTGTTATCATTTACCAAAAAATAACACCATAGATCATACACAGCTGACCAATAGACTTGACTCTCAGTGGTCAAAATGGTTATCGCAATGAATTAAGAATGAATATATGTATTATATATAATAAATCATTTTATATTATATTGTATTATATAGATATATAGGCTATGTGTATGTGTGTTTGCTTACATTTTAGTGTGGGCAATATTTATGTACGATAATGCACATAAATATATTCGCGCCATAACTAAGCATTATAAAATCGATTTTTTTTTTTATTCATACATTCCTATGCATACTAAAGAGGAAGGCGTTCATGAGCATGAATAACTGCCCTTACATTCAGCACTAGCTGTCCTCATCAGACCGGTGGATAAAACGATCATACTCCGAGCTGCCGATTCCTACGGTACGTTTCGCTATTTACAAGCAACTTACCCCATGTTGATGTTTTTCTCTCCTGAGACGAAAAGCGATTTGTTGATCACCGAGTTTCTTCTTCCTGCTGAATGTAGCGGTTTTGGATGCGGTGCGCGCGGTCAGTCACATTATGAGCAGCGGCATTCTGCGTCTCTCGTTACGCGCTCTGTATGTAGGCTGTCAGATGCACTGAATGAATCCCACGGCGAATTGCCCACTAATATTGCCCAATTTCAGCTAGTTTGGCACACGATGGGCTCACCTCGCATCTCTGCGATTCGAAAATGCGCCTGTATGGTAATTTTGAAGAGCGCGAGGTAGCGGTGAATAAGGAACCGCTGCCTCTCTCTCAGTGGGCGTGTGGCTCTAAAGATGAATCTACTGTCAGTCGATGGTCATCACAACACATACCACACAATATCCCACAACAACGCCCCCTGGCACGCTCTTCTACCATTAAAAAACACTTGCCACTTTTTCATCATAGGATTTTACGACGATCATCGTCACAATTCACATTATTAACAATAATTATCCTATCACTGTCGTCATTTTATAAAAATGCAAATAAAACTTTAACTGATAATCTCTTCAGTTGTAGTTAAAACTATCAAAAAACTTTATGAGAAATTAACTTAACCTTTCATTTCTAACACTTTAATGTTTACTCCAAATGTAACAAGGGTATTTTCAAATTGTGTTTTTGATCTAGGGATCTAGATTAGTTTTGTTTTTTTCAATTTAAATAGGAGCTAATGAGCTGTTACAGTGAATTACCACAGTACAACAGCTTGATTGCAAGTTGCTTTTAACCCTTTCACAGTCACCCCCATTTTTAAACAGATGTGAAAGTGCACTATACAAACT
Source organism: Barbus barbus (assembly GCF_936440315.1). Taxonomy (NCBI): domain Eukaryota; kingdom Metazoa; phylum Chordata; class Actinopteri; order Cypriniformes; family Cyprinidae; genus Barbus; species Barbus barbus. The sequence goes on along the minus strand of NC_136734.1, from coordinate 19,594,144 downwards.
TAAATTGTAATAATTCATAATACATTTTGTAAAATGAATCTGAAGTACCATTTCCATGGTAATGTAATGTCTGGTTTTAAAGTTTTCACAGGGCGAATTTTGAGGTTTAAACTTTAAAGCTTTCAACTGATATATAATTTATGATGATTTCTAAAACATGATAGGGAAAAGGCAACAATTTAGATTTAGGTTATGATGTAGATTTTTTAGGTGGGCTCGTCATAAATTAATCTATTACTGTTCCTACATAATTTGTAACAAAAACAGTGGTAAAATATCTATTTAAGAGTCTTAGACCTTTCCAACGATATACAGTAGTTTGCCATGAGTAGATTAGGATTTATTTGTAATATGTGACCATGGACCACAAAACCAGTATATGTCACACTCTCTCAGGGAACACGGAACAAGAAACGAGGAGACGAGGAAACACAGAGAATTCACAATTAGATTCTTTAATATCCAAGATTACAAGGAGCACAGGCAAACACTGACTGAAAGGACTGGGGCTTTTAAAGACAGCATAACGAGGGAACTAAGGAGACACACCTGGCATCAAATTAAACAATCAACATGAGGGAGAAACTGGGTCATAGAACACATGGGGAGCAAAACACACAAAACAGTCCACAATCCTGACATTATGCCCCCTCCCGGAAGGTGCGTCCTCGCACTATAGAAACATCCAAAGGGGAGGGGCGGGTGGGAACTTGGGAAGCAGCTCAGGAGGAGGACGGACACCCGGGAGGGGGCCGGCAAACAAAGACCAGGGGGGCGACGAAGGAGGGAGGAGGCAGAGAAGAGACAGGAGGAGCACAGCTGGACCCAGGCCGCAGCCATGACGGTGGCCCACGGTGGAGCCGACGGAGGGAGCAGCCATGGAGGAGGAATGGCTGCCGACTCCATGGGGCCAACCAACGGTGGTGGAGCAGGTGGAGGAGGAGCCCGAGGCAGAGACGGAGAGCCAATGAGCCAGGGGGATGCCGAGGATCCGGGGGGCCAGGGTGGACCCGAGGGCTCTGGCAACCGAGGAACAAGGTGGAGCTGGCGGGAGGAAGGAGCCCAACGGAGCCGGTGGGACGAAGCGACGAGGCGCAGCCAGAGGAGAGGAGTCCAGAGGCGATGGCGGGGTCGACGCTCGACCAAGGCAGAGCCGGAGGGACGAGGGAAACCGGTGGAGTGACGGGTGACGGTGGAGGCGAGGGAGCTAGGAGCCGAGGTGGAGCCACTGGGTCAATGGGCCAAGAGTCCGAGCCTCGGAGGCGGAGTCGAGGGAAACTCCGACCACGGCAACGCTGGAGGATGGTAGTCCCGCCGAGCTTGCACCGCATAGATGGTGGGCTGAGGGCGAGCAGAGGGGCTGCCAGATGACAGCGGTGGAGGAGGCAGGAGCGGGTTGGAGGACGGGGGTGCATTTTCGAGGAGCGGGCACTGGAGGGCATTTTCGAGGAGCGGGCACTGGAGAATCGGGAGCCCCCTCAGGGCTGGACAAGGGAACCAGAGACGAAGGAGGGCTGGACGGGACGACGGGGAGAGGAGAGGGGGTAGTTCGATAGTTTGATCAAGATCAGTCTCCCAGTCTATCAGATCCCCCTCCATGTCCAGCAGTCCCAGATGTATAATCAGCTCACCCTCAGCCACGGTGCAGGGGGCGGAGCTCCACTCCGCGCTCACACCGTCCACGGCTGGCTCCCTCATGGTGGGCACTGTCGCTCTTGCACAGGATCTGACGTGTTGGGCTCAACTTTCGGGACGATCTTCCTCTCAGTCGCTTGGCGCTGGCTCGTTGATCGTAGGGGGGAATGGCTCTCCGTCATCGGTGGGCTCGGGCTGATGCTCTGCACCGTGGGGAGATGGTGGGCTGGGCTGGGCTCTGGGTCTGGAGTGGATCTGGCGAGATCATCTTCAGGAGAGATGGTGAGGGGCGATCCGTTTCTCGCCAGAGTCCACTCCACGAAGGCGGCGAAGTCCTCTCGAAGGCCATGTTCGGATGACGCTGCACGCAGTGTTCAGGCTAGCATCATAGAATGCGCAGAGCGCGTCGTCCAGGTAGCTGGTGACGTCAGCTAACATAAATTTTTTGAAATTGAGATAAATACATCACCTGAAAGCTGAATAAACACGTTTTCCATTGATGTATTGTTTGTTAGGATAGGACAATATTTGGCCGAGATACACCATTTGAAAATCTGTAATCTGAGGGTGCAAAAAAATTAAAATATTGAGAAAATTGCCTTTAAAGTTGTCCAAATGAAGTCCTTAGCAATGCATATTACAAATAAAAAATTAAGTTTTAATATATTTATGGTAGGAAATGTAAAAAATATCTTCATGGAACATGATCTTTACTTAAGGTGTCAATGTCACAGTGTAATTATACATACTGAGTAACTACATGTACTTACTATATGGTTTAGGATTAGGGTTTGGCTTAGGGTTACTAGCATTTAATTATGCATAATTTATATTATTAAATAGTGAGTGTAACGTGTAACAAGGGCACCGTAAATAAGTGTTACTCAACATTTTCATGAACCAGAGGCAATACTGGTGTTTCAGACAAAAAAGCAGCTGTTTTATAGCCTTCGGTCTTCTCAGTCAATAACATTTTTTCCAAAAGAAGCAAAAGCATCAAGCTTTGTGTGTCATCAAAAAACACAGACTTTAAGCTGGACTGGAAAAGCATATTTAAGTGGAGTGGAGCAAGATTTTCCATACCCACACAAAGCATTCTGTACTCATTTATATCCATTTCATCCAGTCCTAGTGAGAGAAATCCACATGCTCCAACTTTCAGGAAACCCACTCCTAGCTCCAGGCAAATTCACTCCACTTCCACTCTGCACATATAGCCTGGAACGCTGTGAACACTGAACATCTATGCACTCGGACTATTTGTCAAAAATAGGCCCACCACCAATTTGTGAGTTGATACTCTTTACAAACTGAACAAGAACCACTGTTGTTATAAAAAGCACCTTCTTAAACTTTAACAAGTTAAAAAAAAAAAAAAAAAAAAGAAAGAAAGAAAATCACAGTTGCTTCAAAATGTGAACGTTTGAGAAATATTTTCAAGCAATGTTTACCACAGGCCCATTTTTACTCAGAATTTGAAAAGACAACAAATTCCGAAGGAATTAACAAAAAGAAACCAATGACAATTGGCCACGGCGAAACATTAATATTCTGTTTGAAATATAAACGATTTCATGAATGCTATTCAGTGTAAAGAGCGGCTAATTTTCTACCTTAGCATGTCCTGCACATAGACTGGTCCTGCCGCAGGGGACTTTTATTTTAAAATCAGAGGTGAGCGCCATAACCCGGAAACAGAGCTTATGGTGCTTTGATATTTTTCACACGCTTGTACTTTCTCACTTACCAAAACCTGCCAGCCCCACTGGTGAGCTCTTCTTTCTTCAGTTGTTACTTAGATCAATCGAAGGCAGTTATTACAGACTTTTTATATTTGGTTGTACACAGTTATTGTACTGTAAGCTAGTAAACTGATGTTATGTTCTAGCGCTCTTCGGCCAGTGAGCTAGCTGCATGTTTTGCTTTCTTTTGTGATTTCATCAGTGATATCAGAATCTCTCTTTTTAAATTTTAGCATGAAACACTATAAAGGCAGCAGATTTCCTGTATAATGTGTTTGGGTGTTGATGTTTTATCATTTGTCAATGAAATTTATTGTTTTATTCTGCCTGTTAAATTTTTTAAGTTTGAAAGTTAAAAAAAAATGAAAAATCACTGAAATGGTTATCGAAAACATATTTAAAAATGATCTGTTTTCAGACTGTTGTCTCCAAACTAACTGTTTTGTTTGTAAAGCTGAAGGCAGTAGATGTTTCCTCTGGCTGAGGAGGAGGATGTTCCCTAGAGGTTACGTCTTTTCCCATAAAGATGGGCAATCTGAACATTTATTCCAGCACATTCTACCTCACTCTGTGTCCCAGCAACGGAGGACTGAAGCCCATCTGAATTTAACAAAGTAAGTGGATATTGTGCTTTTGAAATTAAGTATTATGTTCTGTGAATTCATTTGATTTCTTCATTTCTGTCTCTGTAGTTTCATTGGTCCAACGATGAATGTTCCTCGTTTGATTCCAACGTATCAGTGGACACCAGTGGAACAACCTGACGAATCTTTCAGTCCAAATGGTGTAAAAAAAAGCAACAGAAAGTGAGTAGCACTCTGGCATCTTGAACACGTGACCACAAAGCACTGGAATTGTCACTAATCTGTATTTCAATCAGTGGGGTGTGTTAAGTTATTTGCCTCAAACAAAATATAATTTAATGTGCCAGGAGAAGGAGAGATAATCAAAGTCAGAATGACCAGAAGAGACAGCGCTTCGGTTCTCCAGGTCCTCACAACCAGCCTGCAAGAAATGCCAACTTTACCTCCCAACCGGCGACTGGACCAGTGTCAAGCAAAGAAGTGTGTAATTCTTATTCCAGCGTCCCCACATGCTCATCTGCCGCCTCTAAGACTGGAGGCTGTGTGCCATCTTTGAGAGAGGGATCCCATCAGAGCGCCTTTCACCCATCATCGGCCAATGATAAGGTGAACACACAAATAAAGCCAGGAAAGACTTAGTCACATGATCTTTATTTGATACACACAAGTTAATGGCAAAGTCTGGAGAAGTAAGTGAATATTTTACAGTATTATATTTATTATTCTTCTGTCCACAGCTGACTCAGCAGATTCTCGACCTGTTTCATGCTTGTGAGCAACAGAATGATGATCTGGAGAAGAAGGAACATTGCAGAGCAGCACTGCAGAGGGACATCCAGACAATCTTCCCATGTACATTGCACTCATATTTACAGATATTATGACTGGAATCTTCCCTAGCCATTGTTTAAAAGAGTAGTTCACCCAAAAATGCAGGCCATCCAAGAGTTTGTTTCTTCATTGAAACAGATTTGGAGATATTTAGCATTATATCACATGCTCAGCAATGGATCCTCTGCAGTGAATGGGTGCCATCAGAATGAGAGTCCAAACAGCTGATGAAAACGTCACAATAATGCAGAAATAATTGACGCAAATCCAGTCCATCAATTAACATTTAAAGACGTAAAAATAAGTTGACTTTTTAATTGGAGAAAGCAATATTATGGAGATTTAGTATAAACGTGCAACTTTTCACAAGACATTAATTGATGGACTGGAGTCATGTGGATTATTGTGATGTTTTTATCAGCTGTTTGGACTCGCATTCTAACGGCACCCATTCATTGCAGAGGATCCATTGCTGAGCAAGTGACGTAATGTCAATTTCTCCAAATATGTTCTCATAAAGAAACAAACTTCATCTTGAATGAGTACATTTTCAGCTTTTTTGTTTTTGGGTGAGCTACTCTTTTAATTTGCATTCTTCATGAACAAATTTTGCTCTATTTTTGGTCAAGGTGCACAAGTCGTCTTGGCCGGGTCATCTTTAAATGGCTTTGGTAGTCGCAGCAGTGATGCAGATCTTTGTCTTGTCATTGAAGAGGGAACGGTAGGTGTGATCTAAAGGAAAGATGCTTTGTTTAGTTCTGTGCAAATAGTTTCTATACTAATTGTTCAGGCTTTGCTGTTTTAGGTATAACTCTCTACATACTCCTTTGTAGGTAAACCACAGAACAGATTCTGTCTATGTTCTTAGTCTTGTGCGGAAATTGCTTTACAAACTGTGTAAGTGATTTGCCATACATACATCATTAAACAGACGTTTCCCTGTTCATCCACTAATGGCATTACTGCTGTTTTACAGCTTACATTGAGAGGCCTCAGCTCATCAGAGCTAAAGTGCCCATTCTGAAATTCAGGGACAGAGTCAGGTAGGTGTTTTCAGTTTTTGTGTTGTATTTGCAGTCAGAAATGGGTGTGCCTACACTACTATTCTATTTTTTTTTTTTAAATCAATACTTTTGTTTAGAAAGGATGCATTAAATTGGATCAAAAGTGACAGTAAAGGCTTTTTTTTAATATACAGAAGATAAGATTTTATAAAAGATTTCTATTGCATATAACATAAATGCTGATATTTTGAACTTTATATAAGTTTAATTTAAGCAGCAACAGTTTCAGCATTTAAATAAGAAATCTTTGAGCAGTAAATCGGCTTATTAAAATAATTTCTGAAGGATCATGCGACACTTAAAGACTGGAGTAATGGCTGCTGAAAATTCAGTTTTGCGATCATTGGAATAAATTACGTTATACTAAAATGTTAAATTGTAATAATATTTAACAGTATTAGCGTTTTTATTTTTGATCAAATAATAGAAAATATTAAATTTTGATACCTTGGTTAGTATAATTGACTTCTTTCTAAAAAAAAAAAAAACCTGTGAACTATATTTAACCAGCATTGGCAGTGTGAATGTAGCAAGCATGAAAGGCAGTATTATCTTAAAACGAAAGATCAATACATCAGCTAACCAGTTTTATTTTTAAATTCTTTTACATGCCAGTGGTGTGGAGTTTGACTTGAACTTTAACAACACTGTTGGTATCAGAAACACCTTCTTGCTGCGAACATATGCCTATGGTAAGATCAGAACTGATCAGAATTGTGTACCTAATTTAAATCTTTATGAAAATGTTATTTATTAGTTTTTATATTCATTTCAGTTGAAAAACGTGTTCGTCCTATCATCCTTGTAATAAAGAAATGGGCCAGTCATCGCCGCATCAATGATGCCAGCCGAGGAACACTGAGTAGCTACACGCTGGTTCTTATGGTCCTGCATTACCTTCAGAGTAAGTCATTTTTCTAACGTTTTGGACTAACACACTAAACATTTGTAATTAGCAGTGTTTGAACTGAGAGTGCAGTGAGTCTTACAAATATGCAAGCTTTCATGTGCTTTTCTGCTTTTGTTGTTCTAAATGTTTGTTTCAACCTCATATAGCTCTTCCTGAACCTGTCATTCCATGCCTTCAGATGGATTATCCAGTAAGCAAATTGTCTAATAAATAAATGACACAAAAAGATGCTTTTTTTAAGAATTTACTTCATGCTGCAACCATTTCTTTCAGGAGTGCTTCAACCCTAAGATGGACATTCATCTTGTGCCAAGTGGACCAAGCAATATTCCGGCTTTTGTGTCTAAAAACCAGTCATCCCTGGGAGACTTGCTCTTGGGTTTCCTGAAGTACTATGCCACTGTTTTCAAGTAAGTAACATTATTGATTTATGGCACAAATCATTGGCATTGATCAAACTAATATTTTAGGCAAAACAAGACAATATTCTGAAACTTTTTTTTTTTATTCTAGGTCACTTTATTTTGTAAAGTTCTGTTACCTCAGAATTTGTAGTGCTATAACACATAACCCTCCTGTTGTGTTGCGATCTTTTTGCAGAGGTCAAAAGTTAATGCTAGTAAATGTTATCACATTGGACTGACTTTGTGCGAACAGGGTATAACAGCAAAAAAATGTTTTTTACTGTTGTTCACAGTCAAAAGATTGCATATTTCTTGTTATAGTACATATTATTATTATTATTATTATTATTAAATATTGCATTCAATCTTTTTACCAACTTGTTTTCTTTCGTTTAGCACAGATTTTGTTTTTCTTTTTGGAACTGATTGATCATAAGTCTCAGACGGAGCTGAAGAATCTCAGTTTTTGAGTGAACAGGAGTCCTACGACCAGACGGTTCCAAAAAAGAAAAAAACCTACAGTGTTTTTATGCATAGATTTATTTGTGGCGGCCCACCAAAATATCAGCATGGACAACACTGACAAATAGATTTTCTTACACTTAAAAACACTTAAGAAACACTTACCTGTGCTAATTGAAAGAAAGCAAGTTGACAAAAAGACTTGACTCCAAGATTTATGATAGGTGGTAAAATGGCATAATGAGAGATTTGCAAGCAATTTTTAAAAAAAGGCTGGCCATTTTGGACAGCACAGCACAAGGCTAAATAATTGGCAATCAAATTTGTAATGTTTGTGTCCAGGTTTACACAGCAGATTAGCTTTACTTGTATTAGATAGGGGCCAGTGTTGCTAACAAAAACTAACCTAAATCTAAGCCACCTGCAAAGCTCCTGTTTCGTGTCACTTTGCTTGACTGACAACAGCAGGTGAAATTCTGGCTTTGCATGTGGCCCTGGTCCAGATGGCCCGCTCTAATGCTCCTAACACTCTGGATATGTGCATATGCTTCTTAGAATAAACAAGTCTGAATGCACTGAAAAGCATGTCTTTACAGTTAATTGTTATATTTCCACAGATGGGATAAGCATGTGATCTCTGTGCGTGAGGCAAAAACTCTTCCTAAGACCAATTGCAGAGAATGGAGAGATAAGTTAATTTGTGTAGAAGGTAAACAGTCCCAAAGTCTTTGTACATCATGTACTGAAAGAGTACATAAGTTACATAACAGTTGTTTGTTTTTATTAGTATTTATCAGTCCCCAAGAACTTGAATATTTGTACTTAAATATTTATTTATATTTATACTAATATTTTTTTATTTTATTGAAATTTGTATTTTTTTTTAGAACCATTTGATCGCACAAACACAGCCAGAGCTGTTCAAGAGAAGGTTAAGTTTGAAGCCATTACCGCAGAATTTACAGAGGTAAGCCTCCTTGAATCAAATTAAAATTAAATGAAAAATATAAGTGTTTAAATAATATTAAAATATGTATGTATGTGTGTGTGTATATATATATATATATATATATATATCACTTTGTAAACTCATTCCTGATAACTTGCGTAACTAAAATAAGTATCTCATTGTTTTACAGTAATAATGTAATATTCCATGTAGTTCATCAGAGAGTGAAATCTTAAAAGTGATTGTCTTCCTGCAGAATATAAGAAGGTATATAGATCATTTCAGGGTGGTAATACAGGAGTTTTGTTTTTATGCAATCTCTCTGCATTTACATTCGGTTATGTAAGTTTATTCTCATACAGAGCTACTTTTAAGGAGACTAAAGTTGTCATGAGGAATGGGGAAGGTCTACAGAACAACTGGAATTTGTAGTTACATTTGCAAAATACTATTCTGACCTTATTTATGAACAAGGTCTGTTGAAACAGCACTGAGTTTGTTTGGTAAAGAGCTTTTATTGTTCATTTACAGTCCTACCAGACTCTGCAGCTGAGAAAAGATCTCAACTTCATCCTGCCTCTCAAAAATACAAGACCAAAAAGATAGCATGACCCCAGATAATAATAAACATACAGATTGGATTAAACCTGGAGTCTTCAGTTATACATTGTCAGAAGAAATGCTTTACTCCTTTACAGAGGGCTTTTGGGTATACTGGAATGTTTTGAGCCAAATCCATTGAGCTGACTAGGATATTATCTGGTCCCTAGTCACATCAGTGTCTGTTTGAGTTGTACATGAAATTTCATACACTGAGCAATATCTTTTGCCCATACGGTACACAGTCTTGCAAAAAAAAAAATTCTCTGAGCATTTTTGGGTTTATTAGCCAATATAATCCTTTTCTAGCTCACTGAAATCAAAGCAAAACTGTATAAAAATATCATGACAACTGTTCTGTGATCTTTGTTTTCCTTAAAAACCCCAAGTTGTAAAAAACACTTTTCTGTTTTTCTGGCAACTGACTACTTTTACCTGAACATTTTCAGCGATTACTCTTCTATTGGTTTCTTATATTCTGTCATGGTTTGTATAGTTTGTGTAGTCTTTTAGATGTTTATATATCTGATTAAAATGTCTCTGAAATTGTAATTTGACTTGTCACTTATTTGTTTAACTTTTACTCCCATGTTTTGTAGGTAATATGTTCTGGTAAATGCAAATATTACGAGAAAGTGATCTTTTGTGGAAGTGGTAAAACTTGTGCATTCCTTATATTTTAAGGGAAATTCTTTAATATGATCAAATTGGAATACATGTATAATATGTTCAGAGATTGCTTTCATGTGAATTGAGAACTGGATTGATTTCTGCATGGCAGTAACACTTTCAGCTGCTGGTAAATGTGATTTATGTTTTAATGTAGTACATCATCCATTAATGGGTTGTTATTCTCGATTCATAGCATAATGTGAGTTTTAGGGGTGTTAATATGGCTGTCTGGAAGGGTTAGAGAATAAATTTAGCTCAGTCCTCGTGTCCCTCGGGGACATGGCGGTGTTCTCTGCGTCTCATGTTACAGGGGACACCGCTGCAGATTCATCCAAGCTTTACTGTTCAGGACTTAGTTAACGATGTGCTATTGTTTAAAAGTTGACAGAGGAAATCAAATATATGGGACAATATCCTTAACTGGGGTAACAAAAGCGGGGACACCTGTGACTCTTTCCCAAGTACGCAGGCTTGAGCTCAAGAATATTTGAAGTCTATTTCCAGCAGCCGCTGAGTAAGAAGAACTGCGCTCAGCGAGACATGATCCCAGCGCCAAGCTGCACTCTCCAAGACTGGTTTTTATTTTAAAATAACTACCGTATTTCGATTATCAAAATGGATCGTGCTTTGAAAGGGGAACGTGAGGGGGCAGAGCCAGATATGGAGGAAATGCAGGACGTGGGGTCAGGAATAATGGATATCGACGACGAAGAGATCGAGGAACTTCATAAAAGGTAGCTTCCCACGGGTGCTTTCTAGTTAAAAAGCTTCACATTAAGGATCATATCACCTAGGTCTTTGAATGTTCTGGGTGATGTATAAACCCCCAAGTGCTGTGTTCAAAAAAATATATGGTAATAAGTATTTTATCCGTCCATATATTTTCGTTTATTGGAATTTTTAATTATTTCCAACATTTTGGTAACCAAAAAAAGTTCGCAAACGTCTGAGGTAAGCATAGCTACAGTTTTGCCCACTTATTTTCAGGTAAAGTTGCTCAGTTTTGTTGCTAAATGACGTCGTGACATCATTGGATGATGATGATATGATGTAACCATGACGCAAAACTGCATCATTAAGTAGAATACACATCGAAATGACTCTCATCTTAGCAAAGAATATAATTTGAAATATCTTCATTTAGATTTGTTCGTAAAAATAATGAACATCTAATATATATTATTTGTAAAAGTAATAGGCCTTTTTATTTTTAAATACAACATTGAATTATTGAAAAGTTACACATTTTTTTTGAACAACTACATTTTATGTATTTTCTAAGTGACTAGTAAAAACTACACATTATTAACAATTATAGTTTTAAGCAGTAGTAAACTAAATGCTACACTCTAAGGAAAGACCATAAAAATAGGGCGCAGTGCTGTTAATATTAAAGAACTTTCTGTATTAATTTTTCACCAGCATTTTACCTGTATTTTAAATTACACATTGCATTTTGACAGATATACTGAGCAAGTGCAATTAGCTTGATTCACATGTGATGTGTGTACTGCTAGGCACCTCTCTCCTATTCTCTACCAGCTGATGTGCTTCTTAGCTGGCTATAGCAGTTCAATAGTTTCTTCTTTTTGTGTGGTTAAGAGGAAAAATGCATGCCTTTTTTATAATTTGCGTCACTTTTCAAAAGTTGCTAGAAGTTGCCAAATACATTTTAAAAATAGCTTGGTGCTTTTATTTTTTATTTTTAAAGTTGCTAGGGTAGTCTGAAAAGTTGATCAATCTTGGCAACACTGAGGTTTGGACCATGCCCTTGCCACATTGTACTAGGCTATTTGTCTTACTATCAAAAAGCAGTTTTATAGAGGCATCCATTAAAAAAATACAATTGTTCTATTTTACTAATGTATTCATTAACATTTGAATGTTTTATAAAAAAAAATTTGTTTGTTTTTTTTAAGCGTTGTATTCCGTACTAATAGCTGCTGATAAATGCAGATATTCTACCATCTGCTTCTGCTAATTATTTTTTAACTTTAAGTTTTAACATCATTAAGCACTAAACATGATATTCGCCATATGATACCTCAGACTAGAATATTCTACACCACGTTTTGTTGAAACATTTCTAAGCTCTTTTTGGTTAGTTTAAAGGAAGTTGTGCAAGATCCATCAGTGAAGCCTAAACTCCAGTGCCTGATGGTGGACCCGTCGTTCTCCATGGTGACGGTACAGAGTGAGGACAGTGGGATAGTATGGGAGACTGCTTCCAGTAGATGCTCGACTCCATGGGCTTCAGAGGGAAGCTCGCCGTCTGAACAGTACAGCCTGGAAGGTTCTGGAACACAGGGGAATATTGTGATCATAATGGATGAAGACAGAATTAAGAGGAAAAAGACAAGCAGCAGAGGCAAGCTGGGTGACCGATTTAAAAAGTCGAGCACCAAACTACCAAAAAGTCGGATAGGTGAGGAAAGACCCGCAATGATTGAGGTGTCTCTGCCAAATATCAGATCTGAAAACAACGAGGATGGTCAGTCTGCTGCAAGCAAGGATCAAGATCTTTTTAGTTTGATATCAGAAGGTTTTGAGATACTCAATATTGTTGTACCTTCAAAGCTCGCCACAGTAGATGAGGAAGATAGCGGTGAACTGGTGGAGAATTTGGCCTACTTGGATGATACCCCAAAGATAAAATCCAAACATAAGCATGAACCTGTTGCTACAAACAGTTGTCCTGGGAACACAGAGACAGACATTGAGGAAATAAAGAAAAATGAAAGCTTGAAGGAATCATCCCATATCTCTGCTGATAAACAAGCAAAGAGGGATGAAACTCCTATGGATTATCTTGAAAAATTCACATTGTTAGATGAGCAGACGCCTAGTGATAGCACTACACTGACAGAAAAACTTGTACCAGAAGTTACTGTCCAGCCAAATGAACCTCAGGTGACTCAGAAAGAACCAAAAGCAGATGAAGCCGTTGATGAAGATTCTTTTGTGTTTATCAGTGATGTTGAAATTGCAGGTGAACATCTTGATGAAGTGTTCTATGGAAATAAGTTCAATGCAGTGCCTGTGGTTCCCCATGAGTATGAGGAGCGAAATGGAAGAACAGGAAAAGAGATCTCTAAAAGTCTGAAAGAGAGTGGATCAGTCTTATTTGGAAGTCAGGAATGTATCCTCGCACCTGTATATCTCCCCACCGGACCACCAAAGATCATAGATCCAGTTCTTCTTGAGGAGCCACGAGCAATGTCCTTCCACTACTCAGACCTTTATGAGGACGCATTAGGAGACCGAAAGAAAGAAGATGACTTCTCAGATGCGGAGAGTGTCGTTTCCGAAAGGTCTTTCAAAAGGCGATACTCTGATTCTGATGACGGAGATGGTTATCTGGAGAAATTCATATTAAAAGATGAAACACCAGTGGTTGCAAATGTACCTAAGGCTAAAGAGCAGGAAGATGGGGGAAAATTTGCATGGTCACAAAGTAAATTCGAACTCACTGGGTGTTTAGAAAGAGCACAAGAAGAAAATGATGAAGTAACTGCTGAACAACCGTGTGTGCAAGATAAAAATGAAAGTGAAGTGCCGTGTGAGTCCACAGGGTGTTGTTCAGAGGGGCACTGTGCTCCAAGAATCCAACCAGAGGTGGAAAAGATAATTACAAGAAAGGTCACATTAGACGACTTGGTTGCGAATCATAGTAGGACAGATGAAAAGCAATGTGATGTCACTGTCTTTATCAATGACAGTATCACAACAAAAAGTGACCCTGATGACACACGACCTCATGAAGTGGTTCAAGTCCTTGAGCCAGAAAGCAAAACCACCAATAAAGAAGAACACAGTGGACAAGAACAAATAAGCCAGAATGCTCATATTCAAGTGCCTGGGGGTTTAGCGCATGAAGATGTTATTAAAGCTAAAGATGAATTTGAAATTCAGCTTGAAACAAAGAGCTCAGAGAAAATCCAGGCTGATGCACCACCTGTAGTCGAAAACATTAGTGTTTCTGAGACCAGTGTGGATAAACGTCACAAAGCAGCTGATGGCATTGCTGACATTCAGGAATATAGTATTATTGCTAAAAATGACAAAGGAAAAACAAATAAATCCAAGACACAAGACAAAATTGTAGAGCCAAATATTACTCAAAGGATTGATAAAGACATAGTAAAACGAGAATCACCTGAAATATTTTCTCAGGGGATTATCAATATCAAAGGACCTCTGTTAGATAAAACAGAACCTCCTAAAACTGAAGAACCTTTAAAAGCAGAGGTCAAGCCTTCAGAAGAGACTGAAACAAGCACACCAGATGCTACTAAAACTGAACATTCGGCATCTAAAGCCTTAGAAATTGACTCTCTCGTCCATGAGAATGGAGAAATACTTGCTGTAGTTGAGGATAAAGTGAGTGAAGGATTAATACCCAAGAAGGAGGAACAAAAGCAAGTACTTGACAGAATTGGTGCAGCACAAGAGGTTGAGGCCCGTGTCGGTACAGAAGAAGTGTTAACAGAACTTGAAATGAAGCCAGAGTCTGAAATTACATCAGTTCAGAGAGCTTCAGAAAAATCACATTCGTGTGAAACAGATACAGCAAACACTGAGCTTCAGATTAAACCTGAGATTACAAGTGAGAAAATATATCCAGAATTACAAAATGAATTCAGTGCAAAAAACGAGAAAGCCAAAGTGGAAACAGGTGCAGATAGGCCAAAAAATGAGGCACCAGTGCTAAAACAAATGTTGGAAAAGCAAAAGGGACATATTGACATACCTGAGATTGAACATGGGGTTGCAGAAAAACATGGGAAAGTTGAGGAAATTAAGGTAGATGTTACAGAGGACACAAATCAGAAAGCCGGCACCACAAAAGAGCCAGTTCAGAATGAGATACAAAGAGTGACAACAGAGATTAAAGAAATTATTGATTCAAGCCAAGAATATAGCTTATTGTTAGCTAATGACATGAAGGCATCTGCTCGAGAAAGCATAGAGAAGATGAGAGTAACAGAAGATGTACAGGATTTATCAAAAGTAAGACTGTCACCTGTTGTACCAACAAAGGAGGTACAGGTAGAAGAACATAGTGAAATAAATGACCTGCCCATATTAACCAGAGAAATCCCAGTGAAAGAATCATCCCTTGGTAGGACAGATATTGAGAACAAGATGTTACCTCTAACCTCAACAGAAACTTCAGAGGAAGGAAAGAAAACACAAATGAATGATGCACAGATTGAAGATATAACAGACCTACCAGAACCCATTTCGCCTTCTCCAGTTGAGGAGGACGACACCTCAGCAATGAGAGTCTCACCTTTAGAACCAAAGGATAGTGGGAAAGTTTATGAAGATACTCAAAGAGGAGGAAGCCTAAGTAGGAATATAGGTGTCTTCTCACAATTACGAAGTTTTACCCCTCAGGAGGACCTGTCTGCCTTGAGCTGCGACCAAGATTTGCAGCAGGAAATCACGGAGGAGTTTGATTTTGAGATGGTCACCGAACAAGAGGCAAGACAATCTGAACAAGCTCTAGCTGAGGATGGGCACCATGAACAAGTTGAACTGTCAGATCTAACCCTGGAAACCGGCTTTGAATATATTGAGGGTTTAGATAGTGCCCAGATGGCGGAATATGAACAAGAGGAACTTGAAATTCAACCAATGGATGCATTCTGCCTTGTTTGTCGTTGCCCAGTACTGTTGAGTGAGGCTGAGCATCAAAACCATGAGACGGCCTCTTTGGATGAGGCCTTTGACAGTATTAAGGTAAGCTAAGTTCCCTGTACTTCCAAAGAGTGCTAAGACATGATTTCCTGACATCAGCTTGACATTTGATCTTTCTCAGCTGGCCTGTCTGGAGAGCTTACATTATGAAGTCACTGATTGCTCAAGGGATTTATACAGAAGGACTCTTCCAGGGTCTAATATTTCCAAATGATAAAAACACATAATTGTCTGTAAAGCAAAATAAAATGTGTTACAGGAATGTTTAAGTATGCATCAGGTAGAGACTGTGAAAGATTTCTTACATTTATTGGCCCTTGACAGCGTTCATAGCAGATGAGTCAGAACCGACTGACTCATAGCAAGCCCTGCATGTCCCATCTGTATGATTCATCTGTAGTTTATTCCAAAGGACTGCACCAATGTGATTTGACATTTGCAAGTATGAACGATCCAAAAGAGAAATGGTGTTTACAAGTATGAAAGTAATAGATGTTGCTCAATCATTCAAGATGAATGCTGAATATTTAGACCTACATTGTGTTTTGCACCTCAGAATGTTTCGTGATGTCTGTATAATGAGTTTCCCATGTGATAATGTTTTCAGAATCAGCTGAGTGAACTGATATCAGTTTTACAAGGAAGATCAGAGAACATTGAAGACTTTGTGTCTGAGCTTGAGCTGGCATACAACACAGTGGAGGTATTTACATTGAAACATATGTAGCATATCTTGTACCATTTGTGGTTTTCATTTTTTGAGGTATAAAACAAATCACATCTAGTGACCAAAATATCATAGACACCCACTGTATTATTGTGACCCTGGACCACAAAACCAGTCTTAAGTAGCACGGATATATTTGTAGCAATAACCAAAAATGCATTGTTTGGGTCAAAATTATCGATTTTTCTTTTTCTTTGCCAAAAATCATTAGGATATTAAGTAAAAAATCATGTTCCATGAAGACATTTCTTAAATTTCCTACCGTAAATATAAATATTCTTAATAAAACTTAATTTTTTATTAGTAATATGCAATGCTAAGGACTTTATTTGAACAGATTTAAAGGTGATTTTCTCAATATATATATATATTTTTTCAGATTCCAGATTTTCAAATTCAGATTTTCAGCGTTCAGATGGTGTATAAATATCAATTTCCAAAAATTGACCCTTATGGCTGGTTTTGTGGTCCAAGGTCAAAATTATTGTGTTGGACAGTGGAGGACCAAGATTAAGAAATCACCGCCCTAGAAAATGTGCTCCCACAACATCTTAGCATTGTGGAGGCGACTTTTGCACTCGGAAATGTGGAGTGAGAGTTTTGTAGTGCTTACGTTAGTGCACTGTCAGCTTGGGGATGCTGTTAAGGTGAGAAAGGTTACTGAGAACTTATCTGCATCTTTATTGTGCTGTACCCACAGGAGAACTTTAATGATTGTGAGAAGATCATAAAGGAGCACAATGAGGAGGTGGGGAAGCTGTTAATGGATCAGTATAATGAGATGTCTCAGGCTATGGAGGAGGAAAAAAAGGCCAAACTGGAGCAGCTGTACGACCAGATTGTCTCGTTCCAGGAGAATATTGACAAGGCCAAGGAGACTGTGGAGATGACAGCTAAGGAGGAGGAAGAGACAGACCCGCTTAAGTTTCTTTCTGTGAGGCTTACGTCATTTGTGTGTTTGTTACTTGCTTAAAGTAGGTCACACTTTAAGATTAGTTTTCATGTATTGATTTTAAAGCCATAGTTGCACTGAAAGCATTTTAAAGTGCTTAGCTAAGATTTGTTAAGAGAGACGATGAACTGTTGATGATCTAAAACTTTTAGTCTAATCAAACCATTTTTTTATTCACCCCTTCTCAGTCATCAAAAGATATCAATATGAGGTAACTGAATGGCCTGAATTTATGTTGCATCAGTGGCTTGCTAACATTGAATGCTAATTAAAATACTTCATAAATGATCTGCATATTAAATTAATCAAAACAGAAGCTTGTTGTAATGCCATGTTGAGTTTGGTGTGTTCAAAACAATGTTTGAATCAAGTGATTATAGCCATTAAATGAATAGAAATCGAATTATTTACTGCATGGGGTATTCACACGCTATGAAAATATTGTGATAAACTGGATTTCTTCTTAGTTTTTCAGTGTCTCCTTCCAGTGATCCTTCTATTCATTTTTTAAATAGGCTGAATACAGCTTTGGAATCCACCATGTCACTTGAACTTGGTCCACGAGGGCTGCTGGTTTTTGAGGATTATGCCAAGGGCAAATCAGGCGATGGGAGGAAAAACAGACAAGCCATTCCAGGTGCGCCTTAGAAAAGATTTCCATTGCAAATAAACACCCTTCACTTTTTACTGACTTGAATTATCACTCATTTTGTAGTGCCTCAAAAACCACATCTTCAGCCTCAACAGGCCAATTCTGCAACCAGCACTTCTGTTACTGTGTATTGGAAAGTCAATGAAGATGACATTATTGACTGCTTCCAAGTCTACTGCATGGAAGAGCCACAAGGAGGTTAGACTAAAGGGAGAATGGGATTTTACCATCCACACGAAGAAAAAAAATACCGTTCATATATAGTATATATTTTGGACCACGCTAACTTTCATTGTATGGCATAAATATGTAGAAACATTTTTCAAAATATGAACATTTTAAGGATAAACTATCCATTTGCCACTGGCATAAAAACATGCCAATCTGACAAAAAAAAAAAAACACTTATTAGTATGTTAAATTATGTCAGTGGGATGCTCAAATGAGCTACGTGCTTCAGTTAAAGTGTGTTAAATGTAATTGAATCTGCAGCGATCTCAGAGGAATACAGGGTGACAGTGAAGGAGAGCTACTGTAATCTAGAAGAGCTGGAACCGGATAAGTGTTATAAAGTGTGGGTGATGGCAGTGAACTACACAGGCTGCAGCATGCCGAGTGAGAGACTACCCTTCAGAACCGGTCAGTTGCTCATCGTGTAAATCCCCTCTGACTCGCCTGATGTTTTTTGAGAGCAAGAGGTCATGCTGCCATATGTATGTGTCATAATAAATCAATTTATAACGAGATGGCCATGTGGAGCCTCTTTACGAGATAGATCACTAACACTTAATGTGAATGCAAAATGTAAGTGTTTTTAATCCAGATTAAATATGTAGTGTTCACATTTAGCAAAACAAATTTAAGATTAGCGGTTTGTCTGTTTTTGATCAGTAACTCAATTCACTGTTTCCTCAGCTCCTTCTGTCCCGGTGATCCAGACAGAACAGTGCACAGTGCTGTGGGACACGGCCACGCTGCGTTGGAGCGCCGTTCAGCCCAGCGCTGTGGACAGCTTCACACTGGAGTACTGCCGCCAATACGCATGTGAGAGAGAGGGACTGAGGTACGGTTAACCGGTCTTATCCTCAGCTCTCTGTACAAGCATAAACATTGTTTTTTTACATTTTAGTTAATAGTGTTATGATATTTTTTATTTTAAAGTCGCCATGAATTTAAAATTGACAATTCTAATCAGTGTTATTTTAATATTTTTAGTTACTATTATAGTTTTTATTCATATTTTGAATTAGTTTGTTTTTATATTTTCTGTCTTAATTTTAATTTTAGTTAAAGTTTAAGCAATTTTGTTGTGTTTTTGTAGTTTTATTTGTTTTAGAAATCAGTATCATTTTTATACATTTTTATTTTAGTTTTAGTTATTTAGTACATAAAGTTAAATTAAAGGAAAATGAGAAATTATTACATGTAATGAAAGATTAAGTTAACTATATTAACCCAGATTAAATTTTTTTATTTTTTTATTATATAATTTATAAAATAATATATTGTTATATTATATTATATGAAGTGAAGTGAAGTGACATACTGCCAAGTATGGTGACCCATACTCGGAATTCGTGCTCTGCATTTAACCCATCCAACGTGCACACACACAGCAGTGAACACACACACAGCAGTGAACACACACCCGGAGCAGTGGGCAGCCATTTATGCTGCGGCGCCCGGGGAGCAGTTGGGGGTTCGGTGTCTTGCTCAAGGGCACCTCAGTCGTGGTATTGAGGGTGGAGCGAGCGCTGGACATTCACTCCCCCCACCTACAATTCCTGCCGGCAACCTTTGGATTACGAGTCCGACTCTCTAACCATTAGGCCACGACTTCCCACTTATATTATATATACTTCATTTTTGGGAAGAAAAAACATTAGCAAATTCCAGTTTATGCTGACTTTATAGGTGTAGTGTATATTTTTAAATTTTTTAAACATAACATCAAATATACTTATTGATAGCCATCGGTAGCATTTGCTATAAATATTTAATGTAGCATATTTCACTAAGAGCTTGTATACTCAAATCCATCGAACACTCAAATGAGGTTTCCCATGATCCCTCAAGGGTGCACATCCGAGCAGGGTAAAGAGAGGTTAAATCTGCGCTTATTGAAAACAGTCACTCCTTACACAGATCCATATCTGGGATAAAAGGCTATGAGCAGAGGGTCCTCCTTCAGCCCAATGAAAATTACCTCTTCTACATCAAATCAGTGAATGCCGGAGGGGCCAGTGAGCAGAGCGAGGCAGCCCTTATCTCCACCAGAGGTCAGATTGACTGCTATTATAACATCAGTGCAGTCACATTTACCCATTGTTTACAACGTTCCATGGACAAAATCCAGTAGTAATAATAGGAGCATGGCAATATTTGACAGCATCACTAAATTCTCACTTTTCAAATGATGTTAATTCTGTTTTTTGTAACTGGTGAATGTTGTTGTATGTTAAGGTACAAGGTTACACTTCCTCAGCGAAACAGCCAACTCAGTGCTGAAGGTTTCAGAGGACAGGACCTCAGTAGAGTACCCACACGACATCTACAATAAAATGTCTTCTATCATAGAGTAAGTCCCTTAAACAATTGTTTTCATTATTACAAAACTAACACAGTAGATACATACTTTATAAGTAGAACAAAAATTAATTTGCAACTTCAAACTGCCTGACATATGCTGTTTTCAGAGATGCACAAGTGTGTTTATTTAGAGCAAATGATTATGTATTTTAATGAACTTGTTCCCAGATATCCGGCTGTTATGGCTGAGCTCTTACCTTCTCTTGGACATTACTACTGGGAGACGGAGGTGTCAAAGTGCAAAGCCTACCGCATTGGCATTGCATATCCTAATGCATCACAAACCAGTACACTGGGGGAGAACAGCGCCTCCTGGTGTCTGCACTGTGTACCTACATCTATAAGGTATCCCATTCATGTCATGCACTTACATGTATTTGTGCATGTGTTTCATTATCCTAAAGAGGATATCCATTAGATGTAAAGGTCATGGAATTTTTTTTCTGGACCAGTAACATTTAAAGGTTTGTCCAGCCAGAAAGGTGTGTTTATTTATTTGCTGCTCATTACAGTTTGAGCACCATTCCAAACTGTGGAAACACTGTGTAATTAAGGCTCTTTGGAAATTGAGGAGGTAAATTAACTGGTGCCTTCAAAAAAAATCAAAATGCCACTTTGGTATAACTCTAAAAAAAAATGTGTTCTCTCATTTAATCTGTTTTCTCATTAAAAAGTTCTCTTGGTCTTCCATAAAACCTTTAAAAATAGTCTTGTGTTTAAAAAAAATCCCTGGTCTTCAGCTATGAAGGTACTGTGTACATCGTCTATGATGGTAGAGTTTGCAAATCAGCAACTAGGGTCCTTGCCAATGGAAAGAACAGTTTTAGAGTGCGTCTGCATAAAACGAGAGAAAAGGGAATCAATGTATTTGCATTACATTGCCTATATACTACTAAATTTCTGTCTCTCAAGACTGCATTTATTTGTTCAAAAATACAGTACACATATATATATATTTGAAATTTTTATTGTGTTGTAATATATATGTATTTGACATTTTTATTGTGTTGTACTATATGATATATATTGTATGTATATTATTTGATAGACTTATCGTGTTGTATTAACCCTTCTTCTCTCCAGCTGCAGATTTGAACTTCTTCATGACCGTGTGGAGTCTGACATCTTTGTCATGGACATACCTGCGCGGATCGGCACTCTGTTGGACTACAGTCAGGGTCGGCTGTTCTTCTTCAATGCTCAGAACGGGCAGCTCTTGGGCACTTTTCAGCACACCTTCACTCAGCCTTGCCACCCTGTGTTTGTCCTGGAGCAGCCGGGTAATCTAGAACTAAAAATGACCATGGAGGTGCCGGAGTTTGTTAAGCACTGCTAGTTTACATGACTGAACTCTCAAAACTCTGAGCTTGCTTGTGTGACAGGATACGAATCAAGTGATTCTTTCTTAATAGTAATAAAATGAAACCATATTGTGCTGTCACCTGAAGAATTGCTCAGTTGTATGGTGTGACTGAAGAGATAATGAGGAATATTTAGTTAGGGTGACTGACCATAATGAGAAATATTTAGTCAACGTGACCATACGTCCTGTTTTTCCCGGACATGTTCTGGCCAGGTTTTCTAAATGACCAAAAATATGTCTTGGTTTGGGCTTTGTTTTCTTATTGTTTTCATACTCACTGAAGTTAATGAGCAATAGCGTGCAGGCAGTGTACATAATTGACCAATCATGGCATGTGTGAAGGTGAGAGCTACAGAGAACGGTCAAAGCAATCTATGAAGACCGCAGAGAGCACGTCCATAGGAAAACAAAGCCAAAAGCCAGACCTTTTAGGCAATTTAGAAATCCTGGCCAGGACATGTCCAGGAAAAAGGACATATAGTCACCCTAATTTAGTTTTGTGAAAGGAAGGATTGTTTTTGAAACTGTGCTTTTAAACCCTCCAGAAACGAGATTTTTTGGAGCTGTTGCATTAATTTTGTATATATGAAACAGGAAGTGCATGCGACCAGTTTTGTTGCTTATCATACAGTATGTAACGATCCCCTGGATCAGATGTGCAGACATTCACATTCAGAGGCATTGTATTTATTTTGGAAGCTACAGGCCTCCAGGTTGTTTGAATAAAACAGATGTTGGCACTGCTAATAATGCAAGCTAAATGGAGACACGTGTTTGGAGATGATGGGCAAGGCATCACAAATGAGAGATGAAAATATTTATTTTTCTGTGGTTTACGGTATTTACATGATTTGGTAGGAAAAGGTTTCCATTTAAAATGGTTGGCGGTCTGGATCTCACTTAATCACAAACTAAGCAAAGGGAAATTAAGAGATTTTAGTTTTCACTTCCAGTGGATCACCACAGTATCACATACGTATTTCTTTCTTTTCTGCTATGAAAGCTTCACTGTATGACAGTCAAAATCAGTTACAATCATTTGCATAATAGAAAATGCATTTAAATTCTATTTATTGTCTAATGGCCACATACTGTATGGATAGCATCTTAATTTTCAAGATGTTTTGTAAAATTATTCTTTTAAATGTTTCTGTTGTCTAATCATTTAGTAGTGATATAAATTAGTCTACTTGTATATTTATTTGTATTTCTGGAAACGACTGGAATGAATTAAAATGTTAACAATGCTTCTGAATATTTTTAGTGTCAGATGTTTTTTTTATTAGAGATGTTTTAATAAACAAAGAATTAAGCTCATAGATGAATTAAGATGTTAAAAAGTTTGGGGTCAGTGAGATTTTTCATGTTTAGGCTCACCAATGTTGGATTTGTTTAAAAAAAAATTGATTCGTAAATATTGTTTTATTATTTCATAATAAAATATTATTACTATTTAAAATAACTGCTTTCTACTTTAATGTATTTTTGAAATCTCATTTATTCCTGTGATGCAAATCTGAATTTTCAGCAGCCCTTACTTAAGTCTTCAGTGTCACATGATCCTTCTGAGATCATAATATGATTTGTTGCTCATCACTAATGTTGAAAACAGTTGTGCTGCTAATTTTTTTAAGAAACCATAATCAATTTTTTCAAGAGTTTGGGATGAAGAATAAAAACATTTATTTGAAAGACAATTTGCAACAATTTTTACGTTTAAATGTTACTTTTTAAAAGTATAATTTCATTTACATAAAATATTACTGACCCTAAATATTTTATTTCATATATTTTTTGTGTTATTAACCCCTCTTCTTTCTAGCTGTAAAATCGTAATTCATCATAGATGGTGGTAATGGCCAGGGGAAAATAACCAGCAAAACAAAGGAGGGAAAAAAAAATCTCCTGTCCTTTCCATTTTCTTGAGGGAATGTGAATATTTGGGGAGCGGAGAGTTGTAATAGCTTCCATGTGACATCCAAACAGCAGCCCTACAGCTGTCGCCCTATTACTGCCACATTTAAATGATGAATGAATGGAAAGTTGTGCAATATGTTAGTATTGTTCATTCAAAGAGCATAAATAAGTTCTGTCCCAATTTAGCTACATTACTTTCCACTGTACAAATAAAAAAGTGTAGCAGGTTTTTCTTTTGGTGTAAACAACTACATAAGCGTCACATAATATACAAGTTAAACTTGTTTTCTTCCACATTTATCTGAGAAAAGTCTATTTCAAAGAACTTCCCTTTATTGCATATATGTACATATATTTGAACATTGCTATACATTGATATATTTTGAAATATACAATTTCTTGAAACAATTACATTAAAAATACAGTCAGGTGTGATGGAATGGCATGGCACAACAATGGACTTTTAAGGCATTCCTTGCATGTATAAAAACTTCAGAAGAATATGAAGAACAATAAATGTATACACAGTACACAAAATCAGAAGTCAAGATCCCTTTACACCAAAAGTCAAGAATGTGGAAAGTTACACAATCAAGTGAAATCAATGGAAAGATCAAATCAAATAAGACAGAAGTATGCTGTAATGAGGCACAGTGCAGACTCTACATGCTTACTACAATATGTGGTAATTAACCTGCCATGTGCACTAATATTAAACTATTATGACCCTTAAAGATGTAGAAATTTAAACTCCTAATTTGATTATTATAAACAACTCTATGATAAAACCATGGAATAAAAGCTGAACACCTAGTCCTGTGCTGGGGCAGGAGTGAAAAATAAATAACATCATAAAACACACAAATCCTTTTGCATTTGGAAAGCCAGCTAGTGCATTCAAAGTTCCTTATACAATGATGTTCGAAAAGCCAATGACTGCTAGGATGGAAAAATCAACTCGCTTCTCTTTTAAACTATAGTATTTGTATCTCAAGTCATCAATTGTCAGCTCAATGTTTATATTAGGCTACTAAAAAGCATTTTCTTTTTTATATGCAGTTGCCACATGTGCTAATGGTTTTTAAATACAACGGATGAAGAATGCTCATTTAACAAGCCCTTTATGTTGTTGTTGGTTTGAGTGTTAGATTTTGTAACATTTCAACAACTGCATGGTGGAAAACTAGTATTCATTTATTATGACTGCATAAGTATGTTAAATTATAAATATAATTTGGAAATATTTACATTTCAATGGAAAATAAATATATTTTGGTAAAGTCAGTGCTTAGATAGAAGGGGTTTATCAGGGAGGGGTCGAGTTCCTCTCGCCGGCCAGGGCCAAGGGTTTGGTATCATGTTTGTGCGGTCTGTGCTGTGGACTGCTGCGAAGATTGTCATCCATCTGTGACAAAAACATACAAGACGATAAGACCCACAGGACAAGCGTTCATTGCAAAAGATGTGCAAGTAGAGACACTACATAGCCAAAAGCATGTGGACACCCCCCTTGTGTGTCGGTTTCATCAGGTTCATAAAATCAAACATACAACCAGGCATACACGGTTTCAAAAACTTGGGAAATTTATGATAAAAAGTGTAAATGTTGTTGCGAGAACATTACTGTAAAAAACACGGTAACATTTTGAGTTTATATCTCATAATTCCGATGCTTTTTTTTTTTCTTGCAATTCTGAGAAAACGTCACAATTAGGAGGTAAAAAGTAGCTTTTTTATTATTTATTTAGTTAGTGGAATCATTCGTCACAATTCACAATTTGGGATAACTATCCTTCTCACAATATCACAATTTGAATTTATATCTCACAATTCAGACTTTTCTCTAAGAATTGAGAGATGATATCTCTATTTGTGAACAATTCTGAGTTTATTCTTCTTTAAAAAGTGAGACTTGTGAGATATAAACTCAGAATTACAAGAAAAAAAAAGTTAGAATTGATTTTTTTTCTTTTACTCCATGGCAGAAATTACCTTCCATATAAAACCCTTAATTATTTAAATGAAAAACCATCAAATGTGTGCGGTCCCTGAGAATTCTGGAAATGTCGACATTATATACTATTATCATAACATTTTTACTGTCAAAATTACAATCGTTTTTATACCGTCTCCTTATAACAAATATTTTCAACACAATACTCCATGACTTTTCTTTTCCACAAAAATAAACGGTTTATTAAGTCTGGTTGGACTCTTTCTTGACTCTGAATTGGGACATCGACTGTGAGCCAGATCCCAGCACCCAATATCTGTGTCTGTCTGACCTCACTGAAGCTGCTGTGTAATTCTGAATAGGAGCAAATACTTGCTTCAATACACAGTGAAAAAACAGTGTCCACATACTTTTAACCACGCAATTGTGATTTCTAGTGACATTAAATTCAGAAGTGAATGAGCAGATCTTGCCAAGACCTTTTCAATAAGGTTGGACTCTTTGTTAACAAGTTGTGTCAGTTTCTGGAGGTTTGCATCGACAGGATCATGGGTAGCCGTCGGTGAGCCTAGCGAGAGGGCATAGACAGAAAAGAAGACAAAAGGACAATGACTGAAGAAAAGCAGGTGTTTTCACGCACATGGGAGAAAGGTTAGAGCAGATACAGAGTGCAGCCAAAGAGACGTAGCAAATCACTTAAAATAGCCACGAGGCCCAAGACCATGCTGTTATTAAACTGTTTTTTATCGTCTGCGATAAGCCAAATGTCTAGGGTTGAAAGCAAAGGAAAGGTAATGAATCACGAATGTCTGGTGGTTAAATTATTTATTTCTGTGATTCAGCAGCAAACAATTGGAGGTTCAGATAAACTAATAAAAAGACGAAAGAGAGCAGAGCTTGATCAATACTATGTTTTTGCGGTTTTATTTATATAGTACTATAGGACAGGCAATGACAGAGGTCTTACTACTTACAGTCCATTCTCTTCTCAGCAGAGGCATCAGTAAAGTAGTTTTTAAGGATGGTGTTGCAGAACTGACAGAGGTTATCAAGTTGGTTCAGGTGCTTCTGAAGCTGCCCACTGGGCAGAGGGGCTTTAATTAGAGGGGCGATATGGCCAAAGACAAAGGCGTCCAGGCTTGTAGGCCTGGCAGATAGAAAACATGGTGAACTTCAGGCTGATACACAAAGATGATTACATTTAAAGGGATAGTTCACACCAAAATGAAAATTCTGCCATCATTTATTAACCCTCAGTTCGTTCCAAACATGTATGACTGTCTTTCTTCTGCTCAACACAAAAGAATACATTTTGAAGAACGTGGATAACCAAATCGTTCACAGTAGCCATTGACTTCCATAGTATTTTGTGTAACTACTGTGTTCAATGGCTGAAAGAAATTCAAGTTTGGAACAACTAAATTATTTAAAAGAGAAAATTAAGACAAAATTTTCATTTTTGGGCGAACTATCCTTTTAACTCAAATGTGTTCACTAGTGTTCAAAAGTTTAGAGTTGGTAAGATTTTGTAATGTTTAAAAGAAGTCTCTTATGCTCACCAAGGCTGCATTTATTTGATCAAAAACACAAAAAAACAGTAATTTTATTATTTATTACAGTGTAAAATAACATTTTTCTATTTTAAAATATAAATTATTCCTGGTGAGGGAAAGCCTGAATTTTCAGCAGCATCGAGTAAATTACATTTCAAAATATATTCACATAGAAAACGTTGGGAATTAAATAACAACAACACTCTATGGACAAAAAACACTAACTTTATTTTTACATAATATCTTTTTTTATGTTCCACGAAAGCAAAAAAGAAAGTCATACAAGTTTGGAACGACATGAGACTGAATAAATGATGACAGACCTTTTATTTTGGGGTGAACGGTCCCTTTAAAGAGCTGATAAATATTATGCCATAAAAGAAGTGAAAAACTCACGTGTCTCCAAAGAAGAAATGGAAGTTCCCAAGTCTGTGGGAGAGCAAATTCAGGCACTCTTTGGCTTCACTGTAGATCTAAAAGAAATTCTATTACTAACCATACAATTTTTATATTCATTATTATGAGGAATGGCATAACTACAATAGCACATTTGTTGTGTGACATATTTCATGATCCTCTGGTTTCTACACTCAACCTTGCTCATGAGGACAGACAATTTTCCATCTCACAATGCAGA
Organism: Barbus barbus; assembly: GCF_936440315.1. Taxonomy (NCBI): domain Eukaryota; kingdom Metazoa; phylum Chordata; class Actinopteri; order Cypriniformes; family Cyprinidae; genus Barbus; species Barbus barbus. The sequence continues at coordinate 19,566,244 of NC_136734.1, read as the reverse complement.
GCCGCAGATATTTCCATTTCACCATGGCATTGAAAAAGAATAGATGAATTCAAGGCAATGCATGACAGTTAATGTCTCTGACGTAAAAGTTATGATTGTACATGATTGTGGATCTGTTTTCTCATACCTTTCCCTCTACTTCTGTGATGTTCAGCAATGGTGACTCTGCTTTGGTCAGTAAGATGCGGGACAGAGCCAAGCTGGCCTGTCGACCCGGGACAAAAAAGTTAAGGGGGAATGGGGAATGTGACGTAAACCAAGGTCGGGTCAGGTTAGCATAGTTCTCTGCGTCCACCCAGAATGTGTGCAGCTACAAATTAACAATACAGATGTACACTTAATTCATAAGATAATCATTATGAGGATAAAAAATATGACTTCAGTCAGTAAGTGAATTGCAGATGGACCCACCAGTGCTGGCCGCAGCTTTTCTTCCAGGAAGGCGATATAAGCCATTGTATCTGCACCTTGCTTAGCTGTCAACTCATAGTCGGCATTGAATCTCTGTGTGGATTAAGCAACACATGTATTATTGCCATTTTAATATACAATCCAGGGAGCATAATCACTCTTTCTCAAGCACATCATACTCTGATAACGTATGAATTTATTTGGAAAATCATGTAATAAGTGGGATAATATATAGTCAGTTGGTCAATAAACTCATCAGGATTCTTCTGCTGACAAACACATTAGACAAAAATGAGGAAATCTGTGAACAAATATAAATTTCTACCCGTTTTCGTAGGAAGTTTAGAATTTGTGTTGGTTCTGTGACTGTGGATCCCTCATAATGTAGTTGTGGCACAGATGCTGTGGAGGGAGAAACATGACAGCTGCAGCTTAATCATTAAAGAACTCTGTATCCCCTCTCATGCACTTCAGCAATGTTTGGTATTCACAATGTTACATTTGGAAAATGACATGGATGCTTGTGGCTACATCCCAGACTTTCACTACATTTAACAAGCTCTTTCACCAATATTATTCAAAACAATCCTTTCTGACCTGTGATAGTCCTCCATGTCCAGTCAATAGGCTTTACTGTAAGCTTTGCACCTGAAAATTTTGCATATGCCTGTAAGAGAACATTAAAAACATATTAAGCTGAACAGATGATTGATTAAGGGTTAAGTAAATACTAATAATCATCACTAAAGCGCTATACTGTAACTAGGACTTTTATTATGCTTTTTTATTTTCAAAAGGTTATTATAACTCATGTATTCAGGCAGCTGCAAAAAAACAAATCTACACTCCAGCACAAAACACAAGCACGTTTTTGTAATCTATAATCTAGGTGAAACGCGTTTAAAAGGAGCCCATACCCTTCAGATCCTATCAGCATTATTCCTCTGACCTTCAAGAAATAAAACCAGGAGTTGTGCGACACATATAAGCTTACTACCAACCAGTCAAAACAATGCAATGCAATTCAGTCGAGCTGCTTTTTGCATAACAACTACGGTAACAGGAGGCATCATCTGACAAGTGAACTGTCGCATAAATAGTAAACAGACTTTTATTTCTCAAAGTGACTCGGATCCAGCTATCCGGATCCCAGGACACGGCTCTCCAAAAATGCATCGACGTTCACGATTAAATATTACACTGTGAATATGCATACAGCACACGCGTTAAAATACGCCGTGTAGTTACCAGCACGATGAGAGAGTCTGTGTGCACGGAAGGCAGATCCCAGTCGCCTCCCCAGCAGAGCAGCTCCATGGGTTCCGCCATGTTTGTGTGCTCGACTGAGACTCAAGTCCAGCATCCAGTCAGCCAGGAGACAACTTGCAGCCAGCGAATGTTTGTTAAAATACATAAATTAAGGCAAGAAACTGAAACCTTACTTTTTATTTAATCTAAAAAATACATTAATCAAGAAATAATTTTGTCAAATTCAGCAATTAAATAAATAGTGTTGAAGGAGTAACTATAGTTACATAACAGTTACTTTAATTACAAAATAAATGTAACTAATCAGTTACCGTTACCGAGAAAAAATGGGTAATTAAATTACAGTTAGCTACTTATGAAAATATTAACTATTACAAAGGGGATTACATCTTAATATTTTCTCACACATACTGATTTGATTGATTATTTTCCCAAATTGCATTGACTGCTCTAAAATATAAGAGGAGTTTAGGACACAGAACAGGGCACATGCTTATTCGATAAGGTTTTATTGTCTATGCTTTATTTTTAAGTTCCCCCAAGGCATTGTTAGATGTCAGTGTTTCCTGACATGTTTGCTACGCAAAGATTTGATTTAAAAAACAGTATCTATCAATCTATCTATCTATCTATCTATCTATCTATCTATCTATCTATCTATCTATCTATCTATCTATCTATCTATCTATCTATCTATCTATCTATCTGTCTGTCTGTCTGTCTGTCTGTCTGTCTGTCTATCTATAATTATTACTATTTTATTATTATCTATATTTAACCTCTGAGGTTAAATAGAAGCGTTAAAGTCTGATTTTGTGGTGTCTGTGCTTTAAAAATAAATGATTATAGTCTTAATTCAAGTGAAGAAGGGTTTTGAAAGTCTGACCGTAATCAAGTGTTGAGCCCTAGTGTAAGATTAACCCAGCCTGCTTTCAATGTTTAAAAATGATAAAAAGCTGAAAATATTCATTACAACTTTAGAAAAGTAATAAAAAAAATCAAATGTAATTAGCTACTTTAATAAAGTAATTGAAACACTACTTATTACATGTTAAATAGGGTAACTTCTAAAGTAACCTTTCCAACACTGTATATAAATAATAAAAATAAAATAAAAATAGGTTATATAGATGTATATTTAGGATTTAGGATAGTTTAGGACCTTTTTGCGCTTTTGGCCATCATAAAACAATTCTGTCCGTTTTTTTTTTTAAGAATTAAATCTGTTTTCTTTATTGGAGAATCTGCTGGATACAATACACAGGCAATTGTAGAGTTAATGTGGTAAACTCATTCATGTGAAGCTGAAAGTTTAATTGATTTTCCATAACTCATCTGTCGTAACACTCAAACTGGCAAGACTCAGCAGGGACATGTCACGCCAGATTATTCCTGTAAATGTGTTCGTTCGTATGTTCTTTCTTACTTTCTTTCTTTCTTACTTTCTTTCTTTCTTTCTTTCTTTTTTGGCAGATTTTTTGGTTAAGAGCAGTCGGATTGTCAAGCCATTATTATTATATATTATTATTATATAATTTAAACCAGAATATTCATTGCAACCTTTGACTAGCTGGCGCAGGTTCTGACCAAAAACCAAAACATATCCTCCCATCATTTACCATCATTAACAAAGAGCTCTTTTAGAAGGTTTTGATCTGACCTGCTCACAGCAATATGTGACTGGTAAAAGCACAGAGGCATTCTGGAGGAGGTGCTTGGTCACACCTTATATTTAGAGAGACACATGAAAAGTGTAAATCACTTGAGCACCAGTCTGGTTCTCGTTCATCTGCAGGGCTACAGGGAACAGGCAGTTCTGTTTTGACGGCTACTGATCAAGACTGAATCAGGGGTCAGAGCAGAAACTATTTTTCCAGGAATAAGGGTGGAACACTTTAACTGGATTTGTGACTTAAAATAAATCCACAATGGGTACTTGGGCAAGAATCATGTTCAGTTTACAGTTAATTTTACAACTCTTTGATACCGTGAAAACACAAGGAATTGGTAAGTCCTTAAACCTTATAATATAGTTGAATATTTAATATTTAAGAAATAAAAAAATGATTAGATTCTTGCATTTTTTTATTATTTGCATATATTTACAAAACTATTTATGAATAAAAGTGTACATACCTTAATTTTCTACTGTTAAAATGTGAATAAATTTCTAATCAAATATAATATAAGCAAAAATGAACAAAAAAATTAATGATCTGGAAATCTTCGAGCATGCAGTGGGATTAATAAATGTGGAACTGAACACTCTATGAAATGACCATTAGCTGAGGACAAATTTATCAATGACCTTATTGGTTGCTTTTTATAATGTGTTCTGGACAAAAGAGTAGCTGAATAACATTTATTACACTAATGCATCAAAAACCTCAGTATCCAATGCAAATCTGTTGACAAAAATGCTAATTTTGCAGTTTATGATCTTCTGGTGTCACCGGATTGCTTACCTGACCTTCTGCAAGGAGGAATACAGGCAAAGAACATGGACAATGTTTTTATCCTTGCAAGCCTGCAGCTGCAGAACAAAGCTCCAGCTCGGGTCTTCCGCATCTTCAATGCCCTAGACAACACAGATTATTTAGATTTCACCGTTCAGGGGAAATTCAACAAAGGTTTGTGTGATCAGAGCTCACTAATGTGCTTTATGTTCAGTGGCTCAATAGATACTTGATATGCACACTAAATACTTTTTCTGTTCATAGTTGTTTTGAAATATCTGAAAAGCAATGGAAAGGTTGGATCAACCAGTTTCGGTAAAGTGCCCCTGACAGATGGTCAACAACACCATATACTGCTCCACTTCAGTGGGCTGCAGCAGGGCACCCCCACCACGGCCCTCTATGTGGACTGCAAGCTGGTGGAGAGAGTGCAGGACGTGCCGCTGGCCTTCAAATCACTGCCGCAGGGCCCGAAACGAGTCACACTCAAGACCCTGCCAACCTCATCCCAGGTAATCCTAGAAGGTGGAACAAATAATATCATTATTCTGTTTATCTATGCATACAGAAAGCTGAAAAAAATACAGTGAAAAACTGGCATCTCTGGTTGTCAGAAATTCTAAATCTAAATCTGAAAAAATACTACAGGTTTTGCAGGATACTTGTATATTTTACAACTTATAACAAGATATTTCATTAAGTGATATGTTAATATACCTACTGAACACTACCAATATCTGCCTTTTTACCTTAAAATATACTGATAACCAGTGGAGTGCGTTTGTGTTTTGAAATGAGGCAAAGTCTTCAAAGTTTTTTATTTTTTTTAAATCAAATGTAAATTCATGTCCCAGTCACATTTTCTTTGTTAAATATACATTACTTACACTATCATAAAAAGAATAAAAAACTTATATTTTATATTTTTTACATTAGCAATGTAATCAATACTCTATTTATTAAAGCCATGTATGAATCTCATCAGATTAGTTTTTTTTAAGCATTTGACATTTATTCCAAAAATAATAACTCAAGGCAGTAACCATTATTTTTGAACTTACATTCAGATATTGTTTTTATTTTAATTTTTTTATTATTATTATTTTTTAATTTTTCGGATCATGTCATCAAAGCTCGGTAAAGGTTGGTCACAGACGCTGAGATTTACTTTAAATTTGACCAAGCTAATTTATTAAATGTATTGAATCTTATTTTGACATTATAAAGTGTTTATATCTGTCGGCCCCAATAGCCTCATGGTTAATGCATTAACATATAGCACAACTGCGCTTTTGTGGTCCTTTGCCGATCCCTCTCTCCTCCCAGTAATTTACTGTCGTATGCGGAATGCACACGAACACAAGATTCATAACCAGTCATATCCAATCATATCGTGATAGAGGCATTGCCTCCTCTCACATGACTTTCCCCCATTCATTCTCAATTACCCCCCACCCAACTCACCGCATGCATTGGGGGTTTGTTAAAACTCAATGGGCTCAGTGGAGGCGAGAGAGACGCAGACTCCTGCAGTAACTTTACCTGCTGCCGCTGTTAAATTATGTTTTTCTTTTTAGAAAAACAAGTGATTTAATACACTTTTTAATGTTATATTTTGTAATACTGGCATTGTTTTACTTTTGTACTACAATTTTTTTTTCTATCCAATATTTTGAGGAGGCACTGCTTCCCTTGCCTTCTCGGAGGAAATATCCCTGCTGATAACCACCCTAATATACAGGTGGCACAATAAAAAATCCACATGATGAATAAGAGTTCATTGCAAGCGACTTGTCCATAAATCACAGCCAATACTTGTGTGAAACAAAATTACAGTATTTGTACAAAATGTAATCATATGTGATGAGTCATGCAGGGACTTTTTTTACTCTTTTACTAAATATTTGACTGTATTTTACTGTAAAATTACATGTTATGTGGTGTTAAACTATTTACAGTTTTTCACCGTGTAAGGGAACTTACACTTAATCAATTAACATGTTTGACTGTAACATTTAACAGTGTTTGTTTTTCTGTAAAATTACTAACCTTTTTTACAGTGTGTGAATATGTACGTGTGTTACAGGACAAGTTGACAGACATCAAACTCGTGCTTGATGAGTCTATTCATAACGTGGTAGAGCTTCAGGACTGCAGTGCTCCAGAGCAGGGTGAACAGAAGGAAACATTGCAACTACTAGGTGAGGCTATTGTTTCCCTGTCATCTGCGTCTAACTCAGCTTTAGTTTTGTTAATGATTGTTTACTTGTTTTTTTTTCTAATACAGAGAATATCATTATGTTACATTTCCTCAGGAACAACTTCAAAAATGGAAGCAGGCCCGATGTTTGAGCTCATGCGAATGATCCAAGAGTTGAAACAGAAGATCGATCAGCAGGTAACTTGAAATTGAGTGAGAAAACAGTTCCTTAAAGGGAAAGTTCACACAAAAAGTGCAGTTCCCTACTTTTTTTTCAGAACTTAAGCATAATAACAATCTGTTTTCATAACAGACCAAAGAAACCGCTGATTTCAGAAAGGCTATCATGGAGTGTGTTCAATGCAATGGTAAGACTTTAGTTAAAAAGTTACAAAACAGCTATAATGAGAAAACATTTAGCAGTTTTTTGTGTCTGTGCTCAGTCAAGTCAATTATTAGAGGCTTATAATGAGGATGCTGAAGGTGTCAGACAGGTGAACTCAAGTGTTCTGTTACCATTTAGATGCTAAAAAGCAGTCCAAGTGCAGGCCAGGGGTCTGTCTTCAGCCGGACATGTGTATCGAAACAGCTGAAGGTGTGGAATGTGCACCCTGTCCTGAGGGATACACTGGAGATGGTGTCCAATGTGATGATGTAGATGAGGTTAGACTTAAGATGCTGATTTTTTTGTTCATCATAATACTATATTATTCTTTCTGTCTTTCTGTGGTTTGAATCAAGTTTTGCTGTTTATGATGTTCATCTAGCCACTTATTTCCTGTTTACTTCTCTCGTAGTCGGGTACTTAGGAAAGAACAAGAACACTAAGGAAGACTTGTTTTATTTTATTTATTTATTTCCATTACTCACTGGAGTATCTCAATAGCTCAGACTGTTCAACACATCTGACATTGTGTTCTATTTAAATGATGAACAATAAAACTCAATTAGGAACACATAATGATTTATTAACATATAATCATGTTTCAGTAAGTGTTTTATTAGACTAATAATTGTTTAAACTGTTACGTAGGTGCTAAGGTAATTTTATATTACATATACTACAGAGTATTGTTTGTTGAACATCATAAATCCAGCTAACCTTATAAACTGTTCAATTTTAGTGCCAGTTCAACCCATGTTTCTCTGGTGTTCGGTGTATTAACACTGCACCAGGGTTCAGATGTGAGAAGTGTCCACGAGGCTTCACTGGACCAGAGATCCAGGGTGTGGGCGTTCATTATGCTCAGACAAACAAACAAGTATGTATTTGGGACAATGCTTAATTTTAAATTAAATAAAAAATTTAATTTAATTAAATTAACCCGTGTGTATATATATACACACATACATATATATATATATATATATATATATATGTGTGTGTGTGTGTGTGTGTGTGTGTGTGTGTGTGTGCTACCATTCAAAAGTTTGGGGTCGGTAAGAAAATGAAAATTGATTCTTTTATTCAGTAAGGATGCATTAAATGTATCAAAAATGTCATGCATTAAGTTGATCAAAAATGTATAATGTTAAAAAAGATTTCTATCTCAAATAAATGCTGTTCGCTTGAACTTTATATTCATCAAAGAATCCTGAAAATCACAATTTTCATGAAAACTATTTTCAACATGATGATAATAAGAAATGTTTCTTGAAATCAGCATATTAGAATGATTTCTGAAGGATCATGTGACACTGAAAACTAGAATAATGACTGATTCAGATCAAAATGAATGCAGCATTGTTGAACATAAGAGTCGTCTTTCGAAAACATTCATAAATCTCACCGACCCCTAACATTCAAACATATTATATAATAAGACATTTTGAAGCACTCTCTAACGTATGCCAAGATACAGAATGATTACCGTATTATATACCATGATATTTACATGGAACTACAACTACAAGTTTAAAAATAGTATTACCATGATACACAGTAAAATTGGTATTGTTTGTGACTTTAGTACCATACCGTGATTAACACCATATTTATCATTTTTTATCAGATATGTAATGATATTGATGAGTGCCTGCTAGATAACGGTGGCTGCACACCCAATTCATACTGCCATAACACAATGGTAAGACTACAACTATCCTAGATTACCCATTGTACTAATGTGGCCAGTGGCAGGTACAGTAAATATGCTTGCTTTCTTGTAGGGTGCGTTTCACTGTGGGATCTGTCAGACTGGTTTCATGGGTGACCAGAATAGCGGCTGCATAAGTACTGGCCTGGACCCTGCTCCTCTAACTAACAGGGTGTGTGGGAACGGCCAGCCAAATCCATGTGACATCAACGCAGAGTGTGTTGTGGAGAGAGATGGGAGCATCAGCTGTACGGTGAGACGTCAAGCTTTCACACCGATGTTTTGTCTACTTGTGCATTTCAAGAAAACATAAAGAGATATCATGTCAGTTTGTGTTGGTGGTTTCCTATGTCATTCTTTTGAGCCAGGACACAACTTTCTCAGCTGACATCTTTGTTGCTTTTAGTGCCAAATTGGCTGGGCAGGAAATGGCTACGTCTGTGGAAAGGACACAGACATTGACGCTTATCCAGATAAGAAACTTCAGTGCAGAGATGGAACCTGCAAGAAGGTGATATTCATGTGACCTGTTATTTTTGTTAGAAGTTTAGTTTATTAGCAGTAGTTAAATTAGATATGATTAGATATCATGAACTGACAATGAACATTCTCTTCATTTATCAGTCGAGGTAAATTTACAAATGTACACAAAAGTTTGGGTTCAGTTATACTATAAAATCAGTAATATTGTTAAACATTTCAATTTTTTACAATTGCATTACCAATCCTACAGACCCCAGTCCTTTGAATGATAATGTTTACCTTTGAATGATAGTTTTTCATAACATTTCCATGTTCATTCATAGATGAATAACATTTGCACAACTTGAAATTGTTACTATCATTTTAATTACTACGTAAAACTTAACCTTAATCAAGATTAAAGGGTTAGTTCACCCAAAAATGACAATTCTGTCATTAATTACTCACCCTCTTGTCATTCCAAACCCGTAAGACCTTTGTTCATCTTTGGAACACAAATTAAGATATTTTGACAGATGAAATCCGAGAACTTTCTGACCCTCCATAGAGAGCAATGTAACTTAAATGTTCCTAAACCCAGAAATCTAGTAAGAACATTGTCAAAATAGTCCATGTGAGAATACTTTTTGTGTGCAAAGAAAACAAAAATAATTTTATTCAACAATTTCTTCTCCTCCAAATAACCATCTTCTTCCAGTATACTCGTAGCTTCATAAAATTACGGTTGAACCACTGGAACATTTCAGTTAAATTGCTGTCACTGGAGGGTCAGAGAGCTCTCGGATTTCATCAAAAATGTCTTCATTTGTGTTCCGAAGATGAACGAAGGTCTTACAGGTTTGGAACGATATCTTATTGTAAAGTCTTACCAGATTATTTTACTTTTCATTTTCAGGATAACTGCATGTTTGTTCCAAACTCGGGCCAAGAAGACGCAGACAGAGATGGGAAGGGAGATGCCTGTGATGAGGATGCAGATAGTGATGGCATCTTCAATGATCAGGTACAGAATAATCAACATTAGATCATGATTTGATGAACTGAGAAGCTCCCTTCAACGTCAGTGCTTGCATGATTGTATTCCTACAGGACAACTGCTGGTTGGTTCCTAACATAGACCAGAAGAACAGTGATAAAGATCTCCATGGTGATGCTTGTGATAACTGCTTAAACGTGGAGAACCCGGACCAACGGGACACAGACAAAGACGGACTGGGAGATGCCTGTGATGATGACATAGACGGGGATGGTAATTTAATTCAGGCCTTATTTTGTCAAAAATCAACTTCACAATTTTTGCACACATTTTTCCAATCTCTGACTGCAAGTATTCTGTCTGCCATGCGGCTGCTGTGTATTTTATTTAGTTGCAGAAATGGGGTGTTATGTTTTAAATGTCCTTTTTACCCTTTGGGCTTGTTTTTAATCAGGATTTTCCTGTGCTTAGGTCATTTTATGAGGAAAAACAGAAGCTTCTGTGTTTTTAAAGCTCAAATTAGAGCGCTCTTTAGCCTGCACGGGTCAAGTAAAACTGAAGTGACCTGTAGGGATATTAACAGCTTCTATGGCACCACACTGATCATTTTCTTTCAAATCGACAATTATTTGTTCCAGTCTGAAAAGTGTAAAATAGAGTCCAGGCAGCGCTTGACGTTTACAATCTGCTCATCAAGGCAGAAATCCAGACACTTGACTTGATACTTTAGAGCTTGGTCATGTCTCCTTTGAGCAACCACATTTCCACCAAGAACCTGTGCCAAGAGCTGCTGACACGTGGAAACTATTCCACAGAAGGCTTTCCGAAACACCGCCACCTTGTGACATAACCCAACAAACTCCACACAAAGACATCACTGTATACTCTATAACACCGCAAACACGCAGTGCATTTCTCCTGATGGAGTTTGCTCCATTCAGTGACATTTTAGACATAATACCTCCGTATAATACTTTAATTTATACCACTGGCTCTATACTCTGTTTCTTACTCTGGTGATGAACCGCTAAATGCATCGATGTCCATTCTCTACTTCTGATAGGTTTGAAGAACATCCTGGATAACTGTCAGAGGGTTCCCAACCCTGACCAGAAGGACAAAGATAATGACGGTGTTGGTGATGCATGTGACAGCTGCCCCGAGGTGCCAAACCCCAACCAGGTGCCAAAAAACTTTCTAAATTCTTATTCTGTGTGTTTTTAATCTAGTTTTATCTAACTCTGAACCTAATTTAAATGGATTGTTCTAGTGGTTTAGTTTTGAAAAATTTAGTTTCTTGAAAACTCAAATATTCACAAAACAACACAATTCTGAGTTGCTTTGATTCTGAGAACAGTTCAGCGAATAAACAATAAATTAATATACACAGTATCGCCAAATATTTTGTCTGTTTTTGCTTCACCAATGAAAAAAAATACAAAGCAGAGACAACCTCTCGCGACTCTGAGCAACACACAGAATCGTTGAGTGAATGATTCAATGATTCACTCATCTGGTCCATTTTTGAGTGAAACCGTTGAATCACAGATTCATGCTGCGTCCCAATGTGCCTACTTATACTGTGTACTCTTTTGTACTCCCTTTTGAGTGTGTAGTAGAAGAGTAGGCAAGCTTTGGGACATACTACGTCACACAACTGCGTCTTTAAGGGACCGCTCTGTCGCACCTGTTACACGCACCCTGTCACTGTAAACTGGCCTATATAAACTATGTATTTATATATAACAACAAATAAATATTTTTTACCAGGTTAAATGTTGATTATTAGTAACTCCAACCCCTTTTTGGAAACCTCTCTACCTAATGGTCGATCGTGCGCATCCGCCACGTTTGTAGTTTTTCTAACGCGTTTTATTCGTCTTTGTAGTTCTGGACCGAATCCCTCGCCAAAGAGCAATGGATTGTGGTCAATTTTAGCCATTACAGTGTGCACGGATCCACACTTCAAAAATCGACCTGCAATAGTAGACCATCCGGGGACTTTTGGCATACTCTTTTCAACATACTGTGCTTTGGGACACACTTATGTAATCCCACATACTATTTAGGATGGATAGTATGAACATTGGGACACAGGGTCAGTTACAAAACAGTCACTTGCTGCCACCTACTGGTGCCATTACAAACAAAGGAAGCTATACAAACAAGTCCATGTGATGTTAGGTTCCTATATTAGCACTCTTTTAAGGCCTCTTATCCAGATTCAGGGAAACAAATTGTTGTATAATGTGTATTTAGTTTATATTGTATATGATAAATAGGTCATTTTCAATATAACTTTTTTAACCTTTTTTAACTCTTCTGTTTTCTTTCAATCAGTCTGATGTTGACGATGATCTTGTTGGAGACACTTGTGACACAAACGTTGATAGGTAGAGTCTGATTTTTTACCTTTCTCTTTGACGGTCAATATAAAACAAGTTTATAACTGAGATCTTTTGTTGCAGTGATGGAGATGGTCATCAGAACACCAAAGACAACTGCCCCAACGTCATTAACAGCTCACAGCTGGACACTGATAAGGACGGGCTTGGAGACGAGTGTGATGATGACGATGATAATGATGGCATCTTGGATGATAAAGATAATTGTAGACTGGTGGAAAACCCAGATCAAAATGATGAAAACAGTACGCACAGCAACATTTGTTTAGTAGGATGTCATAAGTTAATCAAGACAAATGTTTTAGTATACATTTTTTTAAATGCTAATACAAGCACATTTGTGTTTTTAAGTGTGACTTAAGTGTCCAAATATTGTATCATAATGTGCCTTACAAATCTATATTGGACTCCATCAAAAATCAGACTACTGATAAAAAGAGAAATAAGCAAAATGGGTTTTTTCACTCTTCTTCTTTGTCAGATGATGGGGTGGGTGATGACTGCACTGGAGACTTTGACAAAGATCATGTGATAGACAGAATCGACACCTGCCCTGAGAATGCAGAGATCACATTGACTGACTTCAGAGCCTATCAGACCGTGGTACTGGATCCAGAGGGAGAAGCTCAGATCGACCCCAATTGGGTTGTTCTTAATCAGGGGATGGAGATTGTCCAAACCATGAATAGTGACCCAGGACTAGCTGTTGGTATGTTTATGTGACCCACACCATTCAAATCATCTTGAGTATTTCCAAACCAGCACCAATCCAGCATAGACCAACCTGGAAATTCATACTGGTCTTTTAAATAAAGCTATGTCGTTTTCTCTTAAAGGAAAATGAAAATGACGTTCACCCAAAAATGAAAATTCTATCAATTGCTCACCCTCATCATGTCGTTCCAAACCTGGAAGACCTTTGTTCATCTTCAGAACACAATTTAAGATATTTTTGATGAAATCTGAGAGCTTTCTGACCCTGCATAGACAACAATGCAACTACCATGTTCATGGCCCGGAGAGGTAGTAAGAACATCATTAAAATAGTCCATGTGACATTAGTGGTTCAACCTTAATTTTAGGAAGGTACAGGAATACTTTTTGTGTGCAAATAATTCATTTTTGGGTAAACTCTTTTGGGTACTCTTCTCAAAAATGAAAAAATTAGCTTATCAGTTACTGACCCTTACATTGAACGTTGGGGTTACTTTTGTGTTTGTTTTGCATGTTTTTGAAGCATCAGCTTTTAGTTTACTGTCCACTTGCATTATATGAACTCTCAGAGATGTATTATTATTATTTTTTTAAATCTTCCAAATACATCTAGTATGGCATGAGAGTGAATAAATGATGAGAGAATTTTAAGTATCTCTTTAAAAGGGTCATCGGATGCAAAATTCACTTCACAAGTTGTTTGAACATAATTGTGTGTTGGAAGTTTGTTCACACATCCATCCTATAATGATAAAAATCCACCCAGTGTTTTTTTTTTAAATCCCTATTTTAAAATCTCCTTTCTCAAATCAGACTGTTCTGAGGTTCCTGTCAGAATGACGTAGTTCTGTACAGGCCCCTCCCACGATATTTGATTGACAAGATCGTCTTACCTTAGACCCGCCCTGAGTGAGCTGTAAACAGTCCGCCATTGAGTCAACTCCGGTGCAGAGGAAGACAAGATGTCTCAGATTAAGCGATTGAAGTGTTTAGTTGTCGGATGTAATAATGAATATAGCAGTCATCATTTACTCCTGACATCTGAGCCGCTGAAGATGCAGAGGATTAACGTTACTTTCGTTTTGAAGTGAATGCGCCGATCCCCGATCTGCCTAAATGTTGGCAGATTTGTTCTGCCCGAATCATTCGTCATCCAGCTTTATCTACAGAAGAAGTGAGTATAAGGGTTTTTATGAATAATTGCAAATCGCCTTTCCTAATAATGTGCTAGTTAGCCAGTATCTCAGCTGAAGTTTAGTATGTTCCATAGATATATATACCTAGATTCCTCATTATCGACTGTTTCTGTGGGCTGCGAGATGTAAGCCATCCACCATTTTTGGAACGGTCTGCGAATCTTTGAGCGCATTGAATGTCCGTCTACAACAGCAAGTTATACGCTTGTATATCTTTGAATATTCATTGATTACTGTGGTGAATGCGAGATGGCTAACACGGCAACGTATCTGGAGCGGTCGAATAGGGAATCTACACATATCTATGGTCTGCTCGTCACTCCACGGAAGAGAGGGGCCGAGTCAGCAGAGTTCACTAGCATTTAAAGCAACATGGACTAGATCAGCGTGCTGAAAAAAGAGCTGATTTTGACAGGGTAAAGAAAGTGTTTTTTACACTACCATTGAGAAATTTTAACCAAAGTATGTTGTAGACTTTTCATTAAGACCCTAAAGAATCATATCAACATGTGGAAAATGGGCATCCGATGACCTCTATAATTTCTGTATTAGTTTTGTTTAAATCACGGTTGAAACATGAGCTTTGGTATTTTGTTTTAAATGAAAATCTGGCCAAAATGTGACACAATCTTGCCACCACAAACAGGATACACAGCATTCAGTGGCGTGGACTTTGAGGGCACCTTCCACGTGAATACAGCGACCGACGACGACTATGCAGGCTTCATCTTCGGCTACCAGGATTCCTCCAGCTTCTATGTGGTGATGTGGAAGCAGACGGAGCAGACGTACTGGCAGGCCGTGCCCTTCAGAGCCGTGGCTGAGCCTGGCATTCAGCTTAAGGTCCCAGCGCTCTTCATCTCTATTACTGTCTGAACGCAAAGCGTTTGCTTTTATCATTACTGCTGCTCCACGGAGCCCTCGGCGAATCTAGAAATGTGGCTTTGGCTAAACTCTGAAGCATGCAAAAACACTTAACCGATGTTAAAGCTGTAGCCAAGTAGTTATTTTGGATTTAAAGTATATCCCAATTAGATTTGATTATTCAATTTAAATAATAAGCACACAGACATGAATCAATATATTTGCATTTCTAGGCTGTGAAGTCTAAAACCGGGCCAGGGGAGTTCCTGAGGAATTCTCTGTGGCACACTGGAGACACAAACAATCAAGTGCGCTTGCTGTGGAAAGACCCTCGTAATGTGGGCTGGAAGGACAAGGTGTCCTACCGCTGGAATCTGAAGCACAGACCCCAAGTGGGATACATCAGGTTAGATGCCGTAAATACTGGAGAATTCAGACTTTACAGGATTTGGATGTGAGGAAGCAACATGTATGTGGGGTTTCTCTGTTTTGGCACAGAGTAAAGTTCTATGAAGGTACCGACTTGGTTGCAGACTCTGGAGTTGTTATTGACACCAGTATGCGAGGAGGCCGTCTTGGAGTGTTCTGCTTTTCACAGGAAAACATCATCTGGTCCAACCTGAGATACCGCTGTAATGGTGAGTGCAGTGCTTGAACAATATTAGAAGAACAATGCATTCTTATTCATTTCAGGGTGCACCTTAACATAAATTTTATGACATTTACAGACACAATCCCAGAAGACTTTACAGAACAAGCCCAGCAGTAATGAAACTAAGATGAAGTGAAACTGGAGAGCACTACTAGTGACGTGAATGATGTTTTGGGTACTCTTATTTCCAGTAAAACATGGATCATTTACTGACTTTTGCATTCAAGACAAGTCCAGTTTTATAGTTATGCTGAATTTACACTTCTGTAATGTTCACTGCACAAAAATGCAGTTCAGCAGGAAAGAGCAAAGCCTGTGTGCTTCTAAACACTCACTTAATGTTGTAATATCATTAAACAGAATAAATACATTTAAATTGTCAGGTTTTGTGCTTAGACTTGGTGGAGAATGTCAAAAACAAAAATTTTAAAATAAAACAACCCCCCAAAAATATATAAAATATAAAAATTAAGATCAAATAAAATGAAAAACTTTGGGGTCAGTATAAGTATTTTCAGCATTGATAATAAATGTTTCTCGAGCTGCAAATCAGCTCAAGACTAATATATATAATAATAGCTGCTGAAAATTCAGCATTCCCATCATAGGAATAAATTACATTTTAAAATATATTCAAATAGAAAAGTTAATTTAAAATTTGATTAAATGAATTCCTTGGTGAGCATAAGAGACGTCTTTAAAGTACAATGAAAGATAAAATAAAAAAAACAAACAACAACAAGTTTTCTGGGAGTCTTTGCATGAGAAACTGACTGATGTTTAATATTGACTGGCTTTATTTTGTAAGCCCCATGAAGATTTCACCATAAATTACACCTCTAATTTTATACACAATTAAGTCTCATTTAGCTTAGTTAGCTATTTCCTTTCTGTCCACAAATACAAATGACAAATCTTTCATATAGTTAAACATTAAATAATGTAACAGACTACAGCATTTTATTCATTCTTTTTTATTGAAAGAACTGACAATATCAATAAAACACTAAAAAGAATATTGATCCTGCAGCAGTTAAACTCATATGACCCTTCATGAAATGTATTGAAATGATGGGAAAAGGTAAATAATAAAGACAAATCAATGCATATAAATGAGGACAAGAGTTGTTTGTAAACTTACTGTACATATTTTTGGATGATAATGTCTTCATGCAAAATTAGTGAAAACAACACAAAGCGCAAGATTACTTTTGTTTTGCAATATTATGAGTACATCTAGTGGTCATCTTTACAATGAACTATTTACATAAAGTACATATTGTAATCAAATGTCACCTTTATGTGCAGCTTATTTGTAAATAAAGGAAAGCACAATGTTTTAGCATAATGTTTAGAGGTTACATACGTTTATAGCTTAATGCAGTTGTAGCATGTAGTGTTTAAGGCATCATTAACTATTTGCTAATTTTGACTTATATAAATTCCAAAAACATCACCATCACCAGGAATATAAACACACGCCAGCTCTAATTCTAATAAAAGAGATTTTGGTTGTCAAAACGTAAGACAGCTACAACTGCTACACAGTAAATAACCATAAAATGTCAAATAATTCCAGTTCTAGAATGTATTTCCTTCATCGACAAACACTTTTTCTACCAGGCAGCATCAGAAGTGCTGCATTACGTCTAATACGGCCAGCTCCTGTAAACTTAAACTGAACACCACAAACAAGAACACATGCACTTATAGCAACAAAAACCTCTGAAAGATGAAATAGAATAGCTGTAACAATGCTTTTTAATTATAAAAGGTCGTACAAACTTGTTCTTTGACAAATGACATGCTTGCAAGTCTAGTGCATGAGCTGAAATAAAATATTATAGGATATCCATGGTCTAAAGCACCATTTAAATTGTAACAAAAATCGAAAAATAAGAAAGAAAAGTCTATAGCTTCAGTGTTGCTGTTGGCCATATAACAATCTGTGTGGCAGATCGGGTTTTTGGGGGCATAACGATGTGGCCTTGGCTTTACCCGTCCATTCCAAATCATCATAAAAACATTTACTGGGAATGGCAGTCACATGCTTTCCTCAGAATGGCGATTCACTGGAAACAGCATGTGGAATTCATCACTACCTGAGATTTAAGATGAAGCTGAAAGATAGGAAACTGGAGGAATGTTGCTGACTTATTTGGAAATATTGATTTGGTGTGGTTTTATAAGGAAGTTATTAGGGTGCTTCAACAAATGCAGTAACATGACATCTCATCTGAGGACATTTATTCACATATATGTACAGGAATAATCTTGCACAGTCATTTCTTAGCTGGTTTTGATTATGCTTCCACGAGTGCAACTGGTGGTGTAGTGTTCTGGTTTTGCAAGGCAGCACTATCCTAACTAATGAGAAGAGATATCTCTATTAAATAATTTAATTTACTCAAATAGGAAGTCTTGTTACCTTAGTGAAACACCC
Source organism: Barbus barbus (assembly GCF_936440315.1). NCBI lineage: Eukaryota > Metazoa > Chordata > Actinopteri > Cypriniformes > Cyprinidae > Barbus > Barbus barbus. The sequence continues at coordinate 19,548,079 of NC_136734.1, read as the reverse complement.
TTGATGTGAAATACTACTATAAAACACATTTGAAGTCCTCTCAAAAAGGCAGACAAATACATGAATGAAAATCACAGATGGTTTGTTGATTTGCATAGAATTCTTCAGCTACCAAAATAAAAGCGTAACAAGCAAGACACTTACAGGTGACGCGTGAGCCTGAGCAATGCTTTGTTTTTATACCTTCATGTTATGAGGAAAACAAGAGCCCTACATCAGCATGGGACTAACCGTAACATGATTTCTGTAACAAATTTCCATGAAAACGTATTTAAAGACATAAAACATAAGCAGTTTTTGAGAAATCAAAAGCCATTACTATACTCAAACTATTAAAACATACAAACAAACAAAAACCATTAAAAACAAACCAAACTCTCTCTCACACAAACACACGCACAGTAGATTTAACTGGACAGTGGTGATACTGGATCATGTGTGAAGGGCTTCTAAGCTTGGAATCTCTTTGGGAAGAGCATGGGGACAACCAGGGTCCACATGTACAGAAATAAACAGACCCAACACGATGCCATCTTGATCCAGAACACTGACCAGCTCCCATCCAGCAGCCTCTCGATCTTTGCGTTCTCATAACTGCAGAGAGACAAGATCATATGCATATTACACTTCAAAATGAAAATTCTGTTATTAATTACTCACCCTCATGTCGTTCCAAACTTGTAAGATCTTTGTTCATCTTCTGAACACAAATTAAGATGATTGAATTAAGTCATTATTTTTGTTTTCTTTGAACACAAAAAAGTATTCTCAAAGCTTCAAAACATTACGGTTGAACCACTGAGTCACATGGACTATTTTAACAATGTTCTTACTACCTTTCTGGGCCTTGAATGTGTCAGTTGCGTTACTGTCTATGCAGGATCAGAAAGATCTCAGATTTCATCAAAAATATCTTAATCTGTGTTCCGAAGATGAACGAAGGTCTTACGGGTTTGGAACAATATGAGGGTGAGTAATTAATGACAGATTTTTAATTGATGAGTGAACTATCCCTTTAATACACGGTGACGTCTGAGCAGGAACTTGAAGTAAAACAAGAATACTTTAGTAATAAATCACAATTTAAAAATAATACAATTAACTGACTACAACAGTAAAAATACTATTATTTTATATATATTATACTATAAAAATAAATAAAACTTCAAACATTAATTCAGACTAAGGCCCCGTTTACACTAGTGTGTTTTCTTTTAAAACACATAACTTTTGCTATGGTTACGCTTATCGTTTACACTACTCCGGTGCTTTCGAGGTTGAAAACGGAGACTTTTGAAAACGCTGCATACCCCGTTTTAGTTTGAAAACTCCAGGGTTGGTTGGGTTTCAGTGTAAACGGACCAAAACTGAGACTTTTGAAAATGATGGCGTGGCTGCCCACTTTCGCTCTGCGTATCCTTGACAACCATGTAAACAATAACATCATGCTCATTATTGTATCCATAGATATTTATAGATAGATTCCCATTCGACCTCTCCAAGCACATAGACGCGTCCGCCATAATCTACTTATACAAATCTATGGTTGTACCTGCATGAATGGTCATGTGACATGCGTTTTCGGTTGTGTAGTGTAAACGGAGGTCGTTTCTGAAACGCAGTGGAAACACCAGAGTAAACGGGGATCATTTTCATTCTAAAACGCTGTTTTAAAACGAAAACGCACTGGTGTAAACGGGGCCCAAATCTGAAAAAAACATATTGTTAGCAAGCCAATACGTCTGTGTCTATACTCAAATAAGCAAAAAGCAGATGTAACAGCTGGCCTGAGATGTTTGAAAATAAAAAAGGTTTGTTTAGGAATGTTGTTTTTGTTATGTACTTACTGAAACCAGTTGGTTACAGTCATCATGACGTAGAGGGAGCCGAGAAAGAAAACAAAATGGAAATAGCAGTAGCTGTAGATTGTGCCATCTCTCTCATCATACTTCACATTCTGCCCTCCAGCAGTCTTCTCATCATCATAGTCCTCTGGAAAATATAAAAAACACCTGTTTTAAGAAACTGTAGTACTACTTCTTGACCACCAGGAGGCTCCATCTATCCTTTTCCAGTGTCTAAATCAATCCAATTTAATGTCAAACACATTTGAAATCTTCATGTGTTGTCCTAAAATACTAGAGGAGGTGTTGGTTGAAATAAGTGTCTTACCTGTATCGTCAACACAGCAGAAGCAGCAGCGTGCTCTCTGCAAAGAAAGAAGTGTGATTTATGATATAGTTTGATGTAAATGTTAAACACAGCAGAGAGAGAACACAGCAAATGTTCACCTCATTTTCAGGAATATCGTTCCTGTACACCTGCAATGCTGTTGAGCTCCTCTTGGTGGTAGAGATCAAACTGAAAGAAGAGTATTTTTATGTTAACTCAAAAGGCAATAAAGGCATCATGGGGGCAGTGTTCTTTTTTTAACCATCAAATGTAAAAGCAGAGCATTCCCTTAAACTCTTCAAAACGCCACCAGACGAAAAATAAGTCACTTTTTCAAGCTTTGTTTTGCCTCATGAAAACTAGAAATATGGCAAAAACATTTTGATGCGAGACACAACAATGAATCACCGGTCTGACAACTAACACATACGTGTGTAAATATGGCTTTGGTGGAGAGGGGTGGCTCTAAAGAGAGAGCTTCAGCAGACATGTCTGTAGTTAATGAGAAACACATGTCAGTTCACGTCTTCACAGTATGAGCTTCTAATCTTCACTCCCTTCCTACCAAACTACCTGCTTTTAAATCTAAATGAACATTTTGTCATAACCAGATAATTACATGTTTCCACTCCTCCCAGGATCATTTTTGGGATCACCCATTTAAATAATATGTTATGTGGACTTGCATCCAGGCCAAGAATATCCCAGCTTATTTGAAGGGATAGTTCACCCAAAAAGCATGTCTATTGTATGAACAATACTTTTGAAGATATATATATATTTATTTATTTTTCTTTTTGGTGAATTATGGCAGAGAGGATGATTTCCAGAAATTACATTTTAAAGGCATAGTTCACCCAAAAATGAAAAAAAGAAATGAATGAATGAATAAATAAAAAATGTAGCATTAAATATTAGGGTGCCATCAGAATGAGAGTTCAAAAAACATTACAATAATACACAAGTGAAGCGAAAAGCTTCATGTTTGTAAGAAACAAATGCATTATTAGGATTTTTTCACTTTAAAATACAAATCCTCTATCCATAATATTGCTTAATTCAGAGAAAAAGTTGTCTTGTCTGAATCAGGAGAGAAATATGCATAGATTAAGTGCCATGTACAAGCAAAAACAGTCCAACACAGTTCTAAATAAATATATATGTCAGTGAATTTTGATTTGAGAGGACAACAGGGGGTGGGGGTTTTTTCCACTGGAAGAATTACAGACCGGTGTTAATTTCGTTAATGAATCATTTTCATCATAATTGTCGTTAACGTCATTTTTTTCACCGACAACGAGACGATGACGAATGAAAAGTCTTTTTGAATGACAAAAACTATGACGAAAATCTATTGACATCCGTCAGCGAATAAAAATGAGACGAAAATATTAGGGAGGGACGATTTGGTTTTCTGAGCGCAGACACTGAAGCATACACACACAGAAAGCGCGTCTCACAGCACGCGAGTACTCTCTCGCATCACATGAACAGAGAATTGCACATAAAATTATGCTGAATTGTCCGTTTTGACAAGCATTCACATAAACACAGTCAATTACGTCTTAAGTGAACATTACATTGCATCCATTGCAGCTGTGCATTCAGTTTTAAAGGGATAGTAGTCTAATTAAGTTGCTATTGTCTGTAGCATTGATGTTAATCAAGCAACAAAATAAAGACAGAAAATCACTCACTGCTCTTGACTGAAAAACGTTAGTAGCCCTAAAGATTCATTTAAATTTATTTATAGAAATAAATATGTCTGCTTGAAAGAATTAAGAATATGGTAAACAAGTTGCTATAAAGAATGCACAATTATCCTACATAACCATTGGCATTTCATTAAAAAGAAGACCATGTTCTTGTTCTTTATGAGAAGTGGTTTTATTTAATTTTAACATAAAGGCATGTTGTGTGTCACCGCAGTTAAATCGGTGTCTATCGTGATAAAAACTTAATATCAAACCTATTTAATGAGTTTGGAAATTTTAGAGAAATGCTTAATAAATGCACTGTAACTAAACCCATTAGATTTTAGCCGACTAAATTTACTGTAGATTTAGTCGACTAAAATGTTATTATATTTAGTCGACTAAAACTAAATGGTATTTTAGTCAAAAGACTATGACTAAAACTAAATCAAAGTTTGCTGTCAAAATTAACACTGTTACAGACCCATAGATTTTAGCATGGTGTGGAATATTGTGATGTTTTTATCAGTTGTTCTGACGGCACCCATTCACTGCAGAGGATCCATTGGTGAGCACTTGATGCAATGCTAAATTTCTTCAAATCTTTTCTGATGAAGAAACAAACTCAACTACATTTTTGATGGCCTTAGGGTAAGTACATTTTCATCAATTTTCATTTTTGGGCAAACAATTCCTTTAAATTTTGGCTTGTTTTTCACATAAAACTATTATATGACTTGAAAAATCTTAGTATATAATGCACAAGTCATATGAACAATAATATCATTCATGATACTATCATGGTGCTTTTTATGAAGCGGTTTGGATTGAGCCGTCAGAAAACATCAGAAAACACAATTTTCATTGCTCATACCAAGAATAGAGTATACAGCCAAACATTATGGCTGTTCCGACGCCCGTCACTATGTTTGTGTCGCTCTGCAGTCCTGATTTGTAGGGAAAGACGCAGACAGTATCATTCTTTCCATTTCGCTCCACCACTGAAAGAGAAAGAGCACAGGACGGATTTTAATAAGGGTATGGGAAATAACTGGTGGGTTGAAATGTATTATTGGGGCTACTGTAGCCTCACTTTACAGCTCGGTCCACATACGAGCTACAGTAGGAGATACTAAGGAAACCACAGACCACACTGTGAGACACACCAGGACAGGCTGAGAGATGCTGTGTTTGAGTGTGGAAGTGAGAGACATACTCACTTTCAACGGGTTTGCTGGCGAGTGCGGAGAAGGTGAGGTACATGACGTAGACTGAGATGATTGCGGACTGCAGCAGACCTGAGGTGGGCTGAACTGTGCGGAGAACAGAGCAAAACATCAGATGTGTTAGTAAAAAGCAGCACAAAGATTTTTACTGATCCGATCATGTCTGTTTGAGTGTTTATGCTTCATACATCACGCATCTTTATTAAATGACCTATGTACACCACCGTTCAAAAGTTTGAGGTCATTAAGATTTTTTAACGTTCTTGAAGAAAGTCTCTTATGCTGCATTTGTTTGCGCAAAAATACAGTAAAAACAGTAATATTGCGTGTTTTTTTTACAATTTAAATGATCTTTTCTATATTGTAAAATGTGCTCCAGAAACATTTTCTATTATTATCATTGTTGAAAACAGCGGCTTAATTGTGGAGGAGCTACATTTTTCTGTCCAGAAATGTCAAAAGAACAATTTTTTTTACTTTAATTACTTGCTAAAACATTTTCACCTAAAACTTTGTTCAGTTTAGTGAGAATCCATGATACAACTCTTCTCCTCATCTCTCCAGCTTGCTCACACATGGGAAAAGCTCCAGGCATTATGAATCAATTTGTTTGCCTGACATCAAACAAACATCAGTTTGTTAGTATAAAATGTAGGTCAGTGAAGTCTTGGTGAACTCACAGGTCTGAATGCAGGGCGAGATAGCCAGAAGAGACACGACGAAGCACAGGCCACCATTGATACCCAGGAAGAGCTTGTTGAGGAAGCAGGCCTCTGCGTCCGTGTAGAATATGATCATAAACACCAAGGCTCCCACTGCCACGGAGAACAGCACCAGTGTGACCAGAGCCAGCGCTGCATACCAGATTTTATTATACTTGACTCCTGAGCTCCTGTGGAGGGACACAGTGGAGACGGTTCAAAGGAATGCTCTGGGTTCAATACAATTTCAGCTTTTGTGGCATGATGACAGTTACCACAGGAAATAATTTTGTCCCTCTGTCCACCCAAAAATGCAGTTGTAAGAAAACACTTAAACACTCAAGGGGATAGAAAAATAATATAAATAATATATTAAAAAAACTATTTTAATATGATTCTAAACAAAGATTAGACTGGCCTAATGACTTTTGTTATATGAAATTTTTCAACTTCATTGTCACAATAATATAAACCTTAAAAAAATAATAAAAGCAACTTTCATGATACATGCAAGAACTCCAGAGAGAGAAGTGACTTAACTATCTGTAAAACACTGTTTATATAGAGAAAACTCCACTAAGAAGAATTACTGTGCAAATACAAAAGAAGTTCATCCACCTAGACAATTTAGACAACATCTCAAATAATGAACAGTAATTCATATGCGTAACTTATTGGTAGACTTTCACTTTCCTGTTTGTTAACACAAGAAGTATCACCAACTAACAACCAACAATTATTTTTACTGCATTTATTAATCTAGGTTAATTTAAAAATATACTATGGTTCATTGTTAATTTATGTTTGTTCATAATATATTACAAAACGTAAAACATTTTAGAATATATATAAAACGTTTAAAATAACTGGTTTTTATTTTGATATATTTTAAAAGGTTATTTATTCCTGTGATGGTAAAGCTGAAGTCCTTCAGAAATCATTATAATATGCAGATTTGATCAAGAAATATTTTTTCTTATTATAGATGTTGAAAAAACGCGGGCTGCTTAATATTTTTGTGTGAACTAATACTTTTTTTTCAGGATTCTTTAATGAATAAAACTTTTTAAACAGCATTTTTATTTAAATCTATCGCGTTAACTGTTGAGTTAGCCTTGTAATAAACCCAGAACATTCCTTTCATGAGACAAAAGCAGACGTTTTATCAGATCTACATCTCAAATCTGGGTAGGGGTAGTCATACATAGAGAGTTTTGACTATCAACGTAAGGTTTGGTCTACAATCCAACCCAGCCTTCAGGCCTTTGGGCCAACAGGTAACACAAACAGCCACAAACTTTCTTTTAGGGTAGGGTAAATCTGAAATGAGTTAATACCAAGCCCACACTGCAATATACAGGTGTGCTCAAAAATATATATGCTTAAAAATGTTTTTGAAAGTCTCTTAAATATACAGTAAAAACAGTAATATTGTGAAATTTTATTACAATTAAAAATAAGGGGTTTCCTATTTTAATATATTATACAACATATAAATAAGTTGAATTGCCATTACTCCCGTGTCACATGACACCTGAACGAACTTTTCCGTGGAGGTGCTATCTGATAGGACTTAGTAGGAGTGTTAGGAGTAACCAGTGGCCAACTAGACATCCTGATGTTTTAATTAAAGGCATATTACTGTTGTGTTCCTCAGCCTGCTTACAGGATGTTAAACCCAGATTGCCTATCACTGCAATTAATCAACTGTAAGCCACTTGAAAAAAAGAGCTTCTGTTAGATGTCAAGTTAGTCTCAGTGGTAGATTGCTCTTATCATAAATGTACCATATCAGTGCATGATTAGCATGACTGAGTGATCAGTGTAGAGTTGTGAAGGTGTGGGGTGAGGGAATGTTTCAGTAACGCACATCAGAAGTGCTGACAGCAGTGACTTCTATCTGCTGGGCAGCTTTTATTTTAGTGAGGACATACTGTATTTGTTCTTCCATGTTTTTATATATATTTCTACCGAATAAACTTTCTGGATTTCTGACATTTTCAGAGTAAAAAAAAAAAAAAAAGATTTAAATTAGCATTTTTATTTACATTACTTAAGTTCTGAATAATAAAGAGTGTCCCCAAAGGGAGGTTAAATTTAGGTTACTTCTTAGAACTGTTTTGTCCCCAATATTTCCTGTATTACAAAATTACCAGTGACAGGCTTGTGTCTGCTCTTTTATGCTGAGGTTTACATTTGTTGACAGAAAGCAGCGAGGAAACTATGATACACGTTGAGCTCTGCAATGGGTTTCCTGTCCACAAACTGGAGAGCAGCCAAGAACCTCTTACTTTTTCTCTTTCTCCTCCCTATAATGTCAACAGCACAACACAAAGCCATACTCTACCGCAGCAAAACACATTATTTATGAACACACCCCTGAGAAAGCTCTGCTTAACAATAAAAATCTGTGCTTTAGTTTTCTGCTTCAGTGTGACTGTCTTACAGTTGAAATGTTACATGTATTGAAAACTCCCACTGAAATAAAACACTCTGGTTCTTGGAAAAATGCTGCTCTAACTGGAAGATTTGGGAGTATCTATCAATACTCTCACTATCCATGTGATTTGTACCTCACACCTCGTCTGCCACTGCGCCAGTGACTAAAATAAGTAGCAAGCACACTAAAACTTTCCCCAAATCTATCAACTCGGTGTTAAAAAGTCCACTTCTGTTATAACAGTACAATGTTGAGACCACCCTGGCTGGCAACTATGCAACCTAACTGACAGTGGAAATTAAATGTCGCCAGATTACACTATAGTCTCCTTTCCCAGACCTAATGATTTCCAGTTGCGGGGATTCAAATTGCATACCAAGCAACAGTTGGATACAGTGATGGAAAGTACAAGAGAACTTTTCCAAGAGTCTAATAAGTTTTCCACTTGGTGAATGAAAAGAGGGATGAAAGGAAAAACAGGCAGTTATTTGGACAGAGCTAAACATCAGCTCACCAGTTTTGATTCCATCTGTGGGCAAACTGAACGAGAAGCATCAACTGGATGATGATGAAGAGAAAACCTCCAGCAGCCCCCACATAACGCCAGACTGAAAAAGAGAAAGAGAGAGACAGATGAGTCAAAGGTCTTTCCCTCTGGCTGATACTGTATGACAAAAGAAACTGCTTTCTGCTAAATGCCAGGAACTGAAAACACATCAGGAAGCACACATCATTTAACGAGACACCAAAGAGTGATAATCGCTTGGACCTGCACTAATATAAAAGTGTACATGAACTTTTCTGGAATACAACTAATTAAATACTTTCTTTATGACACCAAACACAAACATGGAACCACCATAGTACCATTTATCTTGAGCTGTTTTTGAGGTAATGCGTTACAAATAAATACAATGTTTAACATGTTATTTGTAAATGTAACATATATGGCACAAAATGAATATATGAAACATCTGATAAGGGTTATTATAGTTAACTAGAACTAAAACCATTTAAAAAAGTCATTACTTATTTAATAATTGTTAACTGAAATAAACTAAATTATAAAATTATAAAAACGTATTGTACTTCAGCCAATTGCCAAAAAATCTTCTCAATTTCATTTAGTTTAGCGTGAAGTACTAAAATAATTCAAACTGATATTAAAATTAATAAAAACTATATACACATACAAATATAACAAAATAAAAATTCAAAATATTAATAAAAACTATTACATTTACATTTATGCATTGCATTCAAGTTACAGTTTCTACATTTTAACAGCTCTTGCTTTCCCTAGGAATCAAACCCATGACCTTGGCGTTGCTAGCGCCATGCTCTACTATTTGAGCTACAGGAAAGCTAACTATCAATTAATATTAGAATCTCAATAATGCTAAAATAACATTGCATACTGTACTATAGAACTGCTGCAGTATGTTTATGAAAAGAGCATACTATACCTTCTAGAAACTTTTCTTGATTTGGGAGAAAAAATCCACCTGCACAGCAGGCCAGCAAAGCCACAAACTTAAAGAACCAAAACCTGCAACGAAACAGAAGAAACTGTTGATTTAAGACATAATGAATGAGGAAATCATTTCTCAAACTGGCACTCTGGCTTTACAATATAACAATATAAGACATGGGTTTTCAAACCGTTTGAAAACAATAGTAAGTGAGTAAAGTAAGTAAAAAAAAAAATCATTGTACTAAAGTTTAAAATAAATTATTAAAATGATCTGGGAAATAATATTAATTCAAAATAATTATTAATAAATCAATACATTGATTTTTCACAACAGATATTGATCCAAAACAATCACCCCAAAATCACCTCAAAATTTACCATGACACATTTCCTACAGTATGTCATTCTGAGATTTTGACTGCTTGCCATCTAGAGTAGGATTTCCTGTTTATTAATGTTAGCATGTCATCATAGGGTAGTTTCAGGAAGATCTAAATCATATATAATAACATATATATATATAGAGGTTTTTATTGAGGGTTTGTGTGTTTTTTTCTAAAGGCTTGTATGAATGTGCAGAGCAGGATGAAGTTTAGCCATATACTTCCTTACCCTGCATTTGCATACAACACAAAGATCCAATTATTGCGACATGAAGTGCTCTCATGTGGGGCTAAACCATCCCATTCATAGGGGTGAAGCTTGTCTCCAAGCACCATTTCCTCTGGACAGAGCTTTAAATTAATACCTCTATTCAGGGCTTTGGTTGTGGGTGAATAATGGAGCATTAGGAGGGGCGTACAGATGGAGCCAGCAGGCCAAACAATACACGGTGGTCTCTATAGGTCCTGTGAACCCGGGCCCAGAGGGGCCACGGAGCAAAGCAGAGGAGGAACAAGCACTGTTTCCAGTGTAAATACCACTTCAAAAGTGTCTGGGTCGACCGCTTACCCGTTGTGAACAGCTGCCCGGCATCCTGTGCTGGTTCGCACACGAATGGTGAACACAGAGAATAAGAAGAAAAAGCAGGCCATGCCGAAACAGACTTTATACACAGCTGAATAGCCCACTAGAGTACTGCAGTTCTCCCCAGCATTCAGCTTCTTACACATTTCGGTGTAGAAAGGAATCTGGGGAGAGCACAAAACAAAAGAGGAATAAAATTACATTTTGAGTAACAGAATAGTTACAGTCGCTTCAGGGCAAGGCTAAAGTTAAACTGAATCCAAATGGTGAACACACCCTTTCATGCTGGGTGCCAAAAAAGGAACTTAAACTCAAAAAACACTTTATAATGCACACACCTTAAACAGACATTGAATACATTACTTTCCATCCATTAAGAAGTCCTAGATTTGCTTTGTTTTTTATTATTATTACTTTAAAAAAAATACTGGTAACACTTTACGTAAAGCCTTATGTATAATGCATTATAAAAGTAGTTTAAATGCATTAATTATGCCTTGTAATGCACTGTACAATCTCATAAATAATTGTTACAGTTAATGCATTATAACACTTATCAATTCTGTTACACTATGCATTTTAAATTCAGTTAGAATGATTTACGACAAGATATAATGTATTACAATACACATTATGGATAATTATAATACATAACACCCTTTAATAATCCTTTATAATGCAGGCTTTAATCCAGCAAGGACACAATCAATTAATCAGTAAATTAATTAATTAAACAGTAAAGATTTTTTTTTTAATTCAAATAAATTATGCTCTTTTCAACTTTCTATTTACCAAAATCCTAAAAATTTAGTTTTCAACAAGGATAATGATAAGAAATGTTTCTTGAGCTCCAAATCCGCATATAAGAATGATTTCTGAAAAATCATGTGACCTTGAGGACTGTAATAATAACAATAATACCATAATAATAACAATAATAATACCACAGATTGTACCATAATAATAATAATAATAATAATATGGTACAGTGGTGGTAATCAAACATTAAAACAATGCTACTTTTATATGTACAATGGTAAATAATGATTATAATATATGATTATAATATTAAAATTAATTTTACTGAAAACTATAATATTACCATTGTCTAAAAACATTGCATTACCATTGTTTCTCTTTGTAAGTGTATTAACAAAGCCAGTCACATTCAAACAAGTATGGTTCTCTTTTGTGGTTTTGAAGAGAAAGCGGGCACAAACTGCAGGGCACTGGTCAATTCTTAAAATATATTTAGGTTCCCAACAGTGCACATTATGTAGACCTGCTATAATGCTGGGACGCCCTGCTATTAATATAACATGGACCATCATATAATATAAAGTTATTGAGGTATTCCTCCGTCAGAATTTGCTCTGTCCCTGATTTGTAACCACGAAAGACCACCAGGAGAAGATTTTATGTGCTCTTAAATTTGAAACAACTATTTGTGAAAAACCTTCAACAGCTATAAATCTTTGTGTCTTGGGCACATGAGTGACAGCTCTTTTGTGTCTCACCGAGAGGCAGCAATTTTATAACTATGCTGGTCTTTTTTAGTGTCTGGGTTTTTTATACTCATGGCATTTACTCAGTAAGCACTCATTGTGGTGTGGACAGCAAAAAAAGAGCTCGAGCTCGCATTACACTCCCAGAGCCTTTAAGTGCATTTCAACCGCATTCAGTTACTGTTTTTGAATAATTACAGAAAAACAAAACCCAGCTTCACTGAAAGAGTTATAATACAGTGTGCAGCAATTCCTGTGTTAGATGTTATGATGGATAGAGATCGACCGATATATCGATTTACCGATATTTTTCCCGATATTTAAGCATTTTTCCATAATCGGATATCGGTTTTGTAATATCGGATTCACTGATAAACACAGCCATCTTGTGGACGTTTTGAGAATTGCACGCAGGATCGCAATTGCCGCGCATCTGAGGGGAGACGAGACAACAACAACGGCGTGCAGGTACTTGATTTGCTGTAGTTAGTAAACTATTTAATATTACAGTCATTAATGCACAAATTAGATGTATTACATAAATGCCTGATATATAGTTTACATGCAACTTGGCTCTAAGAAATATGATAAATAAGATACTCTGTCAAGCCCTGTCCCTATAAAGATAGGCTATAACTTTGCCTGAAATAACACAGCCATGAATTAGAGCATGTTGGAAATAAAAGCGCTGAATTGAATTCTCTCTGTGGTCTATTAGTCTCGTGAAGTCGGAGTCACGTAGATAATCCGTCAAGTCCTCTCCAAATAAAGACGTAACTTTGCATGAATTAAATAATACAGCCATGAATGATTGCATGTTGGAAATAAAAGCATTGAATTTAATTCTCTCTCTGTTGTCTATAAGCTCATCATTAGTCTCGTGAAGCCGCTTTCATATTGCAGTTCACTCAGTGGTTGATGCTCAAGAAATGCTCAGCACTGCCACTGCATGTGTTACGAATCCTGGCCATGCACTTCAGTTTCCTCACCACCAGAGGTCACCCGCTCACCACATGGACTTTTACACTACACAGCACACTGGACTCAATTTCCCACAATCCATTGCACTGACGACTTGCACAGCTGTTCACTATTTCGCCCACACCTGATCACCATTTCACAATCACCATCACTCTATTTAAGCCTGGGACTTGCTCTTGCTCACGGCCGAGTATTGTTAGCATTTATCACTCACTAAGCGATAGCAACTTTACAGAGCCATAATCATTGTCCTAGTCTTAGTCTTGCCTTGTTTTCCTGCCGTGTCTGACCCTGCCTTTGTCTCCTGGATTTACCCCTTTGCCTTGCCGTTTGGACTGTGTTTGCACCTCGTCTGGACTATTGCTCTCGTCTCTGGATTATCTCTCTGCCTTGCCCCTTTGGATACTGTTCGTTGATCGTCGACCCACGCTTGCTCCACAGATTGCTCTGTCTTGCCTCTGCCATACCTGTTTGCTGTCTCCCGACCCTGCCTGTATGACCATGTTTTATAATAAAGCTTTGCACATGGATCCGCACGTCTCACGTCTCGTCAGCCCCGTAACAGAATGTAACTTTTAACAAGATTCACTTTTTTGAAGCACCCTAAATTGTGTTAACACTTACTATATAACCATTATTTAGTTTATAAACATCTAAATTAATACAACTCTATGGAAATTCTCTGCAATCGATCGCAGTATATATAGTTATATGTATAGTTCTGTGTAAATGCACAGATAAACCGCGCTGTCAGCAGCATAATTTAGAGCATGCCAGTTGAGAAATGCAATAAAATACAATGCTTGTTATATTCCAATATTCCAGAGAATATTATTCAGTGAATTAACATTATACAGTGAATTATTCTTCACTCTTTAGCCTATTAAACAGTTTATAAACCTACTAAAACTAGTTAAAAATGAAGTTGATATGACTCCGGTCCTTTATTTATTTTCTCCATTTGAAAACATTACATTCTACGTTTATTTTGCTTACTGCTAATATTAGTGTTGCTACTAAAGCTTTTTATAAATAAAATGTTTTTTATTGTTGTAATACGAAGATTAAATTTAACATGACAGGGCTCTAGACTGCGACCAAAATGGTAATTTTTTGCAAGTTAGAATTTGACGTGGTCGCATTTGTACGAGTGCCTGGTCTGCGCTGCTCCAAAGCGTCTGCTTCATACAGCGCGCGCTGCAGCACATTATAGCAGGAGTCAGATTTCACTGATCACGTGAAGAGAGGTGCTTTCAGTGAGAGCGCGTCGTGGGTAGAGCTTGGTTTATACTCGCCGCGTCAGCACGAGCGTGAAGGTGTGCGTCGCGGACGGAGCGCAATGGAGGATTTTGTTTTCAAACTAAAGTAAAAGACCGCTTCTTAAACCAGAGAAGGTGAACATGCTGGTATTCTTGTAGAAAAAACATGCAAGTCCTGTCAGCTACAGCCAGTTTAGTTTTACTTTTCTTTTTGTTTTCGTTTTGAGAAGCTTGTTTTCTTTGCTGTTTACCTCACGTTACGCTATGGAGGCTTTCCTTAATTTAAAAATATATATATTTATTTGCTTCCTTAGAGTTTGCTAAACATTCTGTAATATACTCGGTATATAGTACAGCATGTGATGTGACCTGTGCCATGCCTCGTCTTATTCGTTGTTGTTAGTAACTGTTATGTAAGCTAGTTTGTCATTGTCAACGTACTGTTTTATTGTTGTTGTGCTTTTTAATTAAGAATAACAATGAATCCATCTTTTGTTTTAGTCTTAAAAAATGAAAGGTGTATAGATATAAGCAAAACAGACAATTATCTTTTCTTGCAAAATGTGACACCAAGATCGCAAATTTGAAAGTGAAAGCGCACGAAAAAAGGAATTCCTGTTCACAAAATTTAAATCACAAATAATACTGATGAAAAAGAACGAGTTGAATGTTGAACAATTTCATTACCATATAACTATAAACTATGATAAAAGTTCATCAGCATGCATTGATTAATCAAATGTTCAAATGTGCAAAAACAAAAAAACAAAAAACAAATTGCAACCAAATTATGTGCTCCTGCGACCAGCTGAGAAAGTTAGTCGCAAAAGTGAGATCAGTGGGAAGAATGAGTCTAGAGCCCTGCATGAAAGACTGTTAAGATGACTGAAAGGAGGAAAAACCAAAGTGAAGTATGGACTTACTTCACGCAGTCATTTATTTACTTTATAACAGTACATAAATATCGGTTCTGCATATCGGTTATCGGGCACTTAAACGTGCAAATAATTGGCATCGGTATCGGTTATAAAAAAAATCAATATCGGTCGATCACTAATGATGGAGCATTCATACTCCGTCTTATATTCCTGCAATGCTTTGAAGCAGAAGAGTCGTGTGTTTGTCTGAATAACATGGGCTAGCTGCCTGCAAATAAACCCTTGATCCTCTATTGATCTTTTCTTTAATGAATGAATGAATGCGTAAATTCTATTCTTACAAATGCTTCTAATGTCCCTTTGCTTTTAAAAAGATCTGTCCAGGTAGTAGAGGACATACTGTTCTTCTGTTAGGTAACAAAGCGTTCATTTATTGAGAAATAAAATGAAATAAAACACTGAGGAAACAGACTTTAGAATGGTGGCTTTGTGTTTAGGAGTCTGTCTTGCAACACAAAAGTCTGAGGACTGAATACAGATTTACTTTTTATTTTTAAAATGTATTACAAAAACTGCAAATGTGTCTCTTTAACTATATCTTATGAACAACCACTCAAATGATACAACTCTAAGATTCGCAAACCTTAAGTACACAAAACTTGCTTCATTTCAAGAAAATGTATATATTATAAAAAGCTGTTCCAAATGCATCTCTTTAACTTGAGTTCTGTAGGTGAGTCAAATGGTGATCGAGTCTTTAGAAGTTAGAAACATTTTACCTGCCCCATTGTGAGTTCATTTATTACTATTTTGACTTAAAAACAACTTGCCTATGCTTTAACTTGGCAATGAGAGTGTTGTTATCATTTAAATCAGTAGGCCTATTAGTGTTCTGCATATTTTTGCCCCAACAGCACAGACAATTTGAAAGAGTGCTGAAGGAATATTTGTGTTTGACTTGAGCTGGATCTTTTTTTGCAGGAAGGCAGATGCCCAGCAGCAGGTGATGACACGAGGTACTGCTGACCTTAGTCCAGATTTAATGGTCTTTGTAAATTAGGGAACCTGATACTGAAAAATGCAAACGGAGAAGCTCTGAACAAACTCACATGTTCTTGCACTGCTGTCTCCACAGTGGGGGACATCATGATGACACAGGTCACCGTGACCAACATGAAGAAGAAGGCGTACATGAAGCGTGTGGAGGTGGACTGTTTGATCTTGGGACAACAGCCGCAGCACAGGGAGCAGGCAGCCGATCCACAGCAGCAGGCCAGCTGCAGAAAAACAGCAGATGAGTGAGCGGGACACATGCAAGTGCTTAACGATAACGGTTCACAAACCATTACAATGATTTACAATTAAACAAATGGATTTTAAAGCACATCTGCACATTTAAAAGTATAAAATAAGCCAATTAAAGTGTTACTGTAAACCAGGGCAAAGACAACACAATCTTTTTAAGATTAAGTAATATATCAATTTCAGTTGAAATAAACCAATACAAGTCTATAATGTACTGTGAAACTGAACAAATGCATTGAGGGGACTGTGAAAGTCTCATTGGTCATCATCCCCTTTAGCAACACAAATGCCTCATTCCTATTGGCTGTAAACAATAGTAGAGCTGTGCTGTTACTATGAGGCAACTTGATTCACATGACGCAAGACACAGACATAACACAAGGCTCCAAGATCAGATTGAGTTTACACAGTATCAGTACAAATGTTTCTACACGTTTTAGAAAATCCCTTAATCTTTTCTACTATTGTTTGTAGACAAGATTATGCAGCCAGAGAAGAAAATATATTTTTTTGGATTGAATTGATAAATAATGATTACATTTTGAGAAGCTATACAAGTACAAAATCATCGAGCCATAAGTTAGCCGTTTTTAATGATTTTTAATTATGGAATTTGATTTGATTTGTCAAAATTAAAA
Organism: Barbus barbus; assembly: GCF_936440315.1. NCBI lineage: Eukaryota > Metazoa > Chordata > Actinopteri > Cypriniformes > Cyprinidae > Barbus > Barbus barbus. The sequence goes on along the minus strand of NC_136734.1, from coordinate 19,530,840 downwards.
TGAAATCTACAAGAATATGTAGATTATGTTAATATGTGTTGTTTTTCAAAAGCTGATTTATATACTTTTATATGCTTATAAATGGATAGTTAACTCAGAAAATAATATTCTGGCATCATTTACTCACCATCATGTTGCTCCAAAACAGTATAATTTTTTTTTCTTCTACTGAACATGAAATGAAGATATTTTGAAGAATGTTGATAACCTAACAATTGACGGACACCACTGACCTCCATGTTATGGGGGTACTATGGAATGGGGACCCTTAACTGTTTTGTTATGCCTTCTTTTGTGTTCAGCAAAACAAAGAAATTCATACAGGGCTGGAACAACTTGAGGATGAGTAAGTGATGACAATTAGCATTTTTGGGTTGACTATCCCTTTAATGGGTTCATTAATTTCAACAACCTAAAAAATAAGAAATCATAATGCTGATGGATCCTCTGATTATCTTCTAGAAGCTTGTATATTCATGAATTTGACAGTAAACAGCACATCAGAACTATGTAACAAAACAAACTGCAGAGGAATCAAGGGGACACGTCCCCTCTCCAGACAACAGGTGGTCAGCATGTACGACCCCAACCCATCACAGCACCATGGAGCCCACTCGCTGGTCGACACCCTCTCGCAATCAAACCATCCCCCATCTCCTGCCACGGAGACAGTTCTCAACCCCCTACAAAGAGCCCTTCTCTAGCCCTCTCCCACAACCAGCAGGGGTCTGGGTGAAAGGTGACGTACTCCGAGTAAGGACAATAACCTGGACATTGTTTTCCTTACAATTCAGACTGGGAAATTCTCCGACTCCTCAGAAGTATGTGGAGGAGCTCTTTGAAACTACATCTCTAAGTTGGAAGAATGTTGAATTGTAGCAAACAGACTCTAGGTTTGTAGTTCCGCTGTGTTTACACCCAGCAGAAAAGTCGACCATAACCACAAAATAAGGATCTTAAAGCTATTACAGAACTGCTGGATGCTACAACAGTAACTTTAACTTCCTTTAACAAAAAAAACAATAGTAAGCCAATGAAAGCTGTGCAATAAGTTTGGACTGCAGTGACTCAATACACTGTAAAAAGAAAAAAAAGAAAGTCGAGCCAACTTAAAATTTTAAGGCAACCAGCTTCAGCAGATTTTTGAGTTCTCTCAACTTATTTTTGTAGGAGATGAACTTTTTGTTGTATAAACTTAAAACAAAGTTGAGAAAACTCAAAAATCTGCTGAAGCTGGTTGCCTTAAAATTTTAAGTTGGCTCAACTTCTTTTTTTTTACAGTGTACTATAGGGAAAATGTTAACTCAGTAACTGGTTAGATTCCAAAATTTTCACATTTTAGAAGAAATAAGTCCAGAAAAAGTCCACCATAACTCAATGCTGGTTCTGTAGTTCTGGTTCATGAATTGTCCAATAAAATGAGCATGCATGGAACACATTAATTAAATTGATGGAATTGTCAATAAAATTCTAAATTTTATAGAATGTTACATTTTTAAATTATATATTTTTTTTAAATCCATAAAAATGCTATTGTAGTTCTCTGCTGTATTTTCATTAATTGTCAAATAAAATGAACACAGAAACATTTTCCTGTTAGGAGAGTATATTTTATTAATTAGATATGCTTTTTAATAACACAAATTAATTAATGGAATTGCCAGTAAAATTCAGAATTGCATAGAATTTTCATTTTCAAAAAATAAATAAGTAAAAATACATCTTTATGCTATAGTTCTTTGCTGTAATGTTATTACTTGTCAAATAAAATAAGCATCGAAACATTTCCCCATTTTAAAGCTTTAGGAATTGAACTGATTCGATATGCATTTTAATTAGTAAAAAGTAATTATTAAATAATTACACCATTAAAACAGATGTTAAAACACTAGATGACTTGACAAGATGCTTGGCAGCCAAACAAATAGGCTAATCGATTCAAACCCAATATAAACTGATCTCTGGTGTACGTTACAAATGGCCGAGAACATTAATAGACAAAGTGATCTGATACATTTCACTGAGCTCAAGTACGATTACTGTCAAAACTCAGTTCACAATAAATCTATAGTCTCCATGTCATGAATAGCTGCTTTGTGGATCTGCTAGCCAGGCAATTGTACAGCTGAGGCAAAAATGTAATACTTCACTATTTGAAGTGTACACAAAAAAGTGCTCTTTTGTCCAGTGCGAAGAGTACCCATAGTAACACTGAAGAGTCAACCCTTCCTGCTAGAATCACACTGCACGACGTTGATGGATGGGTGGCGATTGCTTGACAGCTTTTTCAGTTGCAAATACAGAGTAATCCAAAGGCTCAGAGGACAAGAGTAAACACCCTCTACGATGGTGAAATAGAGGAAGTCAGAGAGAGAAAGAAATGCGTAAAGGCTGTGTGAAATTCACAAGGGTGCGAATGCCTCACTTCTACTCACAAAGTCAACACAGATTGTCCTGCCACAAATGCCTCATTTCAGTTCGCTAGAAGAAAAAACCTCACTAGCTGAGATTTGAGGAACTTGAAAAAGTCTACAAAAAGTCCACAGTATAAGGGGTGTGGGGTACACACGTTGTGACGTTTCCTTCAGCCGTTTTCATATTTTATGCCGATTCATCATAACACTGTAGCACACTGGAGACGCTACACATTTTGCAGTTTTCACGTGGGTGTTTAGACAAATAAGATCTTACAAACAAAGTTACCTCAATGCCTGATCAAGAACAGTGTGCCACGGGAATTCATTACTATTAGATAATGAAAGATAAAGAATACCCTTCCTGTATTAACAGAATTGCAACAGTAATTTGGAATTCAGACATGAATGTTTTCACAGTGCAATGTCACCAGCAATGTTCCCTCTGCGCGCGCAGAAAAATAATGTGCTGCGCACACGCAAAGATGAGCTGGAAAAGCCATTTGATTGTATTCTAGTAAAAACTAAAGAATTGCAATGCTCCTGTAAACCGCTATAGAGCTGCTGCCGCAACAGAGTTAGAACCGGTGAATGCGGTTTACAGGTTTAATAGAAAGAGAATGATGTGCGCAAAATGAGTCGCTGTAGAAACCGAATACTTCAATGATTGCATGTATAAATGCTGGAAATAGCGGATGAGCAGCACAGAATGGTAACAAAACTCAGAGACATTTACAGTCACACACAGGGGTATTGTACAAACTGTGCTTCATATAGGGATGTTTAGATAGCTACATAAGAATTCACGTTCACATTTTTTTGAAAAAATATTAAACTTACAGATCTCAGTTTAAATGCTTCAGTTTTTTTCTATTCTCTTCTACCAGTTTAAATGCTTCAGTTGTTTTGATATTACATTATACTATGTTAGGCCTTTATTATAAACCTAATAAATAATTGACATTGTTTTTTTAATGGAGTCACTTATGCTTATCAAGTCTGTATTTATTCGATTAAAAAAATACAGTAATATTGCTAACTTTTTCATATTGCAATTTCTAATATTGGTTTTCTATTTTAATATATTTTAAAATATAGTATATCCTTTAAAGCAAAGCTGAAGTTTCAGCATCATTACTCCACTCTTCAGTGTCACATGATCCTTCAGACATCATTCTAATATACTGATTTATTATCAGTGTTGAAACTGTTGTGCTGCTTAATATGTTTTGGAACATTTTTTCTTTGATTCTTTGATTAGGCTAATAAAAAGTTAAAAAGAACAACATTAATTAAAAATATAAATATTTTTATATTTAAAAGTCATTACTATCACTTTTTATCCATTTAACACATCCTTGCTGAATAAAAGTATTAATTAAAAAAATAAAAATAAGAAAGAAAACATTTACTGACCCAAAACTTTTGAATAGTGTATATTGTAACACAAAATTTCTATTTTGAATAAACACTGTTCTTTTCAACTTTTTATTTTTCAAAGAATCCTGAAAAATATCACAGGTCCCAAAAAATATTAAGCAGCACAACTTTTTCCAACATTGATTATAAATCAACATATAAGAATGATTTCTGATCATGTGACACTGAAAATTCAGCTTTGCTTCACAGGAATAAATTATATTTTAAAGCATATTAAAATAGAAAACTTTTATTTTAAATTGCAATAATATTTCACAATATTATTTTGTGAAATAATATTCAGTATTTTTTTATCAAATAAAGAATGTTTTTGCTCAGGTGGCCGAAATGTCCACAAACTAGAGAAAAGGTTTACTCAGCAAGAAAAACAATTAGAGGGAACATTGTTCACCAGGCAATAAAAGCACCTTTTTTTTACAGAATGCATCATCACAGATGATTCATAGGGCAGTCATATATGACTCAAGCCCAGACATCTAACGGAGATATCACAGTTAGATTTCCATAATGTTTCCCAGGACAAGACTAAACAGTCCAATCTGCAAGAGCCGAGAAGCTTTTCACACACTTGAAGACAAAACATGTCACAAAACAAGATTTTGCTTTACATCTTGACAATAATTAGAAGGCATCCTCAAACTGCTGGATATATCTCAAAGGGACACTCCACCCAAATGTGAAAATTCTTTCTTCATTTACTCGCCCTCATGGCGTTCCAGTATATGTTTTAGAGAAACACAAAACAAGACGTATCAAAAAATAACCCATCCCTGCAAGCATTACATCTTCATGTTTGAAGTGTGATGTTTATGTCAAGTTTTTGTTGGGTTACTATCCACTTTCATTAATATGAACTCATATTACACATATTTACTATAGTAACAACAGTATGTTATACATAATTACATGCTATAACCCTAAACCAAAACCCTAAAGTAGGCTAACATATTAATTAATATTACATTATACTTAGATGTACAGTTACAGAGACACACTAAAATAAAGTGTAACCATGGATTTTTCTTTTCTAAAAATCTACATTTGTGTTCATGAATTAGTTATAATCATAACTACAATTATGACATTTTTATAACCTAATTCTATGATTATAGGGAAGTCGCAGCTATAACGATAATGACATAGAGTGCTATAAACAGTAACTTGGAATTTTTGGAATCACTTTCAAAGGTTTTTTCTTTTTTTTCCAAGCTGATGATCGATAAAAATCCAGCTGACTTCAAAGAGCTTCAACATTTAAAGTGGCAGACAAGAGAACTGCAGCTTAAGTGGACATGTTTTCTGACCAATGTTGTTTTAGACCCCATTTATATACACCTCTTTGACAAAAACAGTCAAAACACTCTTCAAAATATCTTCTGAAAAGACAAATTTATAAAAACATAAGGGCAAATAAATGATTACAGAGTTTTCTCTTTTGTGTGATCTATCCCTTTAAATGATATGCCAATGGACAACCCAGCTAAATGTGACTGTCCTACCTGTATATGCTTCTTTCATTGCTTTGACATTACAACAGCATAAGCGTTGTCTTGTGAGGTTGCTTGTGTGGATACAGAACCTACAAATGTTAATAAATGCTACTGTCACTGGCATAAAGAGGGACTCAATTACCATCAAAACAGAATCAAGAGCTAAACAAAGTGGGGTTATCTAATGATAGCAATTAGTTAACAAACACTGAGACTACATAATGCCAATCCCCCCCGTCTCCACACATTTGTGGGGCCACTTGCTCCTGACAAGCTCAGCGCTAATGAGACAACACTATTGACGCTGAACACTGACTGCAAGCTCTCTTTCCACTGCTAATCTTATGCAAACAAGCAGCCACACGGATCCAACCAGGAAATGAAAAGACCACCCGCGGACCCCACCACATACAAAGGGGCTACAAGACAAGTTGGCCCTCAGAGAAATTAGTAAACTGAGAATGTGAAGGAGACAATACACTGTCACTCATTTACTATATCTAGCCCTGAAGTGTTTCCTGGTAGGGTGTCCAATATTGTCTGTTTTATTTGGATTTGATCAAATTTGATTCACATGGTTCAGTTAAAAACAAGGACAGATACAGACATACTTGTCCTGACCGGAATGAAATGAGGACAGAAGACAGAACATGGTCAGTCACAGCGATGACATAATTTCCTGACTGTATGAGCAAGATAAAATCCTGGCTAAAACGATAAGTCTGACACCACAGTTGATGGAAAAATACTGTCCTGTAAAGTCAGCGGAAAGCATTAGCCTGCTGATAAAAGACAACTTAAACCAGCCTAAGATGATTTGCTGGTCTTAGGTGGTTTCTGCTGGTCTCTCAGCCAATCCAAACAGGTGTTTAGCTGGATTCAGGCTGAAAAATGTCCCAAAACCCTCTAAAACTAGCTAACAATTTGACCAGGCTGGGAGACCATCAAAACATCTTGGGCTGGTTTAAGAGGTGTTTTGTTCCCAACAGTATTTGTCTAGTGTCTTCACAGTCACAACGGGGTTTAAATGAACACATAGCTAGTTGTGTTAAATAAAAAGCAGAACTGTAAGCAGATATGATTTATGAAATGATGATGTACAGCACATTTAACGTTACTCTTGAGAACTCACAGCTGTAACGTTAACTGGCACAGAACAAACAAGGCTGACACTAAAAACTGCTTTATACTTGAAATCGATAGATACGCATTAACAAATACAACAATCAAATACGTTATTATTAAACTTTTTCAAAAGCATCAGCATAAAACGCTACAGAAAATCATTTTAAACCGGAGAACCCGAGTGCTCCGCGCGCTTCACGGTTGATGATAAAAGACGGTGATGTTTCTTCATGCCATACAGTCAATGCATCACTCACCTGAGACAAACAACACGGTGCACACATGCTGACAGCGAGGCAAATCCTCCTTACACACACCGATCCAGTTCAATTGTTGAGCTCGTGAGGTTCTGATAACGCGACCGTGGCTCGAGCGTTCGCTGCTCCCGCGAGTCTCCCTGCACGCGCAGCGCGCTCACATTCACAATAGACTGTGACGTGCGCGAGCAGCCGCGTCTTTGTGCGGAAGTCTGTGAGAAGATGGCCTATATATTATAAATCCCAAATCACAGAGCCGTATTGGGTTACAGTGGCGCTTTGTTGTTTATTCACATTCATTATTGATATTGCATCCGAATCATCGACGCATATCACTTCCGCCATCGTCATAATGTGGTTTCGAGTTCCCTGGACTACAATGACGACGAAAAACATATAATTCAGAGCTCTCTTATTTTATAGCCTGACCGCACCAAATCTTACTAGGAGACAGGAACAGGTTTATATTATACATTTGTTATTCTTTTATTTGTATCTTTGTTTCAGTTCATGCCAGATATATGGTTGTACTTGTTTTGTTTACATGTATAAGGCTAATAGGTGGGGGTTTGGCTTGAATGTGCTCATGCAGTTGTTGCAGAGAACATCAGTTTTCAACTGTAAGCGTTGACCAGGTTGAATAATTGAATAAACTACCTATACGTCGAGACAGAAAGTATTTATATAATACTAACGAGGTTTAACTGATCTCCGTTTATTGAAATGTTGTCTGTAAGCATTATACTCTCAACATATCACAAAGTGTTGGTTGAAGTGCAGCCAGTTCACTGACAAACTACTGGAAGAGAGAAGCTACAGACAGAGCTGTGACAACAGCGCCTCCCTCAGGACTACAGATGCGGTTTCAAACGCATCAAACTGCTTAGATGCTTTATGATGAGGATAATAATAGAGCAGGATGTCAAACTCAGTTCCTGGGGCCTGTACCATGAAGCCGGATTAGCTGGCTAGCCAGGGAAGTTTCAGTTTAGTTTGCACCAGTCTTGGGTTTTAGGTACCATGACAGTGGCTTGGCTTTTAGCTGCATTCATTGCCATAGTAACTTACACTCCACAGCTAACCTGCTCCAGGTTATGTTCTGAGTTAGAGATCTCAAACTGAAACTGGACCAATCAGATGTGAGCAACACATCTCTGACACAAAAAAGTCAGTCCCTCAGTTTATCTTGCTCCAAATTAAAGGTCACTGGTACTAAAAACAAATGTCTGGCTTTAATAATAATTCAGTTATTTTATATGATTTATATTATTATTATTAATTCATTACACACAATGTTAGTTTATTATAAATTGTATTTCATACGTTTGCGTCTCTATCGCAGTATATTTCCAATTATTAATTAACTTAAGTTTCACTTGTGACTGCACCGATAAAGCAAGATCATTTTTTGTCCTCTTTAGTGAACAAGTACTTTTTTCATTGCAAATGCACTTCAATTCATCATATTCTTCAATTTCTTAACCTTTAGCAAAACTTTTAACCAAGGCTCGTGATTGGCTGTTTGCCAGTGATGTCACGCATTCATGTGCTCCACAAATTCAGGATCAAAGCTCTGCTTGAGCGGACAAAGAAAGTTGATGATCAGCATCATGGTACCAACAAAGCCGTATTGTTATTGTTTGGTTTTGTCAACTCGAAACTAATCCTGTAACTCTGAATTTGTTCATCTCCCATCATGGTACAGGCCCCTGGAGGGCCACAGCCCTGCACAGTTTAGATGTAACCCTAATTAAACACCTGATCCAGCTAATCAAGTCATTAAGGCTTATTTGAAAACTACATGGCATGTGACTTGGAGCAGGTCTGCGGCCCTCCAGGAACTGAGTTTGACACCCCTGTAATAGACCTTGGAAATAAAGGATTTCAGGAAATTAACCACACCAAATCCTTATAAGGATTACTTAAAAACTTAACCCGTTTACAATTGAAAATATTACATTATTTTAACTATTATTAATATCACATTTAAAAGCCATAGAGATGGCAAAGCATTTATTTATTGTACATGCTAAAAATATTACTGAATGTGCTAGTGACAAATGTGGGTGATGTGCATAATTAAAAGAGACACAACAGGCAAAACTACATTTTTCTATAATTTAATTTCTTAAAGTACATAAAAAAAAAAAAATTGAACTAACATAAATGTTAACTCCGTTAAATGTGCTGTTGAACAGCACATTTGCCATTCATACAGGACCACAGCAGCACCAGTGGAAGAAAACACCATCCAAATCCCTCAGAAAACCAATTTCTTTTTAAGGGTCCCTGAGAAATAGAATAGGAAAAAAAACATTTAGATTTCAATATTTCAATGCCTGAGCATTAAACAACATTGATAGCTATCGGATCAGTTTTCTTCACCCTGTTCAATACTGTCACGTTTTCTCTTGATTCCAATCAACAGATTTTCTTTCTCCTTCAGGACTTCTGTTGAGGAGTTTGGTCTGGGAAGCTGAGGTCCTGGGGTTGGTCCTGGTCTATTGCTGAAATACCTCATCTTCAAAGCCTACAATGAGAATATCCATTCATTCAAACACTCTCTAATGTAGATTAGCGTTAAGTATTAAGTTTAATGAACTGCGACCCAGTTACTGGCACCTGTGAAGCTGTAGTGCGTGTGCAGGGGTCAAAGGTGAATAATCCCTTCAGGAGCTCCAGGAGGTCATCGCCAGCTGCGCTGAAGATGTGCTCCAACGGAGTGCCAGGAAATAGCTTAAATGACACATAGTCCGGAAGACTGGACATCCCCTTAAACAACAACCAGCACAAATCACTAATTCTGCCTCATATACACACAAAGATTTCTCAAAGCCTCAAAAATGAAGGTTTTGAGAAATACGCAAGTGAAGCTAAAGTAAAACGCCTTCAATTACAAATAAATGTAGAACTTACAGGCCATGTCTCTTCTGTTGGTGTTCCCAAAGCTTCAAATATCTTTGTCAGCTGGTCCAAGTCTGAATCTCCAGCTAAAAATGGCACCTGGCACAAGAACAAACTATTCTTAAAATACATGTTAATGGTTTAATCAATAACGAAAGATCGTTAAAGATCATCTTTCTCTCTTCTGACCAAAGTAATCAATCAAACCAAAGTTATGATCTTTTTTTCCAGCTTTTACAAAGGCATAGAAACACTATCATGATTTTTTTTTTCTTTTGCTATTGCAGAAAATAGGAACACAAAAAAAATAATTGTATTTGTTGTAGTTTCTGTTCACCACTATAGAAGTTTACCCATCTATGACACCTTTCGCTTATGAGAATCCTAGAAATGTGAAAAGGGTCTAAATGTATTCAGAGGGGCCAAATGGTTTTACAAACACTGGATAAAGTCAGATGCTCACTCGGAGTAAAAGCTCAGCAAGAATGCAGCCAACTGCCCACATATCCACACCCACACCGTACATCCTGGCACCGAAGAGCAGCTCTGGGGCACGATACCATCTGAGAAGTACCCACACAACATGAAAAATGAAACAATTGCATAGTAAAGAAGATCCAAGTACTACTGGAAAAGGTCATTACTGAATTATCAGAGACTTCTACAAACCTTGTAACAACTTGATGTGTATACACTCGGTTCGGACTTCCAAACGCTTTGGCTAAGCCAAAATCAGCCAGCTTCAGGACTCCATTTTCATCCAGTAGCAAATTATTGGGTTTCAGATCCTTAAAAAAAAAAAAGAAACAATAACACTGACTGGAAGTAGCAGGTTTCGTCAGGAATTTTTTGGGAATAAGTCAAGTACTGTTCACCAAGCCTGCATTTATTTGACCAACAATTCTGTAAAAACAGCAGTATTATGAAATATTATTAAAATTTAATAAAATAACATTCTATTTTCAAATATTTTAAAAACGTCATTTATTCCTATGATGGCAAAGCTGAATGTTATCAGCCATTACTCCAGTCTTCAGTGTCACATGATCACCTGATTTGGTGCTCAATAAACATTTTATATTGTTATAAATGCTGAAGACAGTTGCACTGCTTAATATTTTTTGATCAATTTAATACATCCTTGCTGAATAAAGTTATTAATTTCTATGGAAATTATATGTAACAGACCACAAACTTATGAACAGCAGCGTGCAGAATTAAAAACACATGGAGCAGATGCATGGAGCCTCACCCGGTGCAGGATCCAGTGATTGTGCATGTATTCCAGACCCTGTAACGTCATTAGGATGTATGCCTTTATACTAGCTGGTGTCAATACAAGACTGGTGTCCTTTATAATCACCTGAAACAGACCATGATGCAACTACTTACTTATGTAAAGTGTTTTAAGAGCAATGACCAAATAATTAGGAGGGATAAACATCATACTTATACTGTGTTGATGTGGTCTTTTATTGTTTGATCTACTGTAGTTCTTAATGGCTTTGCTCTGTGATAAGTTTGTTGTTGAAGTTACTAAGAATAACAATAAATGTCCCAGTGCATTGTTGTCACCTCGAGATCTGTCTCCATGAAGTCAAAGACAAGACTGATGTTGGATTTGTGTCCAAAAGCATCCAGGAGCTGAGATAGAAAACAGGTTCACTGATGTCAGTATTAGCATATAATCAACAACAGCGCATCAAATTTTATATGAATATAGATATGACTTACACCAATAATGTTTGGATGACTGAGCTCTTGCAACAACTTAATCTCTCGAAGGGCTGTTCTGTTGATGCCTGAATAACAGAAAAAAAAAAAAAAAATATATATATATATATAAAAAATATATATATTATATATAGACTCAAATTAAACAGATTACTCAAAAAAAAAAAAAAAGTTATAATCAAAGATTATGACAGATCCAATGCTCACCATCTTTGGCTTCTGTTCTGTGCCCCACTTTTATCTGCAAACAAGAACATGAAGGTACTCGGAAAAGACAAAAACAAAATCAAAACATTTTCTACTACACAATGCAAAATACTAAAACAGGAGAATTTGATCAAAAGTAGTTGATAGTTTTCAATAAGTGTTAACTGAAGTCTCTTACCTTTTTGATAGCAACAATAGTGTTTGTGGTTTTGTCTCTTGCCTTGTACACAGTTGCAAACTGCAAAATAATTGTACAACGCATTAATGGCACGATACATTCACACAATTAACGATTATTATGCACCTGCAAGAGTTGCTACAGCTACACGCTAAAAATTACGAGTTGCTCCTTTAAACCGAACAACAGCTCAGAAATAACAAAGTTACGTCGTTTACCTGTCCTTCACCAAGAAAGTCCAGCTTTTCATAGCGCTTCGCTCTGGACTTCACATCTAATGCCATGACATCAACTGTAAAACTGCTCTTTGTGAAGTAGCACTTCCTTCTGTATTAAAGAGCACTTTATATTTCCGGGTCAAATAAAAGTCCCCTAAGTGGAAACGGACTTTAAAAAATCGCATGGGATTTGATTGCATATTATTAAATTGCGTGGGAATTGATGCTGCACGGTTCGTTCATCATATTTTAATAATATAATATTATTTTAAAAGTATGTAATAATGCAGAAATAATTTTATCGATTTTTAAAATTTGATAATTTTTCATCAATAAACAAATAAATTCGATTTTTAATGCAGTTTTGTGACTAATATTAAAAAAATGGTGATAAACGGACTTTAGGGTCGTGCCAGTTACTGAGGGGACTAAAATATTGACCAATTTTGCTTCTCAAAGTTGTGAGCTGCAGTGAAACATATCTGTGAAAGCTCAGAGGTACGCATGCTAAATTTGTAACATATTTAAGAAATATTACATTGCACATTTTCAGATGATTTAGCATTTTAATTAAATGTATATATTGTAGTTTATTTAAAATAACTAAAGGCATTTTGCAGCTCCCTTAGAAGATTATTAAGGGTCCCGAGCTCACGTATTAAAATCACTGACGAATTGTTTCATGAGCAAATCTTTAATTATAAATAAAATTTTCTTGCTTGACTCATTGATCATTTTAAACAGTTGCTTTCATCATGTAAATAGATTTCGTGCCATAATTACATAATCTATCAACTGATTCCTGCAGATGGCGCTGTTGTCAATGCAAAAGAGAGAGAGAGAGAGAGAGAGAGAGAGAGAAAAGCTCGAGCTTGTCCTTTCCTTTGCACTACATGCATTTTCATAAACAGCCCTAGTAACTAAATAGGCCTACTGATAAATTGGTATCCAGTTTAAAATATAATCTAACCAAAGTCATGTCCATTATGGGCGAATATCGAGTCAGCTGAAGTCATGTTTCGCTGCATTATTATTTCTCACAATGTATAGGCCTATACCATTTCCACTGATTCTCTGTATTTTTTCTTATAAAGGGCAGTTTATAAATCAGAAAAAGTTACAGGTGATTCTGTTGAGGATATACTCTTCCATTTTTGTAAATGTATTAAAGTATTCGGTCTTCAAAACTAAGACAAAGACAAACTCAGCACTGCCACATTTGATACACTTAGATTTGAGCTCAAAATTAATATTCAACCAGCATATCACTGCATTGTTATTCTTTTATTGACACAATCATATGGATCACACAGACTGTGGTGATTATTACACCGTTGTTCTTCAAAAACATAATCCCCCCTTAGATACTTTTTTGCTTGACTTGTTTACTGTACGCCTTCTATCGCCATCAGAAGTTTCCCATCTCAACAGGAAGTGGTTAGCACAAGCTCTGTTCTTATGAAGACGCCCACTTCCTCTGACTTTGATAAACACATTTGTGGTTTTGTGCACTAACCCCATCAGATACATTTTCTTAACTGCTGCTAAACCCAATGTCCTCAAATTACAGAATAATTTCTGGCGGGTTTATAATGAAAACAGCATCCAATTTAGCGAATAAGTGACTTTTTGATTGGTGAGAAGTAAATCTTATAGTGTTAAGTAGTAATGTTTTTGAATTATAGTCAGTACTTTGCTTGAGAAACATCAGTGACTCATTTGGTATCAGTTGTATCAGACTGGCCTCATTTGAAATGAGAGATGCAGCACATTTGTTTGATTCAGTCAGTGCTCATGAAGCAAAATATCTGTAACAAAACTAAACTAAAAAATCATTGGGATCAAATATGTTTTTGCACACATTTATTTAAATTTACACACATTTATTGAAAGCAGCAATGAACAAAATACTCAGGAGGATCTTGGGCTTAAACTGCATTTGGATTTTCATTTCTAAACGTATAGGCCTACTACTTTTGGGCTTAAACTACATTTTGGATTTTATTGGGCTTAGTTTTTAATAAGTTCAAAGTTGTATTTCTTCGGTTTTAAGCGAGTTTTCCTTTAATTAAATCAATGTCAATTTTATATTCCTCTTATTTAATTATTTAACTTCACTATTCCACTATTTTTTGCTTGTATGTTTTGCTATAGGGTACAGCACTAAGTGTCTTCTCCTGTAGTTTTTAATCTTGCTCTAAAAACTTTTTTTTACGGTTTTGTTTGACAGAAAGATCTTAACGCTTGTGGGCCTCAAAAACAAATGTTTTTCCCAGTCTGAGAACACCTAGGTCAAGTGTCCATTGTCAACACAGTGTCATGTTTCAGTAATCGTCTTTTCTGTGCAGCGTATGATTTTTCATTTCACTACTTCTAGATTTACTAGTGAGCATGCAGGCAGAAACTACAATGATGTTGAGTAAACAGGAGAACGAGAATCATCATCCTCAGTCTGAACAGTCATTCTGAAGAACAGGTGAGCGAGATAATTGAGAAACTATAAATGAAACCTTTAAAAGGTTCAAATATTGACTAGTTATTTTTGCAATTCAAATAGTGAAACCATAGTTAACAAGTCTGAAAATGAAATTTTGTGAATTGGTTTACACCCGAGCTGTATACGCCCAAGAAATATACTTAGAATGATGAAACTCGTAAAAAGGTTAAAAATACATGATACTCAAACGGATAAAAAAGCTGGTATCTTGCTCACAATCTTATAAAGATTAAAGTCTTTCAAATATCTGGTTATACTTCAATATTTGAGTAATGTAGAGCCAAAATCATGGCAATGAATTCTGAAACTGACAGCTGTTTCGTTTTGAGCCTCTGCGTGTATGTCTGCTCAAGTGCTGTGGTAGAACTTACACTAAAACCACATATTAGTGTGAAAAACAAACAGCACACCAAAACTTCTCACCAATCGGCTTCTTCACAGATCTGAGAAATGTAACTCAACATTTGCTCTCACTTGCTGTCTTTACATTATATTCTCTTTATAAATGTTCCAGGCCTCTCAGACAGGCATATAAATATCTAGGTCACAATATAATTTCCATTATTTGTTATTAAAGTCAGTAGTCCACACACATCCCACAAACCTCTAAACTCTTTGCATGTGGTATCCATGGCAACTTTTTTCCCACTAGAAAAATCATTGAACCTTTCAATAATTGGCAGCGTCATCGATTTTCAAGGTTGCCCAATGAGAACTATTTACTAACACAGTCCAGACATTGATTGGCCGTCAAGGGAACAGATGCTGACCTCTATATTGACGAGGTCTCAGAGTGTCATTACATTCTCTCTCAATCAATACACAGCTCAGATATAAACACCCATCCTGTCTAAAGGCCAAACGAGGTGAATACTATGCTATGCTTTCTTTAAATCAAATAACTATTTACATTTTTTGTGTCAGTTAACAAGGTATTTGACTTTGCCAAACCATGCCAAATAAAAGGAATATATCACTCTGTCAGTTTGATAGTCACTGTGGGAGAGTTTAATAAAATAGGGTGTATGTGAGCTGCTTTATCCATAATAATTTGGTGGCATGATATATAATGATTTTGCTGACTGATTATAAAGACAAATAAGTTGTAATGTGCTAAATGGATGGATATTGAAATTCAATCAATTCTTTGCTTAAACATAATGAAACCAACAATGAAGATGTCAAGGACAAATGCAGGTTCATGTGACAGGATAGTGATATAAAATACTATCTTAATATAAAAATGTACATTTTAAAAAATCTGAACATTTTATGTATGAAATAAATAAATAAATACACTCAAAAAACTACAGAAAACTAATGAGTATACATTTGAACTACAAGCAAACAAACAAATAATTAAACTATAAATAAATAAATAAATAAATAACTGACTAAATAGGTGTTTTTGCACTACAAGGAAACAGATAAAAACAAAGAAATGAACAAATGTTTTGTGTTACAGGTAAACAGATAAAAATTAATGAGACAAAATAATTAATACATTTTTGCAATACAGATAAATAAATATTTTGCGCTACAACGCAAACAGACAAACAAAAATAAAAATAAATAAACAATTATACACATTTTTTACAGTACACTCAAAAAGAAAAATAAATCAGTATACACATTTTGAGCTACAAGCCAGCAAACAGAAAAAACAAACAAATGAACAAATATTTAAACATATAAAAATAAATAAGTACACATATTTTGAGCCAACAGACAAAATAATGAATACATCTTTCACTACAAATAAATAAATATTTTGCGCTACAAGCAAACAGTCGAACAAAAATTACAAATAAAAATAAATAAATAAAACAAAAACATTTTGAGTTATTGATTCAGAACATATGTGTTAATAATAATGAATAAATAAAGGTGTGATTGATATACAAACAAATAAATAAATAAATAAATGTTTGTTTTATGTTGCGCGGTACAGGTAGAGGGCGCTAGAGAGAACTCGGCAGGGCCAGTCAGAGCAGAGCTCACCGATCATGATCAAAAACTACCGCGGGAGTCCAGCAAGAGTCACATCACACTCGCTTAAGTCCGGTCAAACACGTCCAGAGTCTGCATATCCCTGGATATTTGCCCTGCACGACCGCTCGGCTCCGGTGTGCCATCTAACGCAGGACTGTGTATTATTAAGGATCGTGAGAGCAGGTTTGTTTTCTCCGCAGTGGGAAGGATCGATCCTCCCCCGAGTCTGATGATGATTTGAGAGGGAAGCAATGCAGCGCTGTGACTGTACACCATATTCCTGCTTCAATCCTCATTTCATCTGAATCTGCAGACGCACTCCACTGATCGACCGCTCTTCTTTTATCTTTTTCCTTTCTGAACAGAAATCTCACCCGAGATTGCATCTGACGCCATTTTAAAGCGATAAAACCTCGTTTGCTTGAGTTGGAGGGATTGTAAAGTGCTTGTCATAATCTAGTGGATGGATTTACTCTCGTAGACTTCAGCAGCAGCTTCAGAAATGGGTGAGTTTTTACCTCTGCGCTCCTTTAATCACCATTTCAACATGCCATTTTTACGATAATATCATTTATTTATCTTCCTTTATCTGTAATTGAACTGAAATGAGTAAATGCTCGGGTTGTTGTGGATTAGTGAAGCACTTTCAAACTGCAGAGCTCCATTTTAACCACAAGAAAACAACGTGGACTATCGCCAGTCTGCTTTATTTAAACGGAATACTCTAAAATGTGTTTAATTTGACTTAAAGCTGCAAAATGTACATATCTATCAATACTTATGGCAATCATTGATGAGGAACGGTTCCATAGACTACAAAAGGTGAATGTTTATCTAACTCACCCTGTGAAGGACAGCAGCATTTGAGAGTACCTGCGCTGTATGATCTGATATATATAGTGGTATATTCAAACGAAGAGGCATTATTCAGTGTAGTTTACTGTAATCGTGGCCATGCATCAGTTTCCCGCTGATAGAGAGAGTAGGCGTGTGTTTGCACTGTCAAGCGCCTATAGTAATTTCCACTATAAGCCACCGTGTAGGCTTGCTTTCCATGTCAGATGTGTTCTTACTCATTACAGACCGAATGTGTCACAAAACCTAGCGAGCTGTCTATCTAGACCGCGTCTGTGCTGCCTAACATGCTGTCAAGTAGGTGTCTCACTAGGTTTTGAGACACATCAGCGTTGTGTCTGTGATGGGTGTCAATGATGAAACTGTTGACCTAAGTGTTTGGCTTCATATCTGATCTGTCATGGTCGAGTAATCTTTGCTGACATTTACCAAGATCAAATATTATTCAAAACGAGAATTTCAGTAATTATTAATATTCTCCATAAATAGCCTATCAGATCTTAGATTAGTATCATGCCCTTCATTTGATTGGCTGAAATCTGTGCCTAATTGCAGAAAGGGGAGGGGCTATGACGAGGTTATCTGAGTGGTTTTCTCAGCCTCTTTGGATTGAAAGAATGTTCTCCAGGGGAACTTAAAGCCACCATTAAAATAAAAATTCTCAATTCTTATATACATTTTAAAGGAATATTGCACTGGTTTTGAAAACAAATACATTTTCTCATTTGAGACACTTTTATTTGGATATATATCTCAATAGGACAGAAAACTCTTATCACAACTTCCATTCCATTTCAAAACCTTTATTTTGACACAGACACAACTTCTAGGAGACCGATATCATTTTAGAAAGCAAGCCAAGTGCTATGCTTTGAATATCATACCTTAAAAGGATAAATTTTTTGTCTATACAATGGAAGTCAATGGGAATCAAACTAGTTTGGTTACCAACATTATTCAAAATATCGTCCACAGAAAATCTATCCACAGAAGAAAGTCTTAGAGGTTTGTAATGGCATGAGAGTGCATGAATGATAGCAGAATGAGTGAACTGTTTGAATTTGATCTGTTTTGTTACAACTTTCACAATTTATCACATATTGTTGCTTAGAGACATATTCTCAATATTTATGCTGTGGTTAGCACAAATATTGAACTTCTGAAGAGAAATATGCACACAAATCTGGCATTTAAGCTAATTCGAGAGAAATTAATGCTTTGGTTGCATCAGAGTTTGGTCAGAAGCGCTAGTTAAAGCATTATCTTCTCTGAGGTCTTATGAAATACTTGATCTGAATTGATGGTGTACAGTCAATAATGGAGGCTACATAGAGTTATGGGACAATATAAAATCTAGTTTTGAGTGCTGTGGTTTTGATTATGACTATATCACTGTGTAGTTGTCTTGGAATGGAAGAGGAACTGTATGTTAGTCTTCATCGTTTCATAGAAAGCCAATGGAAAAACCCAGGTCAGATGAGGAGACTGAACACGTTTATCAAAACACAAACGCATCTACTTATGGAGCGCTTGCCCACAAAAAGATTCCAGAAAACCTATTGTATCCATATGCAGAGTATACGATTACACAAAAGAACCACAGTATTTGAGGAAAGGATAAATCCAAAGTGATGTTTATGTGTGTGAATGGAGCTCCCTCTGTTCCTGGCTATGGCTAGTTGCACTGGAGGACAGCCAAGTCCTGACAGGAGACAAAGGAAAGAGGGAGATATCCAAGGACATATCTAATTTTTGGCAGCCGTTCCAAACCAAATATCAGAACAAGAACACCTTTTGGCAGCAAGCTACAGGGGGAGGAGGGCCTTTTCATTTTTTTTTTCCTTTTGACTACAGCCATTTTGTTTTTGCTGCGGTCGAAATTCCGATCTCTCCTCAGTTTAAAATCTACATTTTGGCATAAATCCATTTGCTTTTGTCATCGAAGAAAACAAGACCAGGGCGGCAGGTTTTTTTTTTTGTGTGAATTCAAGTGGGATTGGCTGCACATTTGAAAACTTTGCTGCAGAAGGATGGTATCAGATCTGCTTCAGTTACTCGGGATGGCCGGCACCAGGGATTGTGTTGATGGATATCTCTCCAGTATTGTCAGTAATTTAATTCAAAGTGTCAATCAGTCAGACTTTGATTTATGCTTGATCCTTAAATTTGATAAAATCCTGTAAACCTTATCTATTAATATAGTAAAGGAAATGGTTATTTGAATCTGTTTATCTGTGCATTGATGCAGTTGTGATTTGAACCACACTGTGGTAAACACTGACCTTCAGTTTGCTGTTGCTAAGCAAGTAAAATCGCAAAAGATCACACTTAAACAGCAGCGCTCATCTGAAGTAGGTTGTGAAAAACTGCAGAGACCAATAACATTGAATGCCTCTAAATTGACATTTATTACTGTTCACACGCAGGCAAGCTTTACACAGCATCTCTTAGGAATTATCAGGTGATTTCTGTGAACCATGTGATTTTCAGTAAAATATATCATGAATTAATTGGATATCATTCTTATGGAATGGAATGAAGTGCTAAGCATTTTTATCTGCCATTATTTCACCTAAAAATGAAAATTGTCATAATTTTCTCACCCTAATGTCATTCCAAACCTGTATGACTTTAGTTCATCTTTCAAAACACAAAGTAATCTGAGTGATTTCTATCCCTCCATTAAAAGTCTATTCCACCAAAAACTTTGATGCCTCAAAAGGTTCATAAAGACATTGTAAAAGTAATCCATATCTTTTAAAAATGAATAACTGCTTTATATGATGAACAGATATAATTTAATTCCACGGAGGGACAAAAAGCATGAGATAATAACTTCATGTCTGGTGGAAGTTGTAGAGGTTTGGAACAACATGAGGGTGAGTAAAAATGTTCATTTTTAGGTGAACCGTCCCTTTAAAGCTGCAGTCTGTAACTTTTGGTGCTCTAGCGGTTAATAAACAGAACTGCGTGTGTCTTGCAGAAGAACATTGTAGCCGGAGCTGCTTCTCTCTGTTTATGTCTCTGACGAATCACGCAGGTACCGGGCGACTCCGCAGCTGTCCACCAGTACCAGTCTGAAATAGTCCAAATACAAACACTTATTATAGGTGTACCATAGTGATTCAGGATAAGCCAAAAACACGGTTTGGAAAACGGATTCATGATGTACTCGCTTATATTAATTTTGTACATTTTGAATACAAAAAAAGGCCGCAGCTTTAAATAAATTGTTAAATTTCAGAGTAACATAATTAGAAATGGCAGACAGTGCAAATCAGAACTGAGGCAGACCCTTCTCACAGTCGCCTGATAAAAGAAAAGCTTTATTTGAAAGTTACACATGAAGTGAACATTTTCACTGTGGTACTGTGAACTCTTTAGTTAATATAATCTCCACTACAACCTTAATTATGTAGCTAAATTAAATGACACTGCATTCTTTAAATTAAATTTAAATAAGATTTTTGTGGGTAATTTCCATTAAATTGCATCTACAACTACCACACGCAGATCCACATAGACTTGCATTGGAAAGGTGCAAACTGGTGAAAATGGTGAACGTCAGCAGTTATTAATGTAGGACTGTTTTGTCGTTTTCAAGGCAGCGGTCACTTGAGTCATGTTTTGCCCACAGTCTCCTGCCAATAAAAACAGTGCTCTGTATAGTAACCAACAACAAAGAGTGAAAGTATACAGTATATTTGTTTAATTAACTTTTTTGCGGCTTAGTAATTACTCAAGACAGCTGTGATTTCAGTTCAGTTTAGTTTGCAGGCCTACTTGTATCTGTTTTCTTTTTGAGGTGATTGGATTTTAAAGATAATTTCTGGCATGCCCCTCATGTCACTTCAGCACCTTTTCTCATTAGTATTGTCTGTTGTGACTGCACAGCCATTCAAGAAACCAGATTTCCTCACTGACTGCATCAGGTCACGGCACTGGAAAAGAAAGCATGGTTTTTAGACAGCAGACACATTTGGTTTAATTCAGGTTCAATCCTGGCAACCTTATGCGACCGGTGAGTGTTTATTTACGTCCCACCACTGTTGTAGAATATACTTTGCACAGCCTCCCAGAGCTACGCAGCATAGTGTGTAATTCAGCCGTGTCATGACAATTGATGTCTTGAACAAATGTGGCCAGGATTGTGAAGTTTCCTTTCATTTGTAGAACTGCAGGGCATGTGTCAGCCGTGCCACTTCTGAGGGGCCTATTGATGTTAGCCAGAGTAGACGCCTTATTTGATTTAACACAAACGAAAATCAGCCAGGGAGAATTACAGTCCGTTCAATATGGTATGCTGCTGTGCTGTGTACATGGGTGTTGGATCGTTCAAGCCGACAAAACACTGAAAATATGTCTTGCCAAAAATATTCCAGTTGATAGAAATTACATTGAACGGACTGTACCTCTGTCCCTCACAGTCTCCCATAGCACCATGGGAAATATAACTGACAAGTGTTTCTTGCCAATACAGTTAGGCTGGGAGGTATTTCCAGTATTTACGATATATATATATATATATATATATATATATATATATATATATATATATATTATATATATATATATATAGCAACACTGTAAATATTGCAATGATTTTACTGCGCTTTTTATTTGGTCATTAAAGTTGCAAAAAAAAGGAAGTAGTGATAGACATTTCTTCCTTATTGTGATGTACATCTGATTGTAATGGATTATGAAAAAAGAAAAAATGAAAGATGTTGATTGTAGGGGTGTGGGATTTAAAGGCATTGTCAAAAATTACAATTCTGTCATTATTTAAACACCCTAAAGTTGTTCCAAACCTGTATGAGTTTCTTTCTTCTGTTGAACTCAAAAGAAGGTATTTTGAAGAATGTTGGTAACCAAACAGTTGACGGTAGCCACTGACTTCCATATAGCATGGAGAAAAAAAAATATATGGAAGTAAATTGCTAAAGGCAGCTGTTTGTTTACCAGCATTCTTCAATATATCATCTTTTTGTTCAACAGAAGAAAGAAACTCATACCGTTTGGAACAAGTAGAGGGTGAGTAAATCATGTTAAAATGTAGGCTATGTTTTTTTGGTGAACTATCCCTTTAAGCAGACTAAATGATTGGAGAAGTTCATACGTCACCAGAGAGAAGTCTGACGCTTTCACCAAAACATCCATTTATGACATTTTGAATGACATGTATGAAGGAAATCACAATAAGATATTCCATGCTTAATATTGAATAAGATTGAAGACCCACACTTATGGGGGTAGAAAACTTATGGAACAATTATTGTAAACAATTTAGAATTAAAGTATGTTTATTATTTCAAAGGAATTTAAATTGTAAATGCATCCCTTTGGTATTTTATCAAAAAGATGATAATACAGCTACTTAGAGTTTCCTCTGTGTTTACCAGACAGGATCTCAACAAATTGTGAGCACAGTTGTTTGGCTAGGCTATTTGTGAGTTTACCTCAAGCCTGCTCACTGTTCATGGCCTTAAAAGGGACTGGGACAGAGAGGACTCCTCTCACCACAGCAGACAGTCTTGACACCCGACTAAAGATTGTGTCAGTTAAAAAAAAAGTCCTTAGAGCACAGGCTTTGAAAGAAGCCAAGAACATACGTCTCACTTCTTGGCAATATAGACTGTCATATTAAAACCAGTGATCAACAGTAAGGCTATTTTTAGGAGTTTAGGTTTTAAGCTGTAAAAATGTATGAAATTCAGTGACATCACAACACTGGCCTGACAGGGTAATTGGCAGTTCTTTCATCTGTAACCCAGGTTAGCTGATTATCCTTTCAGTTAAGCCCTGATTACAGTTTCATTGTGAACTTTCAGTAACTTATTAAAACACAGGCATTTGATTGAAATTTTTGCATTATGTCATCATTAACCCAGTTGAGCTGATTTTGTTCAGATAATTGTCCCCCGATGTTCTGATCATCTTAACTGAGATGCTTCAAAAAAGAGGGCAGATCAGTATGTAAAGCCCCTTGAGTATGAGCGTCTGAATATATCCCCCCTTTGAGTCTGCCACAGGCAGTGCTGCTGACACAGAACTGCTTAATGTGTTGTAGTTACCCACGGTCTGCCCGGGGCATATTTGTGATAATAATAAACCTGTTTATGAGCCGACTGTTTTCTTACACAATTAGTGTGCAGTTAGTGTGCCCGCTCTGCCAGACAGAGCTTTCTGTTACATAAACTGGGTCTTTACTTGTGAATTTGTGTGTGTACATACAGAAAAACACTCCTGTTTGTAAACAGAAAAAATTAATGTCATCAGTTTAGTCCATATTGTGTAGATATTTTTGACTAAAGTAGTGCTAGTGACTTGTTTTGATTGGTTGTAGCTTGCTAGGTTGTTCTAGGTATTTTTTTGGTGGTTTCTAATTGGACACTTGCAGTAAAGAAAATTAATTGCACACCACACCTCACAAACCCAATTTGAGGCATTATTAATGTCGGTAGCACAAAAGGGGTGTGATGAATTGCGCAAAGTTTAATATTTAGGGAATGAATTTGGTTGTCAAAATAACCAAACTAACAAAATAACCAAAATGAAGAATGCCAGTTTCTGCTTCCAAGAGTAAAAAATAAAACAAGTAATTGTGAAATAAAGTTCAAAATAAGAACAGTTAAATTGTGAAATATTGAGACGATTATATTACAAAATATAATAGAGGAGTTGCAACTACGTGCCAGTTGTGAGAGACTGTATAAATCTACCTGGTCTCATGGCATAAACGTACCTGGGTGCACTTTTTAGCGAGACACGAAATACATACCAATAAGTACATTTCATTGCCGTTTCCAAAAGAAATGAACACTAGAGGCTGTAAAACGCCAACGCCTTTTATTCCTTTTCACACAAATTTACAGAGTTTCGATTAATAAAGTGTAATTTTCACACGATTACTTGTAGAATATCATGTTATGACTAGTACTAGTACTAAAACAGCCAGTATGTTATTAATAGGCATGCTAATAAGCAACTAGTTAATAGTGAGCATTGGTTCCATTACTAATGTGTTACTGTTATTAGAAATAAGAGTCATAATTATTAGAAATAAAGTCACTATTATGCTAAATGAAGTGCCTATTGTGAGAGATAAATTTCACAATTTTAAGGAATAAATTTACAATTAAGTGAGATGTAGTCACTATTACAATAAATATAGTCCCAATTGTAAGATACTGTATAAAGTCATGGTTATGAAAAATAAAGCCACTGTTATGTGAAAAAAGTGACCGTTACAAAATATGCATTCTCAACTGTAAGAAATAAAGTTGCAATTAAGTGAAATGTAGTCACAGTTAAAAGAAATATAGTCAAAAATATAAGATACTGTGTTAATTCAACTCATAACTACTAATGAAGGCACAGTTACCCTTTTATGTTTTTCACATATTGAACCATGTTTGTGCAGAACAGGATTAAGCCCTTAAATAAGGAATGACAACCATTTTTAGCTGCAGCGTGTATGTGGTCACGGTGGTGTTACGTCATGTTTTTTTAGTCTGTTTTCCAAATAGCTAGAACACCCAAGATGGATTGGGACACTATTCAGAGGTATAGACAAGTCAGATATAAACAACTGAGTTTCATTGAGGATTTGTGAATGGCTGTGTTTAAGTCGGCATGGGCTGGAATGAGAATCATGCCATTTTGACTGTCATGATATGATGGATAGATAGAGTTGTTTAGTCTAGCGTGGATCCAGGCTGTCTTGCGATAGCTGCTGTTGTTTTCAGTAGCCTCTCATCTGTCACCTGTCTGGCAGTTGAAAGGGTAAATGACACTGAGCTCTGTCTGACAACAAGTCAACAGCAAATGAGAGCCTGAGCTCAATGCTCCAAACTCTCCATCTATATACATCAATACTGACATCATGCGTCTGACACTTGGGGAATGGAGAGTTTGTTTTGAAATAGATACTGCTTATTTCAAGGATTAGTGTTAAATTTGCCACTGTCCACCACTCTGGCTACAATTTTTTGTCAGGCTTATCTACTGTGTGTGTCTCCAGTCATTAACATAGGTATGACATAACATCCGTATGTCTGAGCCAATCAGAACGCTTTTTAGAATTATTTTTAGACTGATTTCGTCAGCCATGGTTTGTTTGAGTGATATAATTGATATGTTGAATAAAAAAATCTGCTAAATTCATTCAATACCCAAATTGATGCTATTTGTGGGCTGCGGAGGTGTTATATTCAACCCTAATTGGGCTTTTCCAGGTCTGTGGCCGCTCAGGTTGTGGTCTGTTTGATGTCTGGAAAGTGTTTATCACTGGGCCAGAGGCCTCATTTGTTGACTTTCACACCGTGACTAGGCTTACTCAACTGACCACTAAAGCAAATGAGCTGGTCAGCAATGTAATTATGGTGTCAGGGAGTTTGCCTGGAGCCAGCGGTGCAACTGTCTCGGGTTGAAGATTGTGTGCTTAAACCCCAATGCTGATTAATTGGTGGTTTAACAAAGACACATTTGTCTTGTTCAGTAATTCACCTTGTCCACTTAAATAGGAATTACGCTACTGAGGAAGTATTTAATCATCATAATCTTAATCTGATGTACTGAAGTGTTTAAAATGATATTTAAATTCAATCAGTAAGCTGTAAATAATTTTCATATAATGGCCAATAACTGATAAATGCAGATAGTAAAATTCTGTACTATTGTGTCTAAATAACATTAAAATACAAAGGAAAAGCTAAAATCAGTGGTTTTAATGTGAATTTAGCCATTATAATGCACGGTATTAAAAATTAATATTCTTTTTGAGATTTGTTAAAGAATAAGAAAGTTTTAGTTAAAGAGGATAAATAAAACTACATATCTAATAACAGCCGATATCTGACATGGTATTAGTAAATCTCTAATTAAAAAATAAGTAAAAAGACGTTTAGTATTGTGTAATACGCAGCTGCGTTTGCATCCCTGGACCAATAAGATTTGTCTGGGGGCGGGGCTAACCGACACAATGTAACAGAAATAGAAACCAAGTGCTTAGTGGTTTTTGTAACTCGTTGGTTGTTGCGGCTGATTGGGACGACAAAAACTCAGATTAATCTTAAAAGAAATGGGTTTTATTGTGTCATGTCAGGTTAGAAAAGATGTAAGAGATTGTGATGTGGTTAAACAGCTTTTTTATGTCTTTTTTACATTGGCTTTGGCGTGTCTGGACATGTATGCATGCGGTTATAGTTTTAATTAACTAATAATTTGTTCTTTTTGACTCTACTTTCAGTTTCACCTGGGAAAAACTCCACCTTAACGAGATTTATAAGATTTCGGGAGCAGTAGAGCCAAAAACCATCACATCCCTCTGATTAAACTCAATCACCTGGACTGGTGACCCTCTGCCCTTTTTGGGTCCCTCTGCTTCGTGATTCTTGGACGAAGCTTTGAGATCGTCAATGGAGCAAAGAGACCTTACTCGGACGGCCCGGCCCAAAGGAAACGAGGAGTTCTTCTCCACTGTTACCACCATCAACAGAGCAGATCTCAGTGAGGTGGGTCTCCTCGCCAGTCCAATCAAGAGCCTCCCTTTACCTGGAGAGCAGCAGGACCATGAAGAGGACGAAGACCTCGGTCTGGGGAAGGACATCGATGTCACTTCTAATGCGGACAGTGAGAGATGGGGGCAGGGTGATGGGCTGGAGGAGCAGGAATTCTCCATCAAGGAGGCCAGTTTCTCTGAAGGCAGCCTGAAGCTGAAGATACAAACGACCAAGCGGGCCAAGAAGCCTCCTAAGAATCTAGAGAACTACATCTGTCCTCCTGAGATCCGCATCACCATCAAGCAGCCAGGAGAGCAGAAGACCGCCAAGCATGCCAAGAGTGTCAGGGGAGGGAAGGAGGAAGATAAAGGACCCCCCAGAAAAAGGGTTAGTGTCACTGCCAGTGTTTAGAAATGCTTTTGTTTTCTTGTCATGTGATCACTCTGTTGTGTTGATGTCATATGGTATCACAGGTATAGACAGTATGGACCTTAGTCAGAGTAGATGCCATGTTGAATTTGACAGCAGTGAAATTCCATTGGCAGCTAAACAAAATATAATTTTTTTGAATGTAAAATATGATTTTGTGCATCAATATGAATTTGAATGTTATGTACATACGAATCATTTCTTGAACAAATATTTTTTTTTGTGCTAGTAAAGATTGATCCTTTCATCCACAAAATTAGGCGTCTCTTTAATATGAACTCAGAAAAAAGTCAGTATTGTGATCAAGCGGCAACCTCCCGCTCCCTCTAGTGAAACCAACACGGAAGTGATTAAAACTGCAATTCATTGACTAGCCGCTGGAGGCTGGCTCCAAAAGGGAGTCAATCACATTGACTCTCCATGTTAAAATGCCCAACTTTACAGTAGAAAAAAACATGTTTACAGCCTGGTACAAAAATTTATTTTGGTCTATATAGCTAATTTTGCCCTTCGTGACAACTGTGAGGGGGGTGAATTTTTTTATAACTCATCCATTTAAATTATATTAAGCCTTAAACTTCTGCATAATTAAGGGCGTGGCCACTTGAGTGACAGGTTGATTGACGTTGCTGTCTCTATCTGCTGTCTGTTAGCCGTCACGTTACCTCAGCCGCTGAACTTGGCATCTCTGCCGTGTTTCTGCTTTTGTTTTATACAGTCTATGGCTTTTTTCGTTATTATTTCTTAAAATTATCTAATAAAATGGCTTGTTGTGCGGTTAATTGTACTAACAGACCGTCCAAGTCTAGGCTCCATTTTTTCCGGTGAGTGATATTGTAATGTAATTTTATTTATTAATTTATTTATTCTTTATAATTTTATTTAAAACTTAACTACACTCCAGAATCCGACAGACTGTGATTGGCTGTAACGTTAGGCCTGTAATTAACGTTACTGGTTAAGCGTTTTCCTCCAATAGAAAACTGTTAGGCTATAATACAAACTCTGTGGCTTAAAGAATTAAAACCGATTAAAACTGTTTTTAAAAGACGAAACTCAGTGAGAACATGATTAATAAAGCATACTATATACAGACAACCAGGCACCTCAGTTCCGCCCACGTCCCGCCTCATTGCCCATTTTGGATCATCCGGGAGTGACGCGCGGTGACGCGTTGCCTAGATGGCGGCGGTCGGCTCCGCCCACTTTAGGCTTCAAAAACGCTCTTCAGAAACCTACGAGTGATGTCACGGACACAACGTCCATTTTTTTTTACAGTCTATGATTGTGATACATAAACTTGGAATTTCAAGAAATAAGGTCAGAATTGTGTGTAACAAACTCGCAGTTATTGTAAAGATAGTCTAAATTGCGAAAAAGTCACAATTACCTTTTTTATCAAGTGACAGAAACTGGCTTCTGTACTTTCCACACATTTCTGGTGGACAATTTTTTTTTTTAGAAAGAGTAGGAAAAATAGATGCGACCTAAGAGAATATGACATGAGAAGAACAAATTTCAATATAAATCTTTGGCTAGTTGGAAATCTTAAAAATTTGTAAATGTTTTGAGATGCATGTCTTTGAACGGATTGTACTTCTGTCCCTCACAGCCTTCTTTGTGTCAAATTAACTATGGCATCTGACTAAGGACATTAATATAACCACTTGGACAAGTATATATCTACATTTTATCATGTCAATTATAGCTTTCCAGCTCATGTTCTCAATTTTTTTTGAAGTGCTTTCTCTTTAGAAGAAATCATGTTTATGCTGAGGCTAGATGACACAATTGCTTTTTCTGGGCTGTCAGCTTTTTGGCTACTCGTCAAATGAAGTGTGTCCAGTGTGTGCCATGGAGTAACGTAACAGCTAGTCATTAACCTTTTGTGGCATTTAGACTCAGCGAGTTCATTGACTTGCATGTGGTCCAGATATCTTACTCCGTGTAAAGGGCCTTTTTTGAATATGTCAGATGACACACAATTTTTGATTTGGGATAACAGAATGGTACGAGCAGAATGATTTTTGGGCATGGTATCATGGTAATTTCATGTTTTTTTTCATCATGTTTCATGATAGTTCATTGCTGTTCTTTGAAGTCTCTTGGAGTACCATGTAAATGCTAGGGATGTGCCAAACTACTGTTTTCAAAATCAACAAGTTCCTAGGTCACAAGGTAGACCCGTATAATTAGGCTGGTTCTGAGGTCATCTGATCCTGATCAGGTGCATTTCACAATGGTTCACAACGAAGCACAACGTGATATAAATGGAGGTCTCAAGACTCATTTTAAAAAGCTTAAAGGTTAGTTCACTCGATACTTAACCCTCATGCCACTCCAGACTTAAATTCATAATTGAAACAAAATGAAGCTTTTTAATGAAGCCTGAGAGATTTCTGTCCCCCTGTTGAAAGCTCATTCCCCCCAAAATGCTTCAGACGTTTAAAAATGTTCTTGAAGAAATCGCAAAAGAAATCCATTTTAATAGATGTTTTTTTCCCCCTGGCTTTCTGAAGAGACACAGTCGCTTTATATAACAAATACATTTAATTTAGGCTTTTATTCACATATAAACATTGAACGCACATAGAGTGCATCAAATATGGTAAACAGAAGCCCAAAGGGGCTTGCTGGACATGTGAGAACCAATCTTGTTTGTTCTTGTGTGTCACACAAGCTTGTTTGAGTTCTGCAAGAACCAATCAGGTTTGTTCTCTCAAGTACAATTGAGCTCCTCTTCAAATCAGTTGGATTAAACAGCTTGATTTCTTTTTACAATCTATGTATGAACTTTTTAAAGTGTGAAAGATTTCTCTGTAACTCTGTAAAAGTCTTATGGGTTTGGAATGGCATGAGGGTGAGTAAATGATGACAGTATTTAATTTTTGAATGAACTATCCCTTTAATGCAATATTGAAAACACAACAGAGCGAGATGCTCTAAAACAGCATTGCGTTGGTTAGTTTGTCTGTTTGCTGAGAATGACTGTAGTACTTGAATTGAGAAACACAACTTTTCAGACAGTGCAATTCATATGTTGACAGTTTGTAAATTAAAAAATGAATTAAAACATCCCAAAATACCAAATCCAGGACAACCGACTTATCCTTAGTAAAGACCAGTTGGCGGCTATTTATTTATTTTTTTGCAAAGGGAGCTGCAGAGGATTGTGTCAAATTGAGTGAGTTCATGAAAATGTGAGATGCTAAAATGGCTCCTTTTAGTAAACACTTTCAGCTCACCGCAGTGCGCTCCATCAAGTTTTCAAAACAGATATGTCGCATTTTCCCTGTCCTCACAAAAGAATGAAGGATTGTGGGAGAGAATGGGAGGAGAGGCTGGTGATCCCGCAGCCAAAGTCTGTAATTTGACCATAATTAGGGAGAAAAATCTGTGCTTACTGAATCAGAGAATGAACTGCCAGCATCAGCATCTTTCAGCAAACTCACCGCAGGCTCAAATTGATCGCGTTTGGTGTGGAATCTCTGGCATTGAAATGCTCTGATATCTTTTCATCTTTACAGTAATCTCTTAGGGTATGAATTATTTGTACTGTAATGGAAGACCAGCTCCTGCTGTTTCGTGTGATGTGCATTTAAAAGCCCATCCACGTCTGCCAAACGCATTTGACTTGATCCCAACAATTGATGGTTTGATTATTGGCCTTGAATTTTGTATGTGGCTGCATGTTATCTGATTTCCCCAGGGATTTCTCTTTGCCTGGAGTGGAAGGACAATGTTGCCACGAAGCCAAAGCCAAGAGTCTCAAATTTCTCTTATTTTCAGGCTGGGAAACTTAGTCCTCATCCACCCCACAGAGATGAAATTTTCGAAAGCGGCAGATACACGCAGTGGAGAGGGCGATGGAGAAATCAATGGAAAACAGAGAAAGGCTCAAAGAGCAACAGGGAACTGAGGCGGGAAGCCTGGAGTGCAGCTGTCTCTTTCTGGCAATCTCCACATTGACCACAGACAGAGGGTCAAAAAGGGCAGAAAGAAGAACAGAAGAGGTGGCCCCACGCCACCGTCTAAAGTGTAGCCGTGTCTATAGAAAACAGCTCCGAAAAGGCAAAGAAAAGCAACCGCCCATCCCCCAAAAACACACTACAGATGGAATCCCATTCACTTCGAGAAGGGACAGTGCCACAAACTCCTCATTTAGAGCAACCAAATCCCATTCTGTCTTTGCTGTTTGGAGCTTAGGCGTCAAGCCCAGCATCTCTTCTCATCTCTCGCTTACAAGCAGGGTGGGGTCAGGGGTTAGTGCGTAATTGAAACCGGCCCGGACACACTGAGAATAGGGGCTTACATCAGCCCTCTCGGACCGCGACAGCTGCTCGCTGCGTCTTCTATTCGTAGCAACAGCCTTTTTCCCCCTGCTAATGTAATCTGAACGCCAGGGCAATTGCAGTTTAGACAAGCCGTGCACTCTGATGAATTAACTCCAGCTCCCTCGTATGGATTAGACCTCCTCTTCCACTCACTCCACTTGATGACCTGTTTTGCACTTTAAGTGTTGTCGTGGGCTGCGCTGCTGGAAAATTAGTTTAATGCAGCAGAAGTTTTCTGCACCCACACAACAGTGTGACCACGCAGCCAGAAATAGATCGTAGCCTTCTCGCTGGTGTTGTAAAAGCACAGAGTCTGGATGTGCAATTAGGCGGTCTGAATATGCAGAGGTCAGGACACGTTGTGTTTGGCATTTCCATTAGGACTTAAACGAAAGCTTTCACAAATGGCATCTATTATTTTTTCCGTTTTACCAAACTCTGAGGAAAAACATTTAGTGTGAATGCATATTTTGTTCAAATGCTGCGAACAAATTTAAAAGGCTGCTACAAATGTCTCGGGATGATAACAGTAATCGCCCCAGTATTTTCCCCATTTGTTTCCTCCCCTGGGATTTCAAAAACGACTGAGCTGGTTATGTAATTCCTAGTTAATATATGTAATGTTTTATGGGAGGGGCACTTCTGGTGTGGTTCCTGCTTCTCTGGTAACAGACTTCTCTGATTGGTGGATTCAAGGCTCTGTCCACTTTAGGATTGAAGATATTGTAGTTCTTCACAGGGAATTTGGCAATTACATAATGTTAAAATCACACTGACTTTTGGCTTCTACCGAAGCAAATATCATAACTTGATAACGTCAGAGCTCATGGTAGGTCTGTCTTGAACCGTTTTTGTTAAAAATCTATTTCTTTATGAAGATTTTTATTTCTGAAACCCAACTTGTTGCTTAAAGGCATTTTATATATCATGCTCATGCAATACTAGTAGCTGGAGATGCTTGTCCACTGAAGCCCAGTTGACTTTAAGTCTATAATGTATTTGTATCCAGTATCACCCCTGTGGTTTAACACAGTAGTGAGTTCATTGTGATGACAAGCCCGATAGAAGGTGGATCAATGTGCGAGCGTGTGCTCTCCGAGGGCCAGACGGCAGCGATCTTTGCCCCGTCACTGCTCCGTGTTTGATGACAACACTTTGATTGTCAGCCATTTCCGCCGGAGCGGGCATGCTCATTGGTGCGTGTTCGTCAGGGGAGAGTGTGAGCGAGGCTTCTGTGACTCCAGCCCTGACTTAACGAGGGGGCCGAGAGGATCGTTTTCCCTGTCAAGACAAACTTGTGGAGCTCGCTTCCTTCGCATTTTAACCTTGCAATTTTTCTCTCCTAATGGTTCGTATTTAGTAGTTTGCTCGAAGAAAACACATCCGTAATCAGGTTGAAGAATGACTTCCTCTCCGAGCGACGATAGCGGAGGGGATAAGAGGTTTAAAAACGGTGGATTGTGTAGGAAGGTAAATGCAGCTTTTGTGTAGTAATGATTGGGGAGACTGGCAGGGAGCAGATGGGCTAGCTCTCTGTCTTATTGTGTCTGGCTCTTTCTTTTTTTCATTTTGGCTGAACTAATATGCCAGATGGTGGCAAAGAGGAAAGGCCAACAAGTGAGCTGGGGCATATGGGGAGCCTGGTTAAAATGGGACCCTACTGTGGCGGGGGATGGGCGGGAGACGTGTGATACAATAGCAGGTAATTAAGGGAAGGACTTGACTTCGCTGCTAAGCCTTTGTGCGTGGCAAAATATTTTTCGGGGGACCTGCCGTCAGCATCAGACAACACTGCTGTATGTCAAATTATTACACTGATTTCGCTCAATTGGCCGTGATTATTTTTTCAGTGTTCACATCTGTGTTTGGGCCTTCATTAGTTGCTACAGTCTTTTGGATAATAGTCCATTTGTTGTCACACAATTCTCCTTATTGTTTTTAGGACGGCCCATTCACAATATATTTGTACATTCATTAATCTGTTTGTCTTTTGTGTGGAATATTATGGTGTATGGACGTCCAGCAATCGGCCTGTTAATTCTGACGTCACATGTCACAGTTTCCGGGTCCAAATGTTCTGTCAGATGCAAAAAGCAAATATACACTCATCGTGTGCTGTAATACCCATGAAAAAACCTTTGAAAAACCTTTATCTTCAAACTGAAATCTCAGATGGCCAGACAGTGATTCATCTCATGAATGGTTAAAACATTGGTGTCTGCACACTGTGAGCTCAGAGACTGCAGTGTACACTGCAGGTTTTTAAATGTTTTGCTTAAATGTGAATAAATAGTCCTTAGAGATGGCTGTGGAGATGGTATTTTCATATGGAGACAGATTTGTTGCATTATTCCAAAGAAATAGACTATGATCCGTTCATTTGTGGATCTCTCTCTGTACATTTGGGAATGGCTTTCTGTACGTTTGTGGATCGCTGTGTGCATTTGTGGATTTTGAAACATTTGGAATGTGCTGAGATGGTTCAGCGAAATGTGGCTGTTATCTGATTGGCTTGAGTAGATGGTGGGTGAAGTCCACGCATTTGTGAATTTGTCAGCGTCTTGACACTAGAAATGTTTCAAAAGCCACAAATGCGCGCAGCGATCCACAAATATATAGGATGCGATTTACAAATTAATGTCAGGCCAAGTTGTGTTTGTAGAATAAAAAGAGATTTTTTTACAAATCTCATTTTATGTATTTTTTTAATTGTTTTAATTTTTATTTGTGGACAATTTTGTGAAACTTTTGGATTTATTTGTAGATCTCATTCTATTTTGTTTGTCAGTATGTTTAACTTTTGTTAATCTTTTTATATTTATTTGTGGATCATAATCTGTTTATTTGGAATTATGCAACAAATCTATCTCCATAATCTCCACTGAAACGAGTAGAGGTTTGGACCTGGAAACTGTGTGTGTGTGTGTGTATGCGTGTGTGTTAGACCAATATTAAACTCTGTATTAAACCCCCTGTGTGAGTTCCTCTCACTCTGTTCAATATGTATCACTTCATCACCTCAACATACACACACACACACACACAGCCTCATCACTCAGGGTTACAGCCCATCGACTCTGTGTCTGTGTACATAAGCTAGCGCTCATCCACCCGCCAAAAGTCTGGCCTTCATTCCCAAATGCATAGCTCACCCCAGTGATCTACTGCCATGGACCAGTCCAGCTGACATATGTATCATATTTTCTTTTGGCCCATGTGTCCAAACCATAGTTGCCAGTGATGTAGAGTCAACAGTAATCACATCAAAAGAAATATAGACTCCCATAAACTGGCGCGTTGTTTGGTTTTCCTTGGTTTACTGCCAGCGTCACCTTCTTTCAGCTACACGTTTGTCTATCTCGTCATCGGCGTGAGTTGAATTCAGGTTTAAATCCATTTAAGTATCTGTGAGGTGTGATAAGGAAGCCTCTTTTAAGAGTGTCCAAACCATGGCCCTCCTGTTGGCTTCCGGTTTTTATGTACTAATGGCTTTGGCCACTCTCTTATCTGTCTGTCACACAAGGCCTGCTCCGAAAGCTTCATTACCCAGCACCCAAGGAGTCATCCTTTAATACGAGACCATAATCATTAGGAGCCGGTCCAGTGTATTCACCGGAAAATTAATTCAGCATCTCTCGCTAAAGTCGATAGGTGACTCGCTCAGCCTCTTGATGTGAGGTATTTATAACAAGCTGTTTGTCATTGGGGGAGTTTCGATGGTGACCGGGGAGGAAATTGTGGGCAGTTGAGCAGTCAAATAAAAGTGACCTCTGTGTGTAGGAGACTGTCAGAACAAGAAAAAAGTCCCTGAGTGTGGTTTTACTTCCTTTTATTTAGAACTCTAGCTACTGTTGTTCATTTCAGGGACTGTCTAATCGGTGTGAATATGAGTGGGATGCAGCTGTATTAAGTTAATTATTTTGTAGATAAGTGGAGTTATATCTGAGACTGGTACTTGCAAAAGCAAAAATCACTATTGCTGTTGTTCATATCTTTAAAAACCAATAACCCATGTAACTGACAAGGCTACCTTAATATTTATTTATTTATTTATTTATTTTTAATTGGATGGTTTTGTATGTTTAAAAGAGAAGAAAATAACTTTATGAATTTTGTGTGTGGGCAAAAGATTTCCACGCACACATTTCACATTTGGTTCTGTTGCTCATGCTTATTTACTTCTTTGACCCTCAGAAAGCTGCTTGTGATTCATACACTATTGACAATAGACCACAAACCATTTTCCCCAATGAAATTTCACTAGTGTTACCACACCTTTTCATTTTGGTAGGTTTGTGACTTCTCGCTGTCGTGGTTTGTTCCCAGGTGAAACTATGTGAGATTACTCTTCTCACCAGCTGTTTGCTAGTGGTCCTTGTCTTTGTTTTTTGGGCCACTGGGCTACAAGGGCTGTTTTATTTTTCATTTTTTCTTTGGAGAGGTGTGGGGGTTGGGTTTGGGCTCAGTCTCTATGATTTACTGCAGTCGAAAGACCAGCTGCCCCTCTGTGTCTGTTCAGACTAACCCTCCTCCTCCTCCTTAGCCAGCTCAGGCACTCTGCCATTGCATGTGTTCATCCCAGACCCGGGGCAGTGGATGTTGCTACCGGTCTCTAATAAAACTATCGACTTCAGAACCGCTGCTTGACATTCTTGTATTAGGAGTGTGGTTTTGTATTGATATCTGTGTCTTTAACAAAACGTAGATTTAGATTTGAGTAGATCGCCATATTTTGACCTGGGGTGAACTGTTGGGATGGTAGGCCGCTCTGGGGGATGGGTTGAGTGCGAGCGAGGGGGAGAGACCAATTTCAACCTGGTGCAAATTATTTGACAGCATGAATCAGCCAGCAGCCTTGTACGGAAATGAAATTAGAGGCCCATTTAGCTAACAAAGCTACACAAATTTGGACAAGCACCAAACAGAACTTTTACATGTGAAATTAAACTGAGCAGCTAAAAAAGGTCTCTGAACAGACATGAGTTGAGTCTACTTAGGAACCCAAAGAGATTGTTGCGAGATTTAAATGTATTTTTTCTCTATCTCTCTCTAAACCAGTTCAGGTATTGCAGCGATTGGATTGTTGTCACAATTGGATCCATCTGTGATATTACTGAACTTGAAGGGGAAGTCGTGGCCTAATGGTTAGAGAGTCGGCCTTGTGATCCAAAGGTTACGGGTTCGAGTCTCCGGCCGGCAGGAATTGTAGGTGGGGGGAGTGAATGTCCAGCGCTCGCTCCACCCTCAATACCACGACTGAGGTGCCCTTGAGCAAGGCACCGAACCCCCAACTGCTCCCCGGGCGCTGCAGCATAAAATGGCTTGCCCACTGCTCCGGGTGTGTGTTCACGGTGTGTGTGTGTTCACTGCTGTGTGTGTGCACGTTGGATGGGTTAAATGCAGAGCACGAATTCCGAGTATGGGTCACCATACTTGGCAGTATGTCACTTCACTTTTCTTGACAAGTATCTACATAGAGTTGGCCACTGAAATAAGCTGTGGGACGGGGTTTGCACTTAATTGGTTTGGGGACAAAAAAAAAAAAAACCACGCAATTCTTTTGGCTTGAAGTACCTTCAGTTTGTTCTTTATTCAGTGCCCGTTTAGAAATTCTACAAAAAACTATGACTATTATGACTTTAATGTCTTTTAAATTGTTATATAGCATGTCAATCAAGATAATGGTTTTAAATGGATACATTGGAATGAAAGTTCTGTCATTAATTACTCACCCTCATGTCGTTCCAAACCCATTAGATCATCTTCAGTACACAAATT
The DNA here is from genome assembly GCF_936440315.1 of Barbus barbus. Taxonomy (NCBI): domain Eukaryota; kingdom Metazoa; phylum Chordata; class Actinopteri; order Cypriniformes; family Cyprinidae; genus Barbus; species Barbus barbus. The sequence continues at coordinate 19,493,485 of NC_136734.1, read as the reverse complement.
AAGATATTTTGGAAGAAATCCGAGAGCTTTCTGACCCTCCATAGACCGCAATGTAACTACCACATTCAAGGCCCAGAAACATAGTTAGGACATTGTTAAAATAGTCCATGTGATGTCAGTCATTCAACCATAATTTTATGAAGTTACGAGAATACTTTTTGTGTGCAAAGAAAACAAAAATAACAACTTAATTCAACTCTCTTTCAGGTCAGTCTCCACCGCCATTCATGATAGTACCACAACGCATGCATGCTTAGCACATGTTATTTACTCCACACATAATCACAGCAATCCTTATTATTTTTAGACATCAAAGTTACCTTTTTTTCATTAATAAAACAATTAGTTTTTTTTAATTTTAGCATTATTTACCAGTGGGTTCAGATGTTAGGTTATTTAAAATGGCTTGAACAAGAAACAGCTTTTGATCTGGCATTTACACAAGATTTTCACAACACCCAGGTGGAGAACGATCTTTTAATTGACACGTCTAACCTGGGAATGATTCTGTCAGGTGTACTCAGAAGTGCTGACACATTACCATGCAAGCAGAAAATGGAGAGTCTTTAAATGTGTCTTATTCACTACACAAGGTTCAAATAAGCAGTAGAATGCTGTGGCAGTACTGAAACCCCTAGCAGTCATACTAGTAAAGCTAGGTTGACTCTGAAAGACAGACGCAGGTCAGGGTTTAGACAACTGGAATCTCCCCCCTGGTGAGACCTTTACATTTTGGTTGGTGGTTTCTATAAACAGACTGTTGCCAGCCACATCTAATCCATGAGTATTTCTGTTACGAGCGCTATGCCTCGCGTACACACAAAGAATATCATTTACCCATGTCTGTATGTGGTAGACTGTTTCAAGGCCTCTCATGGCACGCTCACAATCCCTCTGTTGTGCATATGCCAGTGCTGTGGGCGGACTGTATACATATCTCCTCCTTAAAACATTAGAAAGCTTCACCTTTCACTGCAGTAACATCAGTATGCTTGTTGCTCAACTTTGATGTCAGTATGTTGGTAATGTTGTCATTCAGATTGCTTCACATTCTGAAATGTTTCAATCCTTTGGGTCAGTGTTTTTTTTAACTAGTTGCTGGTCTATTATGATGGCTTGTGGACAACATGGAAAATCAATATTGATAGGTTGTGTGACATTCCCTCAAATTAATTATAATTAACAAAACTATGAGAGGTAAGAGAAAATATGACCAAGACAGCCTTAAATATGGGTTCTTTTGTATTGAGGATAAACATGGTTTGTGCTGACCACGGTATGTTTTGTATATATAAATAATTATAAATAATTTTGGTACTTTGTTGAATCGCCAGTTGATGTTGAATGTAAAATTTGGGTCCTGAAGCAACACCAGTTGAGAACTACTGCTGTAGATCATTCAGAGCTACAGTCACACCAACTGTCACTTCTACTTTCACAAGCCTTGTAAATTAGGTCAATCCTTTTCTGTTGGCCTCTAGACTCTGATTGATTGGAAATTAAATTCTGTGATAGGAGGGTGACAGACATGACCTCTGAACTCTATGAAATTGTATCCTGTGAACATCAGCAGTTACCTTGCATGAATGTTTTAGGATAGGCAGAGCTCTGAAACTGAAGTTTAATTGAATTAACTGAAGTATGTCAGTTAATTGATTTGCATCATATTAAACTGATTGAAGGCCTGAGTTTAGGGCTGCACGATAAATCGCAATGAAAACGCAATCACGAAGCACGGATCTGTGATCAGTAGTAAATCTCCATCCGAGGGCACGGAAACTCCAAATACGCCCCGCAGAACAAATCCAGGAAATCCCTATAGCGGTTGCTGAATAAACAGAAGATTTAAATGCTTTCATTGATTCAGCGTGACTACGACAACATATGATTTATCTGAGTTCTTCTTCTTATTATTTTGATTATAATAAAGTATATAATAATGCAATGCTAATCGACATAGCCTTTATCGCTACTTAGAATACTATGAAATATGTTGCGTGCCTTATTCTGTTTAAGAAGCCACATCATGTCATGGAAAGATTTATTTCAAACACTCGACTGACATTATGATGTGAATTTGGAGTAAACATGTTATTAAATATGGTATTTTAACGTGCTTTCAGATGGAGCAGCATTTACTACACAGAGCCATAGTTCACTGAGAAGCTACTCAAACAGCTTTCATTATCGAAAAACGATTTCATAATCGCACAATTATATTGTCTGAGAATTTTTTTTTTTTTTTTTTGCGTAGCTTGTCGGTGAAGAACTCGTGTCAAAGACTAACACGGAAGAGAAGAAATTGTTCAATATAATTTTTGTTTTATTTGCGCACAAAGTATTCTCATAGCTTCATGTAATTAAGCTTGAACCACTGATGTCACATGAACCATTTATATTTTAATGTCCTTACTACCTTTCTGAAGCTTCATAAAGCTCTTGGATTTCATCAAAATATCTTAATTTGTTTTCTGAAGATGAACAAAGGTCTTACGGGTTTGTAGCGACATGAGGATGAGTAATTAATGACAGAATTTTCATTTTTGGGTGAACTATCCCTTTTAAAGGTTTTTTTTTTTCTTTTTTCTCCTCTTCATGAAAACACAGCTAGTATAAATATGCAGAAGTGTCATTGAGATTTGTGAGTTACGTTTGAGTTTAAGAACAGTATTTTTCTCATCATATGGCTTCAGAAGACTTGCAGTGCACAAGTTGCTCTATTCCACAGAAGAAAGTCATATGAGTTTGGAAAACTGTTTTGAAGAATTTTCATTTTTGGCAAAAACTGTCCCTTTAAAAAAAATAAAAAGTGAAGTGAAGAACATCAAAGTGCTCATCCTGGACAGAACTGTTCCTTTATTCCTTTACTAATAGAGCATGAGGGTTAAAAGTAGCCTACTCAAGATCAGCAGTGTTTATTATCACTACTCCGTGAAACAAAAAAGCCTGTTTAGCCACAGTTTCCGTTAATATTGCCCAGATGTCAAATTACAGTTTTGGGACCAGAGAAATGCCCAAGGAATGTGGGAGGGCACAGGGTTACCGACTGTAATGTCATTGGTGTTTTCAGGAGGAGTGAATTTATTTTACACGGATCACCACTTTTCACGCCGTCTCAATGGGGATTGTGTTCAGTAGGTGGGGCAACAGTGGATATGGCCTCCAGATTTTATATCAACAAACGAAACTAGCTGTATATCCTGTTGTATAAAGGGAAATTAATTCTCAAAGCCCTCTGAGATCTGTGGTTCACACATGCGATTGTGAATCTAGACTATACAAAGATTCACAGTGACCATATTGCCTGTTTATGTGCCGATTACTGCCATTAGTCATGTACGAGTACACCCTCCCTGCCCCTGAATTTGAACTGGTGATAGCAAGGCACTGAGCAAAAGGGCACTCCATCCTCCTAAAGCCACCACACATGAGTGCTCTATGCACACTTTTGTGTTACTCAAGACATAAGTCCCTCTTCATTGATCCTGATCCCGTCTTGAACCCTCTAATCTCCTGATGTCAGTCAGATTATAAGGCTTCCCACATTGGACTTTGGTCTGAGGGAACTTTGCCTGAGTTTGTCATGAAGTAGCCCATTATCCCATAGTAGCCAGTTGGGGTCCAAGAATAACAGGAAGTGACCCATGCACCACCTGGATGAGAAAATGTTAGCAGTCCAACCAGACATCTACATCGTCTGCATTAAGGGGCATCCAGACTGACAACAATCCAGTTGCAGGAGGTCACCAAGTCACTTTTGGTTGGTAGTTGTTGTACTTTTGTAAACTGTAAAGTCAACTGTTAAAACTATAATGATACGATTTGTCCTGTAGTATCAATAGTACTGGGTGCCGGCTTAATTTTGTACATGAGACAGGCGGCTGTGTTCTAATGCTCACAGGTGTATGTTGTAAACATGGTCAGAAATCTCTTAAGTGGATGTTAACAGAAGTGACAGAAATAGCATTAGACCTGCTGCTGTCTATTATTAACCAAACACTAATTTCAGTTTTGGCTATACAACTTTAATCATTTCAATAGTTTACAGTCAGACAGGATCACATATTTTGAGCTACAATTTTTTGGAACAAATTTCACTTTATTTATTTGTTCATTTATTCTCTTAATTTTAAAATGTTTGTTCTTAAATGTATTGCTAATTATTTACCTAAAACAGTTATTTTTGGCTAATTGAATCTTAAAAATCTGTTTACTTAAATGTTAATTGACTTTAAGAAAATTCTCTAAATTACACAATTTAATTTAATATGTATATTTAATATTTAACTTAAAGTGTATTCAGTAGCACTTTTGTCTTTTGCAGTGCTATTAAAATCATTGTACCTGAAATCTTATTGAGAATTTAGAAATTTGACTGGCATTGGTTCTAAAATTGACTACTAATTGTGATATTGGCTGCAGTGTTCAACTGTATAAGGCAGCAGGAGAGAGTGTTGGTTATTCACTCCCCCCACCAACAATCCCTGCCGGACCGGAGACTCGAACCCAAGACCTTCAGGTTACAAGTCCAACTCTCTATCCACTAGGCCGCCACTATTATCGTGTCACCAGTGGTCACTGTTGCTCATGGCACATCAGAACACTCAGTCTCACTGAAAATGAATGACTTATGATTACTGTATGGTGTTGGCTGTGTACTCTGCATCCATATAGTCGTCTCGAGTGTCCTTTTAACTCACTGCAGTGGATTTGTTTGCTCATCAGAAGTCTGAGACCTTCTCACTGCATCAGTTCTCTGTGAGTGGCACGGACTGACCTCATAGCTCAGCACACTGGCTCTCAAGATAGATCTGAAAAACAAAACCGTGTCAGTATTCTGGGGCGTCTCATGAATGTGACCCTTAGTGCGCTAATAGCTGGCTGCCCTGTCGGTGCGACAGTAATCATTCCCAACAAGCCTTTCCTATGTTTCTAAGCTCCAGTGTGAGTATAAACCCCACGTACAGGTTGACTTATTTACATTTACAATCATGCAGTTAGTGAAGCAGTTGAAATGAAGCATTATATAGACCTTGATGCTGCATGAACATCTGCCAGCAGCATTCATTACTGGTTCATATTTAGGTGCTTTATTTGCCATTGGAACAGGGATAGGAGTACTCCAAAATGAAATGCTACAAATGACACCATATTTGCTGACATTATGAACCATTACTGCCCTGAAGAAATGTGCGAATATGATAGCAAACATTTGCAGAAGAGCATCGCGTGGGTGTCTCCTCGGTGTAACAGCGGTTTGTTAATTGTGTCCCCAGTAAGAAGCTGAGGCCTGTATACTGTGAAAGTGTGTTTCCTGCCTGTACTGATGCCTGCAGGGCAGCTGCCTTTGGTAACCACAGGTTCTCCTGTGAAAGCCTTTGATTTGGTCAATAAAGTGAGCCTGGTGATTTCAGAGAGCCTCTTGTGTGTATGTTGGTTAGGATTATTGCGTCTGGTGAATGAGAATGTAGCAGTTGACTGGCTTTGCTCTTTTTATTCTGGGTGTTTGTACTTAATTAAACAATGCTAATGTTAGCATAACAAGAAACGAATATAACACTTACATAGCTAGTTATTAATTAAATTATCTGTGTTTTTCATAGTTTATTTGTAGACCTTTGAAGCATTAGATGATCCAGAAATGGAAAATCATCATTTACTCACGTTCGTGGCTTTCATCTTCACAACACAAAATGCAGCAACTTTTAATATTCTCTTATCCTTTGTCCATCCACTGAAGTTCCAGAAGCTCAAACATGCTTTTGTGACAAACAAGAACAAACCTCATTGGCTCTCACGTGTCAAGCAAACATGTTTTGTGTACCATTTTTGATGGGCTCTATGTATGTGCATTTATTAATGTGTAAATGAATTTATACTAAATGAAACCTGTTCATCATATGAAGTGATTGCGTCTCCTCAGAAGACTTGGATTTAACCATTCGGTTCATATGGGTTAATGTTCTGAAGTCAAAGTTTTGTTATAATAGACTTTCATTGGAAGGACTGTATTTAAAAGGACAGGTTTTTGTGTTGTCATGCTGTTGTCAACTAGAAAGCTTTGCTAGAAAGCATGGCATAATTATCAGGTTCATTACCTTAAAAATGGTGTTTTGTTAATCGTTTCAACTTGCACTGACTAAACGAACACTGTAAAGCGCTGTCACATCTATCTTTGGGAGTTCGTTTTGACCCGGGAACCCAAAACTACATGGAGGTACGGTTGGTCTTTGCGGGTGGACGGAATAGCCACGGGGGCCATGTGGCATATTGACTTTCATTAGATCTCACTCGTCGCGCAATTGAGTTTGTCAGTGAAATGCGATCAGACCCATCAGCTGTCTGCTGGAGATGCTCCCTGTCCCTGCTACCGACATGCTAGTGGACCCAGATACCTTTTCACAAGGCATCTCTTCATTTCGCTTCCTGTCTTTCCCTCTTCAAGCTTAACAGACCCGTAGTAATTAATTGTGCCATACAAGGTCATCTCAGACTGAGATATGTGAATGATCTGTTTAAATTGAAAAGGCTTTATTACATTTTTATTGTTACCCTTATGAAAATGTTCTGTAGTTGTACTATGGTACAGTTGGATGTTTGATGGTTATACAGTGGTGCTTTAAAACCAAGGTTCATATTCATAAATATAAATTCATGTACTATGTTATTTACATGATAATCTTTGTACATTCATTCATTCATTTTTAATGAACAATAATAATAATAATAATAACATGTTTTGTTTAATAGCTCATTATTGTTATTACTATTAAATTAACATTATTATTATTATTAATGATTTAATTCATTGTTAATGTTTACCAACTATTCATAATGAGAATAAATAGACTATTACATTTTTTTTTTTTGCATTATTAGTAGTTCTAATTTCTGTTATAATTCTGTGCACTATAATTAGCCTGATTGTTTCTTGAAAATCAGTTACATTATTGAATGGTTGTATGTTTTGGTCAGCACAGTTTTTTTTAAAAGTTGGCCTACACATGCGGAGGACTCATTGTCCATTGCCTCACGTCTTGTGTCATGTTCATAGTTTTTAAGATTGTATGTCAAGTTAAAAACCCTTGATCTATTTAGAAATGTGCATCAGGATCAATAGAACACATGCTGTCCGAAATCCCATAAGAAACTTGTCTGATCAGACATGACCCTGTTGTCCGACAAGTCTTTAATCGTTCAGCCAACCCACATACTAGTTGATGAAGAGAATGTGTAGTTTTGCACATCCCTAATTGTTACTGACATGCTGTGCCCTCAGTATAATATCAGCTGTTGTTTTTACTTATTAACAGACAAATATAATGTAGAGTGACAGCAATATGTCATCAAAACATGAGACATTTTGAACTGGCCTACAAAAGCAGCCTCTGTCTCTCAAATGGTCGGGAGGGAAAATGAATTCTCTCATTGAAGTACTTAATATGCAGGATTTGTCCTCAAAGATGAACAATTACTGTGGAGGCCTGAGAAGGGCCAAAAGCATGGTGGACAAATGAAGAGAATGGTGTTTGTGTTGGGTATTTTGTTAGTGTGACACCAGGAGTGACCCTTCAGAGTATTCAGTGTCAGTCTAATTGTGAAGATAAAACAGGGAGAGCAAACCAATGCAGTGGCTCTCAAACAGCCCGGAGCCATGAAAGAGCCCCTTTATTCCACAGGCCGCACTGCGCTCATGAGAAACTACAGCCTTGCCTGTGAACCTGGACTGATGGCGATCAAAGTATCTCACGCTGATGAGCCTTGCAGTGGTTTCCAAATCAAATCATGCCATTTAACGTGCCCATGCACTTACGACCGGCATGAAGATGATATTATCCCAGTGGATGGTAATGTTTTGCCACACACACACACCGTGGGAGCTGTGGGTGAGCTGTTAACCGTAGCTTTTCACCGGGAATGGTTTGGGTGTCCTTCCAAATCCTCCAGTCTCTTGTGGGATTAGGGACACTAAACCCCTTTTCCCCCTCTCATCCTTTCACAGGGCTGTCTCACTCTCTGTGGAATGCTACTTTACCGTGACCTTTCACCCACACGCTCAATGCATTGGAAGGTGGGGGAGGCGTGTGTGTGTGTGTGTGGGGGTGCGTAATTGGAGGAAGGTGGTTCGCAACGGATGTGTGCTCAGGTGAAAGTACAGTAAACCAACGTCATGTTCCCCTAATCTTTTGAGGATCTGGAAAGGAAATGGATGTCACCTTAGAGAGAAATTTTAGTGTATGGTGGATGCTGAAATCAGTCATTTATGTACACAGTAACACAGTTTCATAGTATTTTTAAATGCATTTAATCACAGAATTACAATACTTTGAGTTTGAGTCGAGTTTACCCATTTCTAGGGTGAAATGAGGATTGAGTTATTTGCAACATTCCTTTCTCGGATCCAAGTGACGGCAAACAAGTAAAGATCCTGCTCATTAAACAAATGTTCAGCCGAAAATAGTCTCAGCCTCAGACGGCACACCCACAGACCGCCCACTGTCCGTCCACTGACTGTCTGATGCTTGTTGCATACAAAACTGGCAAGAGTTGGATGAAAGTGTTCCAATCTGATTGGCTGATGTTATGCAAGTTCCAGTGTTTTTTTTATCAGTTGGCCTGGAAACAGAGTCGTTTAAGGTAACCAATACACCAGGATGACATTATGAGTCCTATTAAAGAAGAACTAATCTGTGGATGTGCTAAAAGTATACCAGGTTAGTGGCGTTTAGTTGTTGAAAGTTCTTCTTTTTTTTGTTTTGTTTCAGTGGCAATATGAAATATCCTTGAGCACTTTTGTGTGTTATATCGAATTCAAAATTCTAATTTAAAGGGGCAGTTTAACACTGGCAAGTAGAAAGGCTTAAAAAATTCTGAAATTGGTGTTACATGATTAGTGAAAACAATGAAAATGAGCTGTGGTTTTCAACACCCATAATACACTTTTGATTTTGGTGCCGCCCTTCTGATGATCTGTCTGTCTGCGGGAATGCAAAAAAATTGATCAAAAGTCTCCCAGATGATGTAAAATGACATGTTTTACTGTATCCATCAGACTTCCTGACAGATACACAAGAATAACTGGATGCATGAAACAGAGAAATTGGTTTAAAATGAGTAAACCTATGCTTTAATGTTAACACACTTTTTTTTGTACAGCTAGTTGTGAACTGACATGTTGTGCAATCACAAGTGTTTTCCCACGGTCTATTATTGTGATATGAACCATTTCAGATAACCCCACCTATAAAACAAAACAAACTGTGATTTGTTGCTTTACATTACTGACAAACAAGACTCTTGCAAAGTCAGGGCTTCAGACTGCAATGGTTGCAAATGTGACAAAAAAAAATAAAAAATCACAATTTAAAATCTAGTTGCTATTGGCAGCAGTCTGGAAAAATTTGCCTGCATCCATATTCGAATTTGCCAGATATCATTTCATCAGATCGCTTTATGTGTGGCTTTAAAGTGTTTCCTTCGTGCAAAACTGTAATTTCCGATTCATGAACACATGACTCTTTTGAACTGGTTCTTTTCACGGAGTCATTCCAAACGATTCCAAAAACTCAAGCCTCAAACTTGCTTGGAAGTTAGCTTTTGGAGTTGGATTTGCAGTGAATTGTTCCCATACACTTATTTAACTGAAGTGCTTCTGAACAACCATCTTTTTTGAGCAATTCTATAAACTAAAAACTCTTTTGACTCATAAATGTTTCGTTTATGCAGCCATTGGCTACCAAGTCATTTTTTTAGTCTACAGCCCTGACCTGACTTTACTGATCAGTCAAATGTTTAGCTACGTGAGACTAAAAAGCATCATGTTGTCACGTCTGGCAGTGTCATTTGTCATTACTTCTTTTTCAAGGTTATTTCCTCTCTATGTGTCAGCTAGTATTCAATCATTGTTTGGAAACATGATTATGAAATGTGATAAGCAGTTGGCGTGTAGGTCATCATTTGAAGGCACTTAAACTATGATTGTGCAGCTTTAGCATTGATCTGCTCATACATTAATGCACTTTTGAGAAGTTAAGGTTATTGATTTTATCACTATGTGATACTTTCCCTTCAGATCATTTGTACTTTCATACTGTAGATGTATTTTGTGGAGGCAGATTCAAGCTCCGATTTGCTTTGCAGTTTCTCCTCTTGTCCTGTATTCCAATGCACAGGTGCTTTTTTGGGTTAGATCGATATCGAGTGGAAAAACAGCTGCCTGGGAGCCAAGTGCCCACTGTCACAAAGCAGGCATTGTTCAGTAACTCAAGGATTGAAACTAAGCAATCCTTTTTATTGGTTTAAGCTATTGTGTCCCAGTTTTCGTCATTTGTCCTGTTTTGGCTGAAGGAGTACCGCCAAGTAACTTCAGTTTTGATGGCATTACTCTTAGTATTGTGTCTGATTTGTCACTGAGTCCTACTGAAATGTTACTGAAAGAAGGCTTGGAAAGTAACATATTGGAAATCTAATGCCATCCTTTCCCGGCTACTCTGTTAGTGTAGCCTATTTCTAAATTAAGACCAGTGTGATTCACCTATTTTCTGCCTTGCCAAAATGACTAGTCATTCTATCTTTATCAAAGTTAAGTGCCAAAATTAAACCATGGACATTTTATTTCTAGAACAGGTGTAGAACATTTATTCAATCTAAGCACAAGTTATTTGATCTCATAAAGCAAGAATCATGAGAACACGGCAAGTGTATTAATTTCATAGCAATAGAGTGCAAAGATTGAGGGGAAAAAATTATTCAGCCAATGTTAACCTAGGCCTGTGAAAAACGTGGCTGTGGTGACATTTTTGCTACACTTCATTGCTTCTTGGGTATTCCGTTACACGTTTAAAGTGAAATGCGTTTGAAAGTAATGTACCAACACTAAACCTAGGTAGTGTTAACAGAAGCAAGTATGAGATAAAAATACATTTGCTGAATCAAATGAACTCTTTTATAATGGCTTGTTTCATGAGATTTTTACTGGAATGCTCCACATTGCAAGTGCAGTGCTGTACCAGGTGAGCTATTGAGCAAGCTTACAGCAGGAAAACCATACCGAGATTGCTGGTCAATGTGTGAAAATATCAGTATTTATTGATTTATAAATCATGAACTATGGAAAGTGTTTTGAGGTCATAACATAGTTTTGTGCAAGGAACCATGTGAAAATAAGCATTTAATAATCAATAACTTGTTCCAGTAATCACCATTGTTGATTTCTGCTTGAAACTGCAGTAAGTTGTGTAGGTATGCTTTTGGAGTTTTACAGAAATGTAGGTAGAGTGAGCCTGGGTTGCTATTTTAATAAGCTGGCACAGTTGCTCACAAGTAACTACCGACCTGCAATGTGATCAGACCCAACCCTCTGGAACAGATATTCTGTCTAGAAATGGATTTCTTCAGCCTAGATTCTGTAAAGTACCATTTTTGATTGAAAAGGATTTCACCTCCGGAAACTGATGTTCTTATTATTCTCTCAACGGAGTGAAGTGATCCCACAGGGACAGTACGTGAAAAAAAGATGGTAGCTTTAAATTGCTCCCTATGATACTTCTGCAATCATGTTGTGTTAATTACACAGTGTTTGGCTTGTGGTGAAGAACACATTCCATCAAGTCTGAGCGTTTGTTTTTGTTTTTTTCTACACTGACATTTTGGTGCCTGAAGCATTTCCACAAACTGAAATAACCCAGAATCTCACAGACCTCGGATCATTTCCTTTTCTTAAAATGGCTGCCTGGCCCTTTCACATTCTGCCTGTGGGGCTTTATGGGTTGTGGTTAAATGACTTTTAAGAATTGTATATCCTTCAGTGCTCGTTTGTGTGAAACTTTTTAAGTTGACCTCCATTCTTTATACTTGAAGCATCTCAGGATATTGCCTTACCAGATAATTCCTAAACCTCTCTTTTTGATTTTGCCTCAAATACATCATAAATGTTCCCTTCCCTTAATTATTTCAGAGGTATCATAGCAGTGTTTCCTGCAGCATAAGATAAATATATATTATGCTTGTATACTTATAGAAAAATATACTAGTATTAGTGAGGTCCAGTGTTGTTTTGGGCTCGTTCAACTTTCATTTTATGGGAAAAAAAATACTAAATATTATCTTTGGTACATGGTGCTTTGACCGAGTACTGAATGCTGTGTTTTTTGATAGCATTATTAACTTGCTTGAGCTTGAGGCACAGATTGCACCATTAATACAAGCCATCATCTTATTTTTCAACAAAAATCATTGATTTTATTGGGCCCAGTTGTCTGTCATGGTCTTGGCAGTGACAGCGTGTCTCAGAACATCTGCTTGAGTCATTTAAATGCAAAACCATTTAAGACCCAGGTGAAACGAGCCAGCAGTGGCCGAACATATTATTACCCGCATTATTGCTAGAAAATTGAGGTAATTTCACACACAAAAGAAATGTAACGTTTCATTATATGCATTCCTTCCACCAATCATGTGGGTGATTTCTAAAGGGCTTTTGATACATAGTGCAAATCTGTCATTCCAGGAAGTGTTTGTATTTTAGGCAGCTACACTTCCTCGCATGTTGTACATATTGACAGATGATGGACCCGATTGCACTGTAGTTCTGCTTTTCTTGCAATATTTAGACAAGATTAACGCTTGAGGAGTGACTGATGAGCATGAGAATAAACTTATCACACAGCACAAGCCTTGAGCCCTGTAATGTCTTACTCTCGTTCCCAGCACTTGAATGAGAGCGCGCCACTTGAGAGGTCATGAATGGAGGGGCTGTGAATGTGTGGAGGGAACAGACTTTTAGGCTATTGGCCCATCACTGTCCAGCCTGTGACACGCATCAGGCCAGATGCACCTTGAGACGCTGTGGCCCACGGGCCCGCTAAATGGAGCTCTTTATTCTCGCTGGAGGAAAGGGGGTAGTTGCGGGCGGGGGGGGTAATGGGGGGGGGGGTTGCTATCAGGGTCCAGAGTTTCTTATCCCCCCTCTTTTTGTCATCCCTCCCGAGGCTGCACTTACCGGCACCACCCCCCGATTCTTAAGTGCTGCTCGTTGGGAAGCGAACACAAAGGGGTGTTAGTATTCATTTTGTTTGTTTGCTCTGGACCTGTCAGCCTGTCACACAAAGCAGGCCAGATCAGAGAGGGCTGCTCTGCTCTCAATGGAACCCGAGGGGGTCCGCCGAGGGGAACGGGAGGGGGACGCCTCTTCCCCAGCGTTGTTCCCACAGGGTAGGGTGGTCTGCTGCAGAAAAGGGGGGATAGCGGAGGGGGGTGCGAGGGCAGGGCCGGGGTTTACTGGGGCAGAAAGGAGGGTGTATGGTTGTTTCAAAGCCAAGGGAGCCGTGTGAGGATCATATCAATCACTCACAGTTTTTGGAGGGAATATTTATGAAAGAAAAGGGGAGATTTGGGGGGCTTCGTCTCCCTGTTCCTGTCTCTACTCTGTCCTTTCTCCTTAGTACATCTCCCTCTCCTCTCTCCCTCTCTCGGCCTCTTTGTGTC